>NC_135500.1:76045311-76345311 GCF_052857255.1 Amblyomma americanum | reverse complement strand
TGGAGTGAAATATTGGAGCGCTTGAAGCTATATCAAAGAACGAGGACACTAGGAACGAAGCGCAATCTCTCTTCAAGAAAATGACAAAACTAGAGACTGCATTCTGACGATTTCCTGGAGTGAAATATTGGAGCGCTTGAAGCTATATCAAAGAACGAGGACACTAGGAACGAAGCGCACTCTCTATTCAAGAAAATGACAAAACTAGAGACTGCATTCATGGCGATTTTCTGGAGAGAAATATTGGAGCGCTTGAAGCTACATCAAAGAACGAGTACACTAGGAACGAAGCGCACTCTCTCTCCAAGAAAATGACAAAACTAGAGACTGCATTTCTGACGATTTCCTGGAGTAAAATATTGGAGCGCTTGAAGCTATATCAAAGAACGAGGAAGAAAACGGTGACACTAGGAACGAAGCGCACTCTCTCTCCAAGAGAATGACAAAACTAGAGACTGCATTCATGGCGATTTCCTGGGGTGAAATCTTGGAGCGCTTGAAGTTATATCAAAGAACGAGGAAGAAAACGGTGACACTAGAAACGAAGCGCACTCTCTCAAGAAAATGACAAAACTAGAGACGGCATTCATGGCGATTTTCTGGAGTGATATCTCGGAGCGCTTGGAGCTATACCAAACAACGAGGAACAAAACGGTGACACTAGGAACGAAGCGCACTCTCTCTTCAAGAAAATGACAAAACTAGAGACTGCATTCCTGACGATTTCCTGGAGTGAAATATTGAAGCGCTTGATATATCAAAGAACGAGGACACTAGGAACGAAGCGCACTCTCTCTCCAAGAAAATGACAAAACTAGAGACTGCATTCGTGACGATTTCCTGGAGTGAAATATTGGAGCGCTTGAAGCTATATCAAAGAACGACGACACTAGGAACGAAGCGCACTCTCTCTTCAAGAAAATGACAAAACTAGAGACTGCATTCTTGACGATTTTCTGGAGTGAAATATTGGAGCGCTTGAAGCTATATCAAAGAACGAGTACACTAGGAACGAAGCGCACCCTCTCTTCAAGAAAATGACAAAACTAGAGACGGCATTCATGGCGATTTTCTGGAGTGAAATCTTGGAGCACTTGAAGCTATATCAAAGAACGAGGAAGAAAACGGTGACAATAGAAACGAAGCGCACTCTCTCTTCAAGAAAATGACAAAACTAGAGGCTGCATTAATGGCGATTTTCTGGAGTGAAATCTTGGAGCGCTTGAAGCTATATCAAAGAACGAGGACACTAGGAATGAAGCGCACTCTCTCTTCAAGAAAATGACAAAACTAGAGACTGCATTCATGGCGATTTTCTGGAGTGAAATCTTGGAGCGCTTGAAGCTATATCAAAGAACGAGTACACTAGGAACGAAGCGCACCCTCTCTTCAAGAAAATTTCAAAACTAGAGGCTGCATTCATGGCGATTTTCTGAAGTGAAATCTTGGAGCGCTTGAAGCTATACCAAAGAACGAGGAAGAAAACAGTGACAATAGAAACGAAGCGCACTCTCTCTTCAAGAAAATGACAAAACTAGAGGCTGCATTAATGGCGATTTTCTGGAGTGAAATCTTGGAGCGCTTGAAGCTATATCAAAGAACGAGGACACTAGGAATGAAGCGCACTCTCTCTTCAAGAAAATGACAAAACTAGAGGCTGCATTAATGGCGATTTTCTGGAGTGAAATCTTGGAGCGCTTGAAGCTATATCAAAGAACGAGGACACTAGGAATGAAGCGCACTCTCTCTTCAAGAAAATGACAAAACTAGAGACTGCATTCTTGACGATTTTCTGGAGTGAAATATTGGAGCACTTGAAGCTATATCAAAGAACGAGGAAGAAAACGGTGACATAGAAACGAAGCGCACTCTCTCTTCACGAAAATGACAAAACTAGAGACTGCATTCCTGACGATTTTCTGGAGTGAAATCTTGGAGCGCTTGAAGCTATATCAAAGAACGAGTACACTAGGAACGAAGCGCACCCTCTCTTCAAGAAAATTTCAAAACTAGAGGCTGCATTCATGGCGATTTTCTGAAGTGAAATCTTGGAGCGCTTGAAGCTATACCAAAGAACGAGGAAGAAAACAGTGACAATAGAAACGAAGCGCACTCTCTCTTCAAGAAAATGACAAAACTAGAGGCTGCATTAATGGCGATTTTCTGGAGTGAAATCTTGGAGCGCTTGAAGCTATATCAAAGAACGAGGACACTAGGAATGAAGCGCACTCTCTCTTCAAGAAAATGACAAAACTAGAGACTGCATTCATGGCGATTTTCTGGAGTGAAATCTTGGAGCGCTTGAAGCTATACCAAAGAACGAGGAAGAAAACGGTGACACTAGAAACGAAACGCACTCTCTCTTCAAGAAAATGACAAAACTAGAGACTGCATTCATGGCGATTTTCTTGGGTGAAATCTTGGAGCGCTTGAAGCTATATCAAAGAACGAGGACACTAGGAAGGAAGCGCACTCTCTCTTCAAGAAAATGACAAAACTAGAGAATACATTCATGGCGATTTCCTGGAGTGAAATATTGGAGCGCTTGAAGCTATATCAAAGAACGACGACACTAGGAACGAAGCGCACTCTCTCTTCAAGAAAATGACAAAACTAGAGACTGCATTCTTGACGATTTTCTGGAGTGAAATATTGGAGCGCTTGAAGCTATATCAAAGAACGAGTACACTAGGAACGAAGCGCACCCTCTCTTCAAGAAAATGACAAAACTAGAGACGGCATTCATGGCGATTTTCTGGAGTGAAATCTTGGAGCACTTGAAGCTATATCAAAGAGCGAGGAAGAAAACGGTGACACTAGAAACGAAACGCACTCTCTTCAAGAAAATGACAAAACTAGAGACTGCATTCATGGCGATTTTCTTGGGTGAAATCTTGGAGCGCTTGAAGCTATACCAAAGAACGAGGAAGAAAACGGTGACACTAGAAACGAAACGCACTCTCTCTTCAAGAAAATGACAAAACTAGAGACTGCATTCATGGCGATTTTCTTGGGTGAAATCTTGGAGCGCTTGAAGCTATATCAAAGAACGAGGACACTAGGAAGGAAGCGCACTCTCTCTTCAAGAAAATGACAAAACTAGAGAATACATTCATGGCGATTTCCTGGAGTGAAATATTGGAGCGCTTGAAGCTATATCAAAGAACGAGGACACTAGGAAGGAAGCGCACTCTCTCTTCAAGAAAATGACAAAACTAGAGACTGCATTCTTGACGATTTTCTGGAGTGAAATATTGGAGCGCTTGAAGCTATATCAAAGAACGAGTACACTAGGAACGAAGCGCACCCTCTCTTCAAGAAAATGACAAAACTAGAGACGGCATTCATGGCGATTTTCTGGAGTGAAATCTTGGAGCACTTGAAGCTATATCAAAGAGCGAGGAAGAAAACGGTGAAACTAGGAACGAAGCGCACTCTCTCTTCAAGAAAATGTCAAAACTAGAGGCTGCATTCATGGCGATTTTCTGAAGTGAAATCTTGGAGCGCTTGAAGCTATACCAAAGAACGAGGAAGAAAACGGGGACAATAGAAACGAAGCGCACTCTGTCTTCAAGAAAA
The DNA here is from genome assembly GCF_052857255.1 of Amblyomma americanum. Taxonomy (NCBI): domain Eukaryota; kingdom Metazoa; phylum Arthropoda; class Arachnida; order Ixodida; family Ixodidae; genus Amblyomma; species Amblyomma americanum. The sequence continues at coordinate 76,341,732 of NC_135500.1, read as the reverse complement.
TGACAAAACTAGAGACTGCATTCATGGCGATTTTCTTGGGTGAAATCTTGGAGCGCTTGAAGCTATACCAAAGAACGAGGAAGAAAACGGGGACAATAGAAACGAAGCGCACTCTGTCTTCACGAAAATGACAAAACTGGAGACTGCATTCATGGCGATTTTCTGGAGTGAAATCTTGGAGCGCTTGAAGCTATACCAAAGAACGAGGAAGAAAACGGTGACACTAGAAACGAAACGCACTCTCTCTTCAAGAAAATGACAAAACTAGAGACTGCATTCATGGCGATTTTCTTGGGTGAAATCTTGGAGCGCTTGAAGCTATATCAAAGAACGAGGACACTAGGAAGGAAGCGCACTCTCTCTTCAAGAAAATGACAAAACTAGAGAATACATTCATGGCGATTTCCTGGAGTGAAATATTGGAGCGCTTGAAGCTATATCAAAGAACGACGACACTAGGAACGAAGCGCACTCTCTCTTCAAGAAAATGACAAAACTAGAGACTGCATTCTTGACGATTTTCTGGAGTGAAATATTGGAGCGCTTGAAGCTATATCAAAGAACGAGTACAATAGGAACGAAGCGCACCCTCTCTTCAAGAAAATGACAAAACTAGAGACGGCATTCATGGCGATTTTCTGGAGTGAAATCTTGGAGCACTTGAAGCTATATCAAAGAGCGAGGAAGAAAACGGTGAAACTAGGAACGAAGCGCACTCTCTCTTCAAGAAAATGTCAAAACTAGAGGCTGCATTCATGGCGATTTTCTGAAGTGAAATCTTGGAGCGCTTGAAGCTATACCAAAGAACGAGGAAGAAAACGGGGACAATAGAAACGAAGCGCACTCTGTCTTCAAGAAAATGACAAAACTAGAGGCTGCATTTATGGCGATTTTCTGGAGTGAAATCTTGGAGCGCTTGAAGCTATATCAAAGAACGAGGACACTAGGAATGAAGCGCACTCTCTCTTCAAGAAAATGACAAAACTAGAGACTGCATTCATGGCGATTTTCTGTAGTGAAATCTTGGAGCGCTTGAAGCTATACCAAAGAACGAGGAAGAAAACGGTGACACTAGAAACGAAACGCACTCTCTCTTCAAGAAAATGACAAAACTAGAGACTGCATTCATGGCGATTTTCTTGGGTGAAATCTTGGAGCGCTTGAAGCTATATCAAAGAACGAGGACACTAGGAAGGAAGCGCACTCTCTCTTCAAGAAAATGACAAAACTAGAGACAGCATTCATGGCGATTTTCTGGAGTGAAATCTTGGAGCGCTTGAAGCTATATCAAAGAACGAGGAAGAAAACGGTGACACTAAGAACGAAGCGCACTCTCTCTTCAAGAAAATGACAAAACTAGAGACTGCACTCATGGCGATTTTCTGGAGTGAAATCTTGGAGCGCTTGAGGCTATACCAAAGAACAAGGAAGAAAACGGTGACACTAGGAACGAAGCGCACTCTTTCTTTAAGAAAATGACAAAACTAGAGACCGTATTCATGCGCTTTTCGGGAGTGATATCTTGGAGCGCTTGAAGCTATATAAAGAACGAGGAAGAAAACGGTGACACTAGAAACGAAGCGCACTCTCTCTTCAAGAAAATGACAAAACTAGAGACTGCATTCATGGTGATTTTCTGGAGTGAAATCTCGGAGCGGTTGGAGCAATACCAAAGAACGAGGAAGAAAACGGTGACACTAGGAACAAAGCGCACTCACTCTTCAAGAAAATGACAAAACTAGAGACTGCATTTACGGCGATTATCCGGAGTGAAATCTTGAAGCGCTTGAAGCTATACCAAAGAACGAGGAAGAAAACGGTGACACTAGGAACGAAGCGCAGTCTCTCTTCAAGAAAATGACAAAACTAGAGACTGCATTCATGGCGATTTTCTGGAGAGAAATCTCGGAGCGCTTGGAGCTATACCAAAGAACGAGGAAGAAAACGGTGACACTAGGAACAAAGCGCACTCTCTCTTCAAGAAAATGACAAAACTAGAGACTGCATTCATGGCGATTTGCTGGAGTGAAATCTTGGAGCGCTTGGAGCTATACCAAAGAACGAGGAAGAAAACGGTGACACTAGGAACGAAGCGCACTCTCTCTTCAAGAAAATGACAAAACTAGAGACAGCATTCATGGCGATTTTCTGGAGTAAAACTCGGAGCGCTTGGAGCTATACCAAAGAACGAGGAAGAAAACGGTGACACTAGGAACGAAGCGCACTCTCTCTTCAAGAAAATGACAAAACTAGAGACTGCATTCATGGCGATTATCTGGAGTGATATCTTGGAGCGCTTGGAGCTATACCAAAGAACGAGGAAGAAAACGGTGACACTAGGAACGAAGCGCACTCTCTCTTCAAGAAAATGACAAAACTAGAGACTGCATTTATGGCGATTTTCTGGAGTGAAATCTCGGAGCGCTTGGAGCTGTACCAAAAAACGAGGAAGAAAACAGTGACACTAGGAACGAAGCGCACTCTCTCTTCAAGAAAATGACAAAACTAGAGACTGCATTCACGGCGAATTTCTGGAGTGAAATCTTGGAGCACTTGTAGCTATACCAAATAACGAGGAAGAAAACGGTGACACTAGGAACGAAGGCCACTCGCTCTTCAAGAAAATGACAAAACTAGCGACTGCAATCATGGCGCTTTTCTGGAGTGAAATCTTGGAGCGCTTGAAGCTATATCAAAGAACGAGGAAGAAAACGGTGACACTAGGAATGAAGCGCACTCTCTCTTGAAGAAAATGACAAAACTAGATACTGCATTCATGGCTATTTTCTGGAGGGAAATCTTGGAGCACATGGAGCTATACCAAATAACGAGGAAGAAAACGGTGACACTAGGAACGAAGCGCACTCTCTCTTCAAGAAAATGACAAAACTAGAGACTGCATTCACGGCGATATTCTGGAGTGAAATCTTGGAGCGCTTGAAGCTATATCAAAGAACGAGGAAGAAAACGGTGACACTAGGAACGAAGCGCACTCTCTCTTAAAGAAAATGACAAAACTGGCGACTGCATTCATGGCGATTTTCTGGAGTGAAATCTTGGAGCGCTTGAAGCTATATCAAAGAACGAGGAAGAAAACGGTGACACTAGGAACGAAGCGCACTCTCTCTCCAAGAAAATGACAAAACTAGAGACTGCATTCAAGGCGATTTTCTGGAGTGAAATCTTGGAGCGCTTGAAGCTATATCAAAGAACGAGGAAGAAAACAGTGACACTAGGAACGAAGCGCACTCTCTCTTAAAGAAAATGACAAAACTGGCGACTGCATTCATGGCGATTTTCTGGAGTGAAATCTTGGAGCGCTTGAAGCTATATCAAAGAACGAGGAAGAAAACGGTGACACTAGGAACGAAGCACACTCTCTCTCCAAGAAAATGACAAAATTAGAGACTGCATTCATGGCGATTTTCTGGAGTGAAATCTTGGAGTGCTTGAAGCTATATCAAAGAACGAGGAAGAAAACGGTGGCAATAGAAACGAAGCGCACTCTCTCTTCACGAAAATGACAAAACTACAGACCGCATTCGTGGCGATTTTCTCGAGTGAAATTTTGGAGCGCTTGAAGCTATATCAAAGAACGAGGACACTAAGAACAAAGCGCACTCTCTCCAAGAAAATGACAAAACTAGAGACTGCATTCCTGACGATTTTCTGGAGTGACATATTGGAGCGCTTGAAGATATATACAAGAACGAGGACACTAGGAACGAAGCGCACTCTTTCTTTACGAAAATGACAAAACTAGAGACCGTATTCATGGCGCTTTTCTGGAGTGATATCTTGGAGCGCTTGAAGCTATATCAAAGAACGAGGAAGAAAACGGTGACACTAGAAACGAAGCGCACTCTCTCTTCAAGAAAATGACAAAACTAGAGACTGCATTCATGGTGATTTTCTGGAGTGAAATCTCTGAGCGGTTGCAGCAAAACCAAAAAACGAGGAAGAAAACGGTGACACTAGGAACGAAGCGCACTCACTCTTCAAGAAAATGACAAAACTAGAGACTGCATTCACGGCGCTTTTCTGGAGTGAAATCTTGAAGCGCTTGAAGCTATACCAAAGAACGAGGAAAAAAACGGTGACACTAGGAACGAAGCGCAGTCTCTCTTCAAGAAAATGACAAAACTAGAGACTGCATTCATGGCGATTTTCTGGAGAGAAATCTCGGAGCGCTTGGAGCTATAACAAAGAACGAGGAAGAAAACGGTGACACTAGGAACAAAGCGCACTCTCTCCTCAAGAAAATGACAAAACTAGAGACTGCATTCATGGCGATTTGCTGGAGTGAAATCTTGGAGCGCTTGGAGCTTTACCAAAGAACGAGGAAGAAAACGGTGACACTAGGAACGAAGCGCACTCTCTCTTCAAGAAAATGACAAAACTAGAGACTGCATGTATGGCGATTTTCTGGAGTGAAATCTCGGAGCGCTTGGAGCTATACCAAAGAACGAGGAAGAAAACGGTGACACTAGGAACGAAGCGCACTCTCACTTCAAGAAAATGACAAAACTAGAGACTGCATTCATGGCGATTTTCTGGAGTGAAATCTTGGAGCGCTTGAAGCTATATCAAAGAACGAGGAAGAAAACGGTGACACTAGGAACGAAGCGCACTCTCTCTTGAAGAAAATGAGAAAACTAGAGACTGCATTCGTGGCGATTTTCTGGAGTGAAATCTTGGAGCAATTGGAGCTATACCAAATAACGAGGAAGAAAACGGTGACACTAGGAACGAAGCGCAATCTCTCTTCAAGAAAATGACAAAACTAGAGACTGCATTCACGGCGATTTTCGGGAGTGAAATCTTGGAGCGCTTGAAGCTATATCAAAGAACGAGGAAGAAAATGGTGACACTAGGAACGAAGCGCACTCTCTCTTCAAGAAAATGACTAAACTAGAGACTGCATTCATGGCGATTTTCTGGAGTGAAATCTTGGAGCGCTTGGAGCTATATCAAAGAACGAGGAAGAAAACGGTGACACTAGAAACGAAGCGCACTCTCTCTTCAAGAAAATGACAAAACTAGCGACTGCATTCATGGCGATTTTCTGGGGTGAAATCTTGGAGCGCTAGAAGCTATATCAAAGAACGAGGAAGAAAACGGTGACACTAGGAACGAAGCGCACTCTCTCTCCAAGAAAATGACAAAACAAGAGACTGCATTCATGGCGATTTTCTGGAGTGAAACGAAGGAGCGCTTGAAGCTATATCAAAGAACGAGGAAGAAAACGGTGACAATAGAAACGAAGCACACTCTCTCTTCACGAAAATGACAAAACTACAGACCGCATTCATGGCGATTTTCTCGAGTGAAATCTTGGAGCGCTTGAAGCTATATCAAAGAACGAGGAAGAAAACAGTGACACTAGGAACGAAGCGCACTCTCTCTTCAAGATAATGACTAAACTAGAGACTGCATTCATGGCGCTTTTCTGCTGTGAAATCTTGGAGCGCTTGAAGCTATATCAAAGAACGAGGAAGAAAACGGTGACACTAGAAACGAAGCGCACTCTCCCTTCAAGAAAATGACAAAACTAGAGATTGCATTTCTGACAATTTTCTGGAGTAAAATATTGCAGCGCTTGAAGATATATCAAAGAACGAGGACACTTCGAGCAAAGCGCACTCTTTCTTCAAGAAAATGACAAAACTAGAGACCGCATTCATGGCGCTTTTCTGGAGTGAAATCTTGGAGCGCTTGAAGCTATGTCAAAGAACGATGAAGAAAACGGTGACACTAGAAACGAAGCGCACTCTCTCTTCATGAAAATGACAAAACTAGAGACTGCATTCATGGCGCTTTTCTGGAGTGATATATTGGAGCGCTTGAAGATATATCAAAGAACGAGGAAGAAAACGGTGACACTAGAAACGAAGCGCACTCTCTTCAAGAAAATGACAAAACTAGAGACTGCATTTCTTTTAGAGCGCTTGAAGCTATATCATAGAACGAGGAAAAAAACGGTGACACTAGAAACGAAGCGCACTCTCTCTTCAAGAAAATGACAAAACTAGAGACTGCATTCATGGCGATTTTCTGGGGTGAAATCTTGGAGCGCTTGAAGCTATATCAAAGAACGAGGAAGAAAACAGTGACAATAGAAACGAAGCGCACTCTCTCTTCAAGAAAATGACAAAACTAGAGACTACATTCATGGCGATTTTCTGGGGTGAAATCTTGGAGCGCTTGAAGCTATATCAAAGAACGAGGAAGAAAACAGTGACACTAGGAACGAAGCGCATTCTCTCTTCAAGATAATGACAAAACTAGGGACTGCATTCATGGCGCTTTTGTGGTGTGAAATCTTGGAGCGCTTGAAGCTATATCAAAGAACGAGGAAGAAAACGGTGACACTAGAAACGAAGCGCACTCTCTCTTCAAGAAAATGACAAAACTAGAGACTGCATTCATGGTGCTTTTCTGGAGTGAAATCTTGGAGCGCTTGAAGATATACCAAAGAACGAGGAAGAAAACGGTGACACTAGAAACGAAGCGCACTCTTTTCAAGAAAATGACAAAACTAGAGACTGCATTCATGGCGATTTTCTGGAGTGAAATCTTGGAGCGCTTGAAGCTATATCAAAGAACGAGGAAGAAAACGGTGACAATAGAAACGAAGCGCACTCTCTCTTCACGAAAATGACAAAACTACAGACCGCATTCATGGCGATTTTCTCGAGTGAAATTTTGGAGCGCTTGAAGCTATATCAAAGAACGAGGAAGAAAACGGTGACACTAGGAAGGAAGCGCACTCTCACTTCAAGAAAATGACAAAACTAGAGACTGCATTCATGGCGATTTTCTGGAGAGAAATCTCGGAGCGCTTGGAGCTATAACAAAGAACGAGGAAGAAAACGGTGACACTAGGAACAAAGCGCACTCTCTCCTCAAGAAAATGACAAAACTAGAGACTGCATTCATGGCGATTTGCTGGAGTGAAATCTTGGAGCGCTTGGAGCTATACCAAAGAACGAGGAAGAAAACGGTGACACTAGGAACGAAGCGCACTCTCTCTTCAAGAAAATGACAAAACTAGAGACTGCATTTATGGCGATTTTCTGGAGTGAAATCTCGGAGCGCTTGGAGCTATACCAAAGAACGAGGAAGAAAGCGGTGACACTAGGAAGGAAGCGCACTCTCACTTCAAGAAAATGACAAAACTAGAGACTGCATTCATGGCGATTTTCTGGAGTGAAATCTTGGAGCGCTTGAAGCTATATCAAAGAACGAGGAAGAAAACGGTGACACTAGGAACGAAGCGCACTCTCTCTTGAAGTAAATGACAAAACTAGAGACTGCATTCGTGGCGATTTTCTGGAGTGAAATCTTGGAGCACTTGGAGCTATACCAAATAACGAGGAAGAAAACGGTGACACTAGGAACGAAGCGCAATCTCTCTTCAAGAAAATGACAAAACTAGAGACTGCATTCACGGCGATTTTCGGGAGTGAAATCTTGGAGCGCTTGAAGCTATATCAAAGAACGAGGAAGAAAATGGTGACACTAGGAACGAAGCGCACTCTCTCTTCAAGAAAATGACTAAACTAGAGACTGCATTCATGGCGATTTTCTGGAGTGAAATCTTGGAGCGCTTGAAGCTATATCAAAGAACGAGGAAGAAAACGGTGAGACTAGAAACGAAGCGCACTCTCTCTTCAAGAAAATGACAAAACTAGAGACTGCATTCATGGCGATTTTCTGGGGTGAAATCTTGGAGCGCTAGAAGCTATATCAAAGAACGAGGAAGAAAACGGTGACACTAGGAAGGAAGCGCACTCTCACTTCAAGAAAATGACAAAACAAGAGAGTGCATTCATGGCGATTTTCTGGAGTGAAACCATGGAGCGCTTGAAGCTATATCAAAGAACGAGGAAAAAAACGGTGACAATAGAAACGAAGCACACTCTCTCTTCACGAAAATGACAAAACTACAGACCTCATTCATGGCAATTTTCTCGAGTGAAATCTTGGAGCGCTTGAAGCTATATCAAAGAACGAGTAAGAAAACAGTGACACTAGGAACGAAGCGCACTCTCTCTTCAAGATAATGACTAAACTAGAGACTGCATTCAAGGCGCTTTTCTGCTGTGAAATCTTGGAGCGCTTGAGGCTATATCAAAGAACGAGGAAGAAAACGGTGACACTAGAAACGAAGCGCACTCTCCCTTCAAGAAAATGACAAAACTAGAGACTGCATTTCTGACAATTTTCTGGAGTAAAATATTGCAGCGTTTGAAGATATATCAAAGAACGAGGATACTTCGAGCAAAGCGCACGCTTTCTTCAAGAAAATGACAAAACTAGAGACCGCATTCATGGCGCTTTTCTGGAGTGAAATCTTGGAGCGCTTGAAGCTATGTCAAAGAACGATGAAGAAAACGGTGACACTAGAAACGAAGCGCACTCTCTCTTCATGAAAATGACAAAACTAGAGACTGCATTCATGGCGCTTTTCTGGAGTGATATATTGGAGCGCTTGAAGATATATCAAAGAACGAGGAAGAAAACGGTGACACTAGAAACGAAGCGCACTCTCTCTTCAAGAAAATGACAAAACTAGAGACTGCATTCCTTTTAGAGCGCTTGAAGCTATATCATAGAACGAGGAAGAAAACGGTGACACTAGAAACGAAGCGCACTCTCTCTTCAAGAAAATGACAAAACTAGAGACTACATTCATGGCGATTTTCTGGGGTGAAATCTTGGAGCGCTTGAAGCTATATCAAAGAACGAGGAAGAAAACAGTGACACTAGCAACGAAGCGCATTCTCTCTTCAAGATAATGACAAAACTAGAGACTGCATTCATGGCGCTTTTCTGGTGTGAAATCTTGGAGCGCTTGAAGCTATATCAAAGAACGAGGAAGAAAACAGTGACACTAGAAACGAAGCGCACTCTCTCTTCAAGAAAATGACAAAACTAGAGATTACATTCATGGCGATTTTCTGGGGTGAAATCTTGGAGCGCTTGAAGCTATATCAAAGAACGAGGAAGAAAACGGTGACACTAGAAACGAAGCGCACACTCTCTTCAAGAAAATGACAAAACTAGAGACTGCATTCATGGTGCTTTTCTGGAGTGAAATCTTGGAGCGCTTGAAGCTATATCAAAGAACGAGGAAGCAAACGGTGACACTAGAAACGAAGCGCACTCTCTCTTCAAGAAAATGAAAAAACTAGAGACTGCATTAATGGCGATTTTCTGGAGTGAAATCTTGGAGCGCTTGATGCTGTATCAAAGAAGGAGGAAGAAAACTGTGGCACTAAGAACGAAGCGCACTCTCTCTTCAAGATAACGAAAAAACTAGAGACTGCATTCATGGCGCTTTTCTGGTGTGAAATCTTGGAGCGCTTGAAGCTATATCAAAGAACGAGGAAGAAAACAGTGACACTAGAAACGAAGCGCATTCTCTCTTCAAGAAAATGACAAAACTAGAGATTACATTCATGGCGATTTTCTGGGGTGAAATCTTGGAGCGCTTGAAGCTATATCAAAGAACGAGGAAGAAAACGGTGACACTAGAAACGAAGCGCACTCTCTCTTCAAGAAAATGACAAAACTAGAGACTGCATTCATGGTGCTTTTCTGGAGTGAAATCTTGGAGCGCTTGAAGATATACCAAAGAACGAGGAAGAAAACGTTGACAATTGAAACGAAGCGCACTCTCTCTTCACGAAAATGACAAAACTAGAGACCTCATTCATGGCGCTTTTCTGGAGTGAAATCTTGGAGCGCTTGAAGCTATATCAAAGAACGAGGAAGCAAACGGTGACACTAGAAACGAAGCGCACTCTCTCTTCAAGAAAATGAAAAAACTAGAGACTGCATTAATGGCGATTTTCTGGAGTGAAATCTTGGAGCGCTTGATGCTGTATCAAAGAAGGAGGAAGAAAACAGTGACACTAGGAACGAAGCGCACTCTCTCTTCAAGATAATGAAAAAACTAGAGACTGCATTCATGGCGCTTTTCTGGTGTGAAATCTTGGAGCGCTTAAGCAATATCAAAGAACGAGGAAGAAAACGGAAACACTAGAAACGAAGCGCACTCTCTCTTCAAGGAAATGACAAGACAAGAGACTGCATTCCTTACGATTTTTTGGAGTGAAATATTGGAGCGCATGTAGATATATCAAAGAACGAGGACACTAGGAACGAAGCGCACTCTTTCTTTAAGAAAATGACAAAACTAGAGACCGTATTCATGGCGCTTTACTGGAGTGAAATCTTGGAGCGCTTGAAGCTATATCAAAGAACGAGGAAGAAAACGGTGACACTAGAAACGAAGCGCACTCTCTCTTCAAGAAAATGACAAAACTAGAGGCTGAATTCATGGCGCTTTTCTCGAGTGAAATCTTGGAGCGCTTGAAGCTATATGAAAGAACGAGCAAGAAAACGGTGACACTAGAAACGAAGCGCACTCTCTCTTCAAGAAAATGACAAAACGAGAGACTGCATTCCTGACGATTTTCTGGAGTGAAATATTGGAGCGCTTGAAGCTATATGAAAGAACGAGGAAGAAAACGGTGACACTACAAACGAAGCGCACTCTCTCTTCAAGAAAATGACAAAACTAGAGACTGCATTCATGGCGATTTTCTGGAGTGAAATCTTGGAGCGCTTGAAGCTATATCAAAGAACGAGGAAGAATACGGTGGCATTAGAAACGAAGCGCACTCTCTCTTCAAGAAAATGACAAAACTAGAGACTGCATTCCTGACTATTTTCTGGAGTGAAATCTTGGAGCGCTTGAAGCTATATCAAAGAACGAGGAAGAAAACGGTGACACTAGAAACGAAGCGCACTCTCTCTTCGAGAAAATGACAAAACTAGAGACTGCATTCATGGCGATTTTCTGGGGTGAAATCTTGGAGCGCTAGAAGCTATATCAAAGAACGAGGAAGAAAACGGTGACACTAGGAACGAAGCGCACTATCTCTCCAAGAAAATGACAAAACTAGAGACTCCATTCATGGCGATTTTCTGGAGTGAAACCATGGAGCGCTTGAAGCTATAGCAAAGAACGAGGAAGAAAACGGTGACAATAGAAACGAATCACACTCTCTCTTCACGAAAATGACAAAACTACAGACCGCATTCATGGCGATTTTCTCGAGTGAAATCTTGGAGCGCTTGAAGCTATATCAAAGAACGAGGAAGAAAACAGTGACACTAGGAACGAAGCGCACTCTCTCTTCAAGATAATGACAAAACTAGAGACTGCATTCATGGCGCTTTTCTGGTGTGAAATCTTGGAGCGCTCTAAGCTATATCAAAGTACCAGGAAGAAAACTGTGACACTAGAAACGAAGCGCACTCTCTCTTCAAGAAAATGACAAAACTAGAGATTACATTCATGGCGATTTTCTGGGGTGAAATCTTGGAGCGCTTGAAGCTATATCAAAGAACGAGGAAGAAAACGATGACACTAGAAACGAAGCGCACTCTCTCTTCAAGAAAATGACAAAACCAGAGACTGCATTCATGGTGCTTTTCTGGAGTGAAATCTTGGAGCGCTTGAAGATATACCAAAGAACGAGGAAGAAAACGGTGACACTAGAAACGAAGCGCACTCTCTTCAAGAAAATGACAAAACTAGAGACCGCATTCATGGCGCTTTTCTGGAGTGAAATCTTGGAGCGCTTGAAGCTATATCAAAGAAAGAGGAAGCAAACGGTGACACTAGAAACGAAGCGCACTCTCTCTTCAAGAAAATGAAAAAACTAGAGACTGCATTAATGGCGATTTTCTGGAGTGAAATCTTGGAGCTCTTGATGCTGTATCAAAGAAGGAGGAAGAAAACAGTGACACTAGGAACGAAGCGCACTCTCTCTTCAAGATAATGAAAAAACTAGAGACTGCATTCATGGCGCTTTTGTGGTGTGAAATCTTGGAGCGCTTGAAGCTATATCAAAGAACGAGGAAGAAAACAGTGACACTAGAAACGAAGCGCACTCTCTCTTCAAGAAAATGACAAAACTAGAGATTACATTCATGGCGATTTTCTGGAGTGAAATCTTGGAGCGCTTGAAGCTATATCAAAGAACGAGGAAGAAAACGGTGACACTAGAAACGAAGCGCACTCTCTCTTCAAGAAAATGACAAAACTAGAGACTGCATTCATGGTGCTTTTCTGGAGTGAAATCTTGGAGCGCTTGAAGATATACCAAAGAACGAGGAAGAAAACGTTGTCAATAGAAACGAAGCGCACTCTCTCTTCAAGGAAATGACAAGACAAGAGACTGCATTCCTTACAATTTTTTGGAGTGAAATATTGGAGCGCTTGCAGATATATCAAAGAACGAGGACACTAGGAACGAAGCGCACTCTTTCTTTAAGAAAATGACAGAACTAGAGACCGTATTCATGGCGCTTTACTGGAGTGAAATCTTGGAGCGCTTGAAGCTATATCAAAAAACGAGGAAGAAAACGGTGACATTAGAAACGAAGCGCACTATCTCTTCAAGAAAATGACAAAACTAGAGGCTGAATTCATGGCGCTTTTCTCGAGTGAAATCTTGGAGCGCTTGAAGCTATATCAAAGAACGAGGAAGAAAACGGTGACACTAGAAACGAAGCGCACTCTCTCTTCAAGAAAATAACAAAACTAGAGACTGCATTCCTGACGATTTTCTGGAGTGAAATATTGGAGCGCTTGAAGCTATATGAAAGAACGAGGAAGAAAACGGTGACAGTACAAACGAAGCGCACTCTCTCTTCAAGAAAATGACAAAACTAGAGACTGCATTCATGGCGATTTTCTGGGGTGAAATCTTGGAGCGCTAGAAGCTATATCAAAGAACGAGGAAGAAAACGGTGACACTAGGAACGAAGCGCACTCTCTCTCCAAGAAAATGACAAAACTAGAGACTCCATTCATGGCGATTTTCTGGAGTGAAACCATGGAGCGTTTGAAGCTATAGCAAAGAACGAGGAAGAAAACGGTGACACTAGAAACGAAGCGCACTCTCTCTTCAAGAAAATGACAAAACTAGAGACTGCATTCATGGCGATTTTCTGGGGTGAAATCTTGGAGCGCTAGAAGCTATATCAAAGAACGAGGAAGAAAACGGTGACACTAGGAACGAAGCGCACTCTCTCTCCATGAAAATGACAAAACAAGAGACTGCATTCATGGCGATTTTCAGGAGTGAAACCATGGAGCGCTTGAAGCTATTTCAAAGAACGAGGAAAAAAACGGTGACAATAGAAACGAAGCACACTCTCCCTTCAAGATAATGAAAAAACTAGAGACTGCATTCATGGCGCTTTTCTGGTGTGAAATCTTGGAGCGCTTAAGCAATATCAAAGAACGAGGAAGAAAACGGAAACACTAGAAACGAAGCGCACTCTCTCTTCAAGGAAATGACAAGACAAGAGACTGCATTCCTTACGATTTTTTGGAGTGAAATATTGGAGCGCATGTAGATATATCAAAGAACGAGGACACTAGGAACGAAGCGCACTCTTTCTTTAAGAAAATGACAAAACTAGAGACCGTATTCATGGCGCTTTACTGGAGTGAAATCTTGGAGCGCTTGAAGCTATATCAAAGAACGAGGAAGAAAACGGTGACACTAGAAACTTGATGTAACAGTAGCTTGGTTTGGGCTAGTTGGTAACAGTTCTTAGAAAACATAGCGCAAAAAGGACACGGACGACACAGAAGTGGACAGGACAGGCGCTATGTCCTGTCCTGTCAGGACAGGACAGGACAGGACAGGACAGGACAGGAGCGCCTGTCCTGTCCACTTCTGTGTCGTCCGTGTCCTTTTTGCGCTATGTTTTCTAAGAACACTAGAAACGAAGCGCACTCTCTCTTCAAGAAAATGACAAAACTAGAGGCTGAATTCATGGCGCTTTTCTCGAGTGAAATCTTGGAGCGCTTGAAGCTATATGAAAGAACGAGCAAGAAAACGGTGACACTAGAAACGAAGCGCACTCTCTCTTCAAGAAAATGACAAAACGAGAGACTGCATTCCTGACGATTTTCTGGAGTGAAATATTGGAGCGCTTGAAGCTATATGAAAGAACGAGGAAGAAAACGGTGACACTACAAACGAAGCGCACTCTCTCTTCAAGAAAATGACAAAACTAGAGACTGCATTCATGGCGATTTTCTGGAGTGAAATCTTGGAGCGCTTGAAGCTATATCAAAGAACGAGGAAGAATACGGTGGCATTAGAAACGAAGCGCACTCTCTCTTCAAGAAAATGACAAAACTAGAGACTGCATTCCTGACTATTTTCTGGAGTGAAATCTTGGAGCGCTTGAAGCTATATCAAAGAACGAGGAAGAAAACGGTGACACTAGAAACGAAGCGCACTCTCTCTTCGAGAAAATGACAAAACTAGAGACTGCATTCATGGCGATTTTCTGGGGTGAAATCTTGGAGCGCTAGAAGCTATATCAAAGAACGAGGAAGAAAACGGTGACACTAGGAACGAAGCGCACTATCTCTCCAAGAAAATGACAAAACTAGAGACTCCATTCATGGCGATTTTCTGGAGTGAAACCATGGAGCGCTTGAAGCTATAGCAAAGAACGAGGAAGAAAACGGTGACAATAGAAACGAATCACACTCTCTCTTCACGAAAATGACAAAACTACAGACCGCATTCATGGCGATTTTCTCGAGTGAAATCTTGGAGCGCTTGAAGCTATATCAAAGAACGAGGAAGAAAACAGTGACACTAGGAACGAAGCGCACTCTCTCTTCAAGATAATGACAAAACTAGAGACTGCATTCATGGCGCTTTTCTGGTGTGAAATCTTGGAGCGCTCTAAGCTATATCAAAGTACCAGGAAGAAAACTGTGACACTAGAAACGAAGCGCACTCTCTCTTCAAGAAAATGACAAAACTAGAGATTACATTCATGGCGATTTTCTGGGGTGAAATCTTGGAGCGCTTGAAGCTATATCAAAGAACGAGGAAGAAAACGATGACACTAGAAACGAAGCGCACTCTCTCTTCAAGAAAATGACAAAACCAGAGACTGCATTCATGGTGCTTTTCTGGAGTGAAATCTTGGAGCGCTTGAAGATATACCAAAGAACGAGGAAGAAAACGGTGACACTAGAAACGAAGCGCACTCTCTTCAAGAAAATGACAAAACTAGAGACCGCATTCATGGCGCTTTTCTGGAGTGAAATCTTGGAGCGCTTGAAGCTATATCAAAGAAAGAGGAAGCAAACGGTGACACTAGAAACGAAGCGCACTCTCTCTTCAAGAAAATGAAAAAACTAGAGACTGCATTAATGGCGATTTTCTGGAGTGAAATCTTGGAGCTCTTGATGCTGTATCAAAGAAGGAGGAAGAAAACAGTGACACTAGGAACGAAGCGCACTCTCTCTTCAAGATAATGAAAAAACTAGAGACTGCATTCATGGCGCTTTTCTCGAGTGAAATCTTGGAGCGCTTGAAGCTATATCAAAGAACGAGGAAGAAAACGGTGACACTAGAAATGAAGCGCACTCTCTCTTCAAGAAAATAACAAAACTAGAGACTGCATTCCTGACGATTTTCTGGAGTGAAATATTGGAGCGCTTGAAGCTATATGAAAGAACGAGGAAGAAAACGGTGACACTACAAACGAAGCGCACTCTCTCTTCAAGAAAATGACAAAACTAGAGACTGCATTCATAGCGATTTTATGGAGTGAAATCTTGGAGCGCTTGAAGCTATATCAAAGAACGAGGAAGAAAACGGTGGCATTAGAAACGAAGCGCGCTCTCTCTTCAAGAAAATGACAAAACTAGAGACTGCATTCCTGAATATTTTCTGGAGTGATATCTTGGAGCGCTTGAAGCTATATCAAAGAACGAGGAAGAAAACGGTGACACTAGAAACGAAGCGCACTCTCTCTTCAAGAAAATGACAAAACTAGAGACTGCATTCATGGCGATTTTCTGGGGTGAAATCTTGGAGCGCTAGAAGCTATATCAAAGAACGAGGAAGAAAACGGTGACACTAGGAACGAAGCGCACTCTCTCTCCAAGAAAATGACAAAACTAGAGACTCCATTCATGGCGATTTTCTGGAGTGAAACCATGGAGCGTTTGAAGCTATAGCAAAGAACGAGGAAGAAAACGGTGACACTAGAAACGAAGCGCACTCTCTCTTCAAGAAAATGACAAAACTAGAGACTGCATTCATGGCGATTTTCTGGGGTGAAATCTTGGAGCGCTAGAAGCTATATCAAAGAACGAGGAAGAAAACGGTGACACTAGGAACGAAGCGCACTCTCTCTCCATGAAAATGACAAAACAAGAGACTGCATTCATGGCGATTTTCAGGAGTGAAACCATGGAGCGCTTGAAGCTATTTCAAAGAACGAGGAAAAAAACGGTGACAATAGAAACGAAGCACACTCTCCCTTCACGAAAATGACAAAACTACAGACCGCATTCATGGCGATTTTCTCGAGTGAAATCTTGGAGCGCTTGAAGCTATATCAAAGAACGAGGAAGAAAACAGTGACACTAGGAACGAAGCGCACTCTCTCTTCAAGATAATGACTAAACTAGAGACTGCATTCATGGCGCATTTCTGCTGTGAAATCTTGGAGCGCTTGAAGCTATATCAAAGAACGAGGAAGAAAACGGTGACACTAGAAACGAAGCGCACTCTCTCTTCAAGATAATGACAAAACTAGAGACTGCATTCATGGCGCTTTTCTGGTGTGAAATCTTGGAGCGCTCTAAGCTATATCAAAGAACGAGGAAGAAAACGGTGACACTAGAAACGAAGCGCACTCTCTCTTCAAGAAAATGACAAAACTAGAGACTGCATTCATGGCGATTTTCTGGGGTGAAATCTTGGAGCGCTAGAAGCTATATCAAAGAACGAGGAAGAAAACGGTGACACTAGGAACGAAGCGCACTCTCTCTCCAAGAAAATGACAAAACAAGAGACTGCATTCATGGCGATTTTCTGGAGTGAAACCATGTAGCGCTTGAAGCTATATCAAAGAACGAGGAAAAAAACGGTGACAATAGAAACGAAGCACACTCTCCCTTCACGAAAATGACAAAACTACAGACCGCATTCATGGCGATTTTCTCGAGTGAAATCTTGGAGCGCTTGAAGCTATATCAAAGAACGAGGAAGAAAACGGTGACACTAGAAACGAAGCGCACTCTCCCTTCAAGAAAATGACAAAACTAGAGACTGCATTTCTGACAATTTTCTAGAGTAAAATATTGCAGCGCTTGAACATATATCAAAGAACGAGGACACTTCGAGCAAAGCGCACTCTTTCTTCAAGAAAATGACAAAACTAGAGACCGCATTCTTGGCGCTTTTCTGGAGTGAAATCTTGGAGCGCTTGAAGCTATGTCAAAGAACGATGAAGAAAACGGTGACACTAGAAACGAAGCGCACTCTCTCTTCATGAAAATGACAAAACTAGAGACTGCATTCATGGCGCTTTTCTGGAGTGATATATTGGAGCGCTTGAATATATATCAAAGAACGAGGAAGAAAACGGTGACACTAGAAACGAAGCGCATTCTCTCTTCAAGAAAATGACAAAACTAGAGACTGCATTCCTTTTAGAGCGCTTGAAGCTATATCATAGAACGAGGAAGAAAACGGTGACACTAGAAACGAAGCGCACTCTCTCTTCAAGAAAAGGACAAAACTAGAGACTGCATTCATGGCGATTTTCTTGGGTGAAATCTTGGAGCGCTTGAAGCTATATCAAAGAACGAGGAAGAAAACAGTGACAATAGAAACGAAGCGCACTCTCTCTTCAAAAAAATGACAAAACTAGAGACTATATTCATGGCGATTTTCTGGGGTGAAATCTTGGAGCGCTTGAAGCTATATCAAAGAACGAGGAAGAAAACAGTGACACTAGGAACGGAGCACATTCTCTCTTCAAGATAATGACAAAACTAGAGACTGCATTCATGGCGCTTTTCTGGTGTGAAATCTTGGAGCGCTTGAAGCTATATCAAAGAACGAGGAAGAAAACAGTGACACTAGAAACGAAGCGCACTCTCTCTTCAAGAAAATGACAAAACTAGAGATTACATTCATGGCGATTTTCTGCGGTGAAATCTTGGAGCGCTTGAAGCTATATCAAAGAACGAGGAAGAAAACGGTGACACTAGAAACGAAGCGCACTCTCTCTTCAAGAAAATGACAAAACTAGAAACTGCATTCTTGGTGCTTTTCTGGAGTGAAATCTTGGAGCGCTTGAAGATATACCAAAGAACGAGAAAGAAAACGGTGACACTAGAAACGAAGCGCACTCTCTTCAAGAAAATGACAAAACTAGAGACTGCATTCATGGCGATTTTCTGGAGTAAAATCTTGGAGCGCTTGAAGCTATATCAAAGAACGAGGAAGAAAACGTTGACAATAGAAACGAAGCGCACTCTCTCTTCAAGAAAATGACAAAACTAGAGACCGCATTCATGGCGCTTTTCTGGAGTGAAATCTTGGAGCGCTTGAAGCTATATCAAAGAACGAGGAAGCAAACGGTGACACTAGAAACGAAGCGCACTCTCTCTTCAAGAAAATGAAAAAACTAGAGACTGCATTAATGGCGATTTTCTGGAGTGAAATCTTGGAGCGCTTGAAGATATACCAAAGAACGAGGAAGAAAACGGTGACACTAGAAACGAAGCGCACTCTCTTCAAGAAAATGACAAAACTAGAGACTGCATTCATGTCGATTTTCTGGAGTGAAATCTTGGAGCGCTTGAAGCTTTATCAAAGAAGGAGGAAGAAAACAATGACACTAGGAACGAAGCGCACTCTCTCTTCACGAAAATGACAAAACTAGAGACTGCATTCATGGCGCTTTTCTTGAGTGAAATCTTGGAGCGCTTGAAGCTATATCAAAGAACGAGGAAGAATACGGTGGCATTAGAAACGAAGCGCACTCTCTCTCCATGAAAATGACAAAACAAGAGACTGCATTCATGGCGATTTTCAGGAGTGAAACCATGGAGCGCTTGAAGCTATTTCAAAGAACGAGGAAAAAAACGGTGACAATAGAAACGAAGCACACTCTCCCTTCACGAAAATGACAAAACTACAGACCGCATTCATGGCGATTTTCTCGAGTGAAATCTTGGAGCGCTTGAAGCTATATCAAAGAACGAGGAAGAAAACAGTGACACTAGGAACGAAGCGCACTCTCTCTTCAAGATAATGACTAAACTAGAGACTGCATTCATGGCGCATTTCTGCTGTGAAATCTTGGAGCGCTTGAAGCTATATCAAAGAACGAGGAAGAAAACGGTGACACTAGAAACGAAGCGCACTCTCTCTTCAAGATAATGACAAAACTAGAGACTGCATTCATGGCGCTTTTCTGGTGTGAAATCTTGGAGCGCTCTAAGCTATATCAAAGAACGAGGAAGAAAACGGTGACACTAGAAACGAAGCGCACTCTCTCTTCAAGAAAATGACAAAACTAGAGACTGCATTCATGGCGATTTTCTGGGGTGAAATCTTGGAGCGCTAGAAGCTATATCAAAGAACGAGGAAGAAAACGGTGACACTAGGAACGAAGCGCACTCTCTCTCCAAGAAAATGACAAAACAAGAGACTGCATTCATGGCGATTTTCTGGAGTGAAACCATGTAGCGCTTGAAGCTATATCAAAGAACGAGGAAAAAAACGGTGACAATAGAAACGAAGCACACTCTCCCTTCACGAAAATGACAAAACTACAGACCGCATTCATGGCGATTTTCTCGAGTGAAATCTTGGAGCGCTTGAAGCTATATCAAAGAACGAGGAAGAAAACGGTGACACTAGAAACGAAGCGCACTCTCCCTTCAAGAAAATGACAAAACTAGAGACTGCATTTCTGACAATTTTCTAGAGTAAAATATTGCAGCGCTTGAACATATATCAAAGAACGAGGACACTTCGAGCAAAGCGCACTCTTTCTTCAAGAAAATGACAAAACTAGAGACCGCATTCTTGGCGCTTTTCTGGAGTGAAATCTTGGAGCGCTTGAAGCTATGTCAAAGAACGATGAAGAAAACGGTGACACTAGAAACGAAGCGCACTCTCTCTTCATGAAAATGACAAAACTAGAGACTGCATTCATGGCGCTTTTCTGGAGTGATATATTGGAGCGCTTGAATATATATCAAAGAACGAGGAAGAAAACGGTGACACTAGAAACGAAGCGCATTCTCTCTTCAAGAAAATGACAAAACTAGAGACTGCATTCCTTTTAGAGCGCTTGAAGCTATATCATAGAACGAGGAAGAAAACGGTGACACTAGAAACGAAGCGCACTCTCTCTTCAAGAAAAGGACAAAACTAGAGACTGCATTCATGGCGATTTTCTTGGGTGAAATCTTGGAGCGCTTGAAGCTATATCAAAGAACGAGGAAGAAAACAGTGACAATAGAAACGAAGCGCACTCTCTCTTCAAAAAAATGACAAAACTAGAGACTATATTCATGGCGATTTTCTGGGGTGAAATCTTGGAGCGCTTGAAGCTATATCAAAGAACGAGGAAGAAAACAGTGACACTAGGAACGGAGCACATTCTCTCTTCAAGATAATGACAAAACTAGAGACTGCATTCATGGCGCTTTTCTGGTGTGAAATCTTGGAGCGCTTGAAGCTATATCAAAGAACGAGGAAGAAAACAGTGACACTAGAAACGAAGCGCACTCTCTCTTCAAGAAAATGACAAAACTAGAGATTACATTCATGGCGATTTTCTGCGGTGAAATCTTGGAGCGCTTGAAGCTATATCAAAGAACGAGGAAGAAAACGGTGACACTAGAAACGAAGCGCACTCTCTCTTCAAGAAAATGACAAAACTAGAAACTGCATTCTTGGTGCTTTTCTGGAGTGAAATCTTGGAGCGCTTGAAGATATACCAAAGAACGAGAAAGAAAACGGTGACACTAGAAACGAAGCGCACTCTCTTCAAGAAAATGACAAAACTAGAGACTGCATTCATGGCGATTTTCTGGAGTAAAATCTTGGAGCGCTTGAAGCTATATCAAAGAACGAGGAAGAAAACGTTGACAATAGAAACGAAGCGCACTCTCTCTTCAAGAAAATGACAAAACTAGAGACCGCATTCATGGCGCTTTTCTGGAGTGAAATCTTGGAGCGCTTGAAGCTATATCAAAGAACGAGGAAGCAAACGGTGACACTAGAAACGAAGCGCACTCTCTCTTCAAGAAAATGAAAAAACTAGAGACTGCATTAATGGCGATTTTCTGGAGTGAAATCTTGGAGCGCTTGAAGATATACCAAAGAACGAGGAAGAAAACGGTGACACTAGAAACGAAGCGCACTCTCTTCAAGAAAATGACAAAACTAGAGACTGCATTCATGTCGATTTTCTGGAGTGAAATCTTGGAGCGCTTGAAGCTTTATCAAAGAAGGAGGAAGAAAACAATGACACTAGGAACGAAGCGCACTCTCTCTTCACGAAAATGACAAAACTAGAGACTGCATTCATGGCGCTTTTCTTGAGTGAAATCTTGGAGCGCTTGAAGCTATATCAAAGAACGAGGAAGAAAACGGTGACACTAGAAACGAAGCGCACTCTCTCTTAAAGAAAATGACAAAACTAGAGACTGCATTCATGTCGATTTTCTGGAGTGAAATCTTGGAGCGCTTGAAGCTATATCAAAGAAGGAGGAAGAAAACAGTGACACTAGGAACGAAGCGCACTCTCTTCAAGAAAATGACAAAACTAGAGACTGCATTCATGTCGATTTTCTGGAGTGAAATCTTGGAGCGCTTGAAGCTATATCAAAGAACGAGGAAGAAAACGTTGACAATAGAAACGAAGCGCACTCTCTCTTCACGAAAATGACAAAACTAGAGACCGCATTCATGGCGCTTTTCTGGAGTGAAATCTTGGAGCGCTTGAAGCTATATCAAAGAACGAGGAAGAAAACAGTGACAATAGAAACGAAGCGCACTCTCTCTTCAAAAAAATGACAAAACTAGAGACTATATTCATGGCGATTTTCTGGGGTGAAATCTTGGAGCGCTTGAAGCTATATCAAAGAACGAGGAAGAAAACAGTGACACTAGGAACGGAGCACATTCTCTCTTCAAGATAATGACAAAACTAGAGACTGCATTCATGGCGCTTTTCTGGTGTGAAATCTTGGAGCGCTTGAAGCTATATCAAAGAACGAGGAAGAAAACAGTGACACTAGAAACGAAGCGCACTCTCTCTTCAAGAAAATGACAAAACTAGAGATTACATTCATGGCGATTTTCTGGGGTGAAATCTTGGAGCGCTTGAAGCTATATCAAAGAACGAGGAAGAAAACGGTGACACTAGAAACGAAGCGCACTCTCTCTTCAAGAAAATGACAAAACTAGAAACTGCATTCTTGGTGCTTTTCTGGAGTGAAATCTTGGAGCGCTTGAAGATATACCAAAGAACGAGAAAGAAAACGGTGACACTAGAAACGAAGCGCACTCTCTCTTCACGAAAATGACAAAACTAGAGACCGCATTCATGGCGCTTTTCTGGAGTGAAATCTTGGAGCGCTTGAAGCTATATCAAAGAACGAGGAAGCAAACGGTGACACTAGAAACGAAGCGCACTCTCTCTTCAAGAAAATGAAAAATCTAGAGACTGCATTAATGGCGATTTTCTGGAGTGAAATCTTGGAGCGCTTGAAGATATACCAAAGAACGAGGAAGAAAACGGTGACACTAGAAACGAAGCGAACTCTCTTCAAGAAAATGACAAAACTAGAGACTGCATTCATGTCGATTTTCTGGAGTGAAATCTTGGAGCGCTTGAAGCTTTATCAAAGAAGGAGGAAGAAAACAATGACACTAGGAACGAAGCGCACTCTCTCTTCACGAAAATGACAAAACTAGAGACCGCATTCATGGCGCTTTTCTGGAGTGAAATCTTGGAGCGCTTGAAGCTATATCAAAGAACGAGGAAGAAAACGGTGACACTAGAAACGAAGCGCACTCTCTCTTAAAGAAAATGACAAAACTAGAGACTGCATTCATGTCGATTTTCTGGAGTGAAATCTTGGAGCGCTTGAAGCTATATCAAAGAACGAGGAAGAAAACGTTGACAACAGAAACGAAGCGCACTCTCTCTTCACGAAAATGACAAAACTAGAGACCGCATTCATGGCGCTTTTCTGGAGTGAAATCTTGGAGCGCTTGAAGCTATATCAAAGAACGAGGAAGAAAACGGTGACACTAGAAACGAAGCGCACTCTCTCTTCAAGAAAATGACAAAACTAGAAACTGCATTCATGGTGCTTTTCTGGAGTGAAATCTTGGAGCGCTTGAAGATATACCAAAGAACGAGGAAGAAAACGGGGACACTAGAAACGAAGCGCACTCTCTTCAAGAAAATGACAAAACTAGAGACTGCATTCATGTCGATTTTCTGGAGTGAAATCTTGGAGCGCTTGAAGCTATATCAAAGAAGGAGGAAGAAAACAGTGACACTAGGAACGAAGCGCACTCTCTTCAAGAAAATGACAAAACTAGAGACTGCATTCATGTCGATTTTCTGGAGTGAAATCTTGGAGCGCTTGAAGCTATATCAAAGAACGAGGAAGAAAACGTTGACAATAGAAACGAAGCGCACTCTCTCTTCACGAAAATGACAAAACTAGAGACCGCATTCATGGCGCTTTTCTGGAGTGAAATCTTGGAGCGCTTGAAGCTATATCAAAGAACGAGGAAGAAAACGGTGACACTAGAAACGAAGCGCACTCTCTCTTCAAGAAAATGACAAAACTAGAAACTGCATTCATGGTGCTTTTCTGGAGTGAAATCTTGGAGCGCTTGAAGATATACCAAATAACGAGGAAAAAAACGGTGACACTAGAAACGAAGCGCACTCTCTTCAAGAAAATGACAAAACTAGAGACTGCATTCATGTCGATTTTCTGGAGTGAAATCTTGGAGCGCTTGAAGCTATATCAAAGAAGGAGGAAGAAAACAGTGACACTAGGAACGAAGCGCACTCTCTCTTCAAGATAATGAAAAAACTAGAGACTGCATTAATGGCGATTTTCTGGAGTGAAATCTTGGAGCGCTTGAAGATATACCAAAGAACAAGGAAGAAAACGGTGACACTAGAAACGAAGCGCACTCTCTTCAAGAAAATGACAAAACTAGAGACTGCATTCATGTCGATTTTCTGGAGTGAAATCTTGGAGCGCTTGAAGCTATATCAAAGAAGGAGGAAGAAAACAGTGACACTAGGAACGAAGCGCACTCTCTCTTCACGAAAATGACAAAACTAGAGACCGCATTCATGGCGCTTTTCTGGAGTGAAATCTTGGAGCGCTTGAAGCTATATCAAAGAACGAGAAAGAAAACGGTGACACTAGAAACGAAGCGCACTCTCTCTTCAAGAAAATGACAAAACTAGAAACTGCATTCATGGTGCTTTTCTGGAGTGAAATCTTGGAGCGCTTGAAGATATACCAAAGAACGAGGAAGAAAACAGTGACACTAGAAACGAAGCGCACTCTCTTCAAGAAAATGACAAAACTAGAGACTGCATTCATGTCGATTTTCTGGAGTGAAATCTTGGAGCGCTTGAAGCTATATCAAAGAAGGAGGAAGAAAACAGTGACACTAGGAACGAAGCGCACTCTCTCTTCAAGATAATGAAAAAACTAGAGACTGCATTCATGGCGCTTTTCTGGTGTGAAATCTTGGAGCGCTTGAAGCTATATCAAAGAACGAGGAAGAAAACGGAAACACTAGAAACGAAGCGCACTCTCTCTTCAAGAAAATGACAAAACAAGAGACTGCATTCCTGACGATTTTTTGGAGTGAAAAATTGGCGCGCTTGTAGATATATCAAAAAACGAGGACACTAGGAACGAAGCGCACTCTTTCTTTAAGAAAATGACAAAACTAGAGACCGTATTCATGGCGCTTTACTAGAGTGAAATCTTGGAGCGCTTGAAGCTATATCAAAGAACGAGGAAGAAAACGGTGACACTAGAAACGAAGCGCACTCTCTCTTCAAGAAAATGACAAAACTAGAGGCTGAATTCATGGCGCTTTTCTGGAGTGAAATCTTGGAGCGCTTGAAGCTATATCAAAGAACGAGGAAGAAAACGGTGACACTAGAAACGAAGCGCACTCTCTCTTCAAGAAAATGACAAAACTAGAGACTGCATTGCTGACGATTTTCTGGAGTGAAATATTGGAGCGCTTGAAGCTATATGAAAGAACGAGGAAGAAAACGGTGACACTACAAACGAAGCGCACTCTCTCTTCAAGAAAATGACAAAACTAGAGACTGCATTCATGGCGATTTTCTGGAGTGAAATCTTGGAGCGCTTGAAGCTATATCAAAGAACGAGGAAGAAAACGGTGGCACTAGAAACGAAGCGCACTCTCTCTTCAAGAAAATGACAAAACTAGAGACTGCATTCCTGACCATTTTCTGGAGTGAAATCTTGGAGCGCTTGAAGCTATATCAAAGAACGAGGAAGAAAACGGTGACACTAGAAACGAAGCGCACTCTCTCTTCAAGAAAATGACAAAACTAGAGACTGCATTCATGGCGATTTTCTGGGGTGAAATCTTGGAGCGCTAGAAGCTATATCAAAGAACGAGGAAGAAAACGGTGACACTAGGAACGAAGCGCACTCTCTCTCCAAGAAAATGACAAAACTAGAGACTCCATTCATGGCGATTTTCTGGAGTGAAACCATGGAGCGCTTGAAGCTATAGCAAAGAACGAGGAAGAAAACGGTGACAATAGAAACGAATCACACTCTCTCTTCACGAAAATGACAAAACTACAGACCGCATTCATGGCGATTTTCTCGAGTGAAATCTTGGAGCGCTTGAAGCTATATCAAAGAACGAGGAAGAAAAGAGTGACACTAGGAACGAAGCGCACTCTCTCTTCAAGATAATGACAAAACTAGAGACTGCATTCATGGCGCTTTTCTGGTGTGAAATCTTGGAGCGCTTGAAGCTATATCAAAGAACGAGGAAGAAAACTGTGACACTAGAAACGAAGCGCACTCTCTTCAAGAAAATGACAAAACTAGAGATTACATTCATGGCGATTTTCTGGGGTGAAATCTTGGAGCGCTTGAAGCTATATCAAAGAACGAGAAAGAAAACGATGACACTAGAAACGAAGCGCACTCTCTCTTCAAGAAAATGACAAAACTAGAGACTGCATTCATGGTGCTTTTCTGTAGTGAAATCTTGGAGCGCTTGAAGATATACCAAAGAACGAGGAAGAAAACAGTGACACTAGAAACGAAGCGCACTCTCTTCAAGAAAATGTCAAAACTAGAGACTGCATTCATGGCGATTTTCTGGAGTAAAATCTTGGAGCGCTTGAAGCTATATCAAAGAACGAGGAAGAAAACGTTGACAATAGAAACGAAGCGCACTCTCTCTTCACGAAAATGACAAAACTAGAGACCGCATTCATGGCGCTTTTCTGGAGTGAAATCTTGGAGCGCTTGAAGCTATATCAAAGAACGAGGAAGCAAACGTTGACACTAGAAACGAAGCGCACTCTCTCTTCAAGAAAATGAAAAAACTAGAGACTGCATTAATGGCGATTTTCTGGAGTGAAATCTTGGAGCGCTTAATGCTGCATCAAAGAACGTGGAAGAAAACGGTGACAATAGAAACGAAGCGCACTCTCTCTTCACGAAAATGACAAAACTAGAGACCGCATTCATGTCGATTTTCTGGAGTGAAATCTTGGAGCGCTTGAAGCTATATCAAAGAAGGAGGAAGAAAACAGTGACACTAGGAACGAAGCGCACTCTCTCTTCAAGATAATGAAAAAACTAGAGACTGCATTCATGGCGCTTTTCTGGTGTGAAATCTTGGAGCGCTTGAAGCTATATCAAAGAACGAGGAAGAAAACGGAAACACTAGAAACGAAGCGCACTCTCTCTTCAAGAAAATGACAAAACAAGAGACTGCATTCCTGACGATTTTTTGGAGTGAAAAATTGGCGCGCTTGTAGATATATCAAAAAACGAGGACACTAGGAACGAAGCGCACTCTTTCTTTAAGAAAATGACAAAACTAGAGACCGTATTCATGGCGCTTTACTAGAGTGAAATCTTGGAGCGCTTGAAGCTATATCAAAGAACGAGGAAGAAAACGGTGACACTAGAAACGAAGCGCACTCTCTCTTCAAGAAAATGACAAAACTAGAGGCTGAATTCATGGCGCTTTTCTGGAGTGAAATCTTGGAGCGCTTGAAGCTATATCAAAGAACGAGGAAGAAAACGGTGACACTAGAAACGAAGCGCACTCTCTCTTCAAGAAAATGACAAAACTAGAGACTGCATTGCTGACGATTTTCTGGAGTGAAATATTGGAGCGCTTGAAGCTATATGAAAGAACGAGGAAGAAAACGGTGACACTACAAACGAAGCGCACTCTCTCTTCAAGAAAATGACAAAACTAGAGACTGCATTCATGGCGATTTTCTGGAGTGAAATCTTGGAGCGCTTGAAGCTATATCAAAGAACGAGGAAGAAAACGGTGGCACTAGAAACGAAGCGCACTCTCTCTTCAAGAAAATGACAAAACTAGAGACTGCATTCCTGACCATTTTCTGGAGTGAAATCTTGGAGCGCTTGAAGCTATATCAAAGAACGAGGAAGAAAACGGTGACACTAGAAACGAAGCGCACTCTCTCTTCAAGAAAATGACAAAACTAGAGACTGCATTCATGGCGATTTTCTGGGGTGAAATCTTGGAGCGCTAGAAGCTATATCAAAGAACGAGGAAGAAAACGGTGACACTAGGAACGAAGCGCACTCTCTCTCCAAGAAAATGACAAAACTAGAGACTCCATTCATGGCGATTTTCTGGAGTGAAACCATGGAGCGCTTGAAGCTATAGCAAAGAACGAGGAAGAAAACGGTGACAATAGAAACGAATCACACTCTCTCTTCACGAAAATGACAAAACTACAGACCGCATTCATGGCGATTTTCTCGAGTGAAATCTTGGAGCGCTTGAAGCTATATCAAAGAACGAGGAAGAAAAGAGTGACACTAGGAACGAAGCGCACTCTCTCTTCAAGATAATGACAAAACTAGAGACTGCATTCATGGCGCTTTTCTGGTGTGAAATCTTGGAGCGCTTGAAGCTATATCAAAGAACGAGGAAGAAAACTGTGACACTAGAAACGAAGCGCACTCTCCAAGAAAATGACAAAACTAGAGATTACATTCATGGCGATTTTCTGGGGTGAAATCTTGGAGCGCTTGAAGCTATATCAAAGAACGAGGAAGAAAACGATGACACTAGAAACGAAGCGCACTCTCTCTTCAAGAAAATGACAAAACTAGAGACTGCATTCATGGTGCTTTTCTGTAGTGAAATCTTGGAGCGCTTGAAGATATACCAAAGAACGAGGAAGAAAACAGTGACACTAGAAACGAAGCGCACTCTCTTCAAGAAAATGTCAAAACTAGAGACTGCATTCATGGCGATTTTCTGGAGTAAAATCTTGGAGCGCTTGAAGCTATATCAAAGAACGAGGAAGAAAACGTTGACAATAGAAACGAAGCGCACTCTCTCTTCACGAAAATGACAAAACTAGAGACCGCATTCATGGCGCTTTTCTGGAGTGAAATCTTGGAGCGCTTGAAGCTATATCAAAGAACGAGGAAGCAAACGGTGACACTAGAAACGAAGCGCACTCTCTCTTCAAGAAAATGAAAAAACTAGAGACTGCATTAATGGCGATTTTCTGGAGTGAAATCTTGGAGCGCTTAATGCTGCATCAAAGAACGTGGAAGAAAACGGTGACAATAGAAACGAAGCGCACTCTCTCTTCACGAAAATGACAAAACTAGAGACCGCATTCATGTCGATTTTCTGGAGTGAAATCTTGGAGCGCTTGAAGCTATATCAAAGAAGGAGGAAGAAAACAGTGACACTAGGAACGAAGCGCACTCCCTCTTCAAGATAATGAAAAAACTAGAGACTGCATTCATGGCGCTTTTCTGGTGTGAAATCTTGGAGCGCTTGAAGCTATATCAAAGAAGAAGGAAGAAAACGGAAACACTAGAAACGAAGCGCACTCTCTCTTCAAGAATATGACAAAACAAGAGACTGCGTTCCTGACGATTTTTTGGAGTGAAATATTGGAGCGCTTGTAGATATATCAAAGAACGAGGACACTAGGAACGAAGCGCACTCTTTCTTTAAGAAAATGACAAAACTAGAGACCGTATTCATGGCGCTTTACTGGAGTGAAATCTTGGAGCGCTTGAAGCTATATCAAAGAACGAGGAAGAAAACGGTGACACTAGAAACGAAGCGCACTCTCTCTTCAAGAAAATGACAAAACTAGAGGCTGAATTCATGGCGCTTTTCTTGAGTGAAATCTTGGAGCGCTTGAAGCTATATCAAAGAACGAGGAAGAAAACGGTGACACTAGAAACGAAGCGCACTCTCTCTTCAAGAAAATGACAAAACTAGAGACTGCATTGCTGACGATTTTCTGGAGTGAAATATTGGAGCGCTTGAAGCTATATGAAAGAACGAGGAAGAAAACGGTGACACTACAAACGAAGCGCACTCTCTCTTCAAGAAAATGACAAAACTAGAGACTGCATTCATGGCGATTTTCTGGAGTGAAATCTTGGAGCGCTTGAAGCTATATCAAAGAACGAGGAAGAAAACGGTGGCACTAGAAACGAAGCGCACTCTCTCTTCAAGAAAATGACAAAACTAGAGACTGCATTCCTGACCATTTTCTGGAGTGAAATCTTGGAGCGCTTGAAGCTATATCAAAGAACGAGGAAGAAAACGGTGACACTAGAAACGAAGCGCACTCTCTCTTCAAGAAAATGACAAAACTAGAGACTGCATTCATGGCGATTTTCTGGGGTGAAATCTTGGAGCGCTAGAAGCTATATCAAAGAACGAGGAAGAAAACGGTGACACTAGGAACGAAGCGCACTCTCTCTCCAAGAAAATGACAAAACTAGAGACTCCATTCATGGCGATTTTCTGGAGTGAAACCATGGAGCGCTTGAAGCTATAGCAAAGAACGAGGAAGAAAACGGTGACAATAGAAACGAATCACACTCTCTCTTCACGAAAATGACAAAACTACAGACCGCATTCATGGCGATTTTCTCGAGTGAAATCTTGGAGCGCTTGAAGCTATATCAAAGAACGAGGAAGAAAAGAGTGACACTAGGAACGAAGCGCACTCTCTCTTCAAGATAATGACAAAACTAGAGACTGCATTCATGGCGCTTTTCTGGTGTGAAATCTTGGAGCGCTTGAAGCTATATCAAAGAACGAGGAAGAAAACTGTGACACTAGAAACGAAGCGCACTCTCTTCAAGAAAATGACAAAACTAGAGATTACATTCATGGCGATTTTCTGGGGTGAAATCTTGGAGCGCTTGAAGCTATATCAAAGAACGAGAAAGAAAACGATGACACTAGAAACGAAGCGCACTCTCTCTTCAAGAAAATGACAAAACTAGAGACTGCATTCATGGTGCTTTTCTGTAGTGAAATCTTGGAGCGCTTGAAGATATACCAAAGAACGAGGAAGAAAACAGTGACACTAGAAACGAAGCGCACTCTCTTCAAGAAAATGTCAAAACTAGAGACTGCATTCATGGCGATTTTCTGGAGTAAAATCTTGGAGCGCTTGAAGCTATATCAAAGAACGAGGAAGAAAACGTTGACAATAGAAACGAAGCGCACTCTCTCTTCACGAAAATGACAAAACTAGAGACCGCATTCATGGCGCTTTTCTGGAGTGAAATCTTGGAGCGCTTGAAGCTATATCAAAGAACGAGGAAGCAAACGGTGACACTAGAAACGAAGCGCACTCTCTCTTCAAGAAAATGAAAAAACTAGAGACTGCATTAATGGCGATTTTCTGGAGTGAAATCTTGGAGCGCTTAATGCTGCATCAAAGAACGTGGAAGAAAACGGTGACAATAGAAACGAAGCGCACTCTCTCTTCACGAAAATGACAAAACTAGAGACCGCATTCATGTCGATTTTCTGGAGTGAAATCTTGGAGCGCTTGAAGCTATATCAAAGAAGGAGGAAGAAAACAGTGACACTAGGAACGAAGCGCACTCTCTCTTCAAGATAATGAAAAAACTAGAGACTGCATTCATGGCGCTTTTCTGGTGTGAAATCTTGGAGCGCTTGAAGCTATATCAAAGAACGAGGAAGAAAACGGAAACACTAGAAACGAAGCGCACTCTCTCTTCAAGAAAATGACAAAACAAGAGACTGCATTCCTGACGATTTTTTGGAGTGAAAAATTGGCGCGCTTGTAGATATATCAAAAAACGAGGACACTAGGAACGAAGCGCACTCTTTCTTTAAGAAAATGACAAAACTAGAGACCGTATTCATGGCGCTTTACTAGAGTGAAATCTTGGAGCGCTTGAAGCTATATCAAAGAACGAGGAAGAAAACGGTGACACTAGAAACGAAGCGCACTCTCTCTTCAAGAAAATGACAAAACTAGAGGCTGAATTCATGGCGCTTTTCTGGAGTGAAATCTTGGAGCGCTTGAAGCTATATCAAAGAACGAGGAAGAAAACGGTGACACTAGAAACGAAGCGCACTCTCTCTTCAAGAAAATGACAAAACTAGAGACTGCATTGCTGACGATTTTCTGGAGTGAAATATTGGAGCGCTTGAAGCTATATGAAAGAACGAGGAAGAAAACGGTGACACTACAAACGAAGCGCACTCTCTCTTCAAGAAAATGACAAAACTAGAGACTGCATTCATGGCGATTTTCTGGAGTGAAATCTTGGAGCGCTTGAAGCTATATCAAAGAACGAGGAAGAAAACGGTGGCACTAGAAACGAAGCGCACTCTCTCTTCAAGAAAATGACAAAACTAGAGACTGCATTCCTGACCATTTTCTGGAGTGAAATCTTGGAGCGCTTGAAGCTATATCAAAGAACGAGGAAGAAAACGGTGACACTAGAAACGAAGCGCACTCTCTCTTCAAGAAAATGACAAAACTAGAGACTGCATTCATGGCGATTTTCTGGGGTGAAATCTTGGAGCGCTAGAAGCTATATCAAAGAACGAGGAAGAAAACGGTGACACTAGGAACGAAGCGCACTCTCTCTCCAAGAAAATGACAAAACTAGAGACTCCATTCATGGCGATTTTCTGGAGTGAAACCATGGAGCGCTTGAAGCTATAGCAAAGAACGAGGAAGAAAACGGTGACAATAGAAACGAATCACACTCTCTTTTCACGAAAATGACAAAACTACAGACCGCATTCATGGCGATTTTCTCGAGTGAAATCTTGGAGCGCTTGAAGCTATATCAAAGAACGAGGAAGAAAAGAGTGACACTAGGAACGAAGCGCACTCTCTCTTCAAGATAATGACAAAACTAGAGACTGCATTCATGGCGCTTTTCTGGTGTGAAATCTTGGAGCGCTTGAAGCTATATCAAAGAACGAGGAAGAAAACTGTGACACTAGAAACGAAGCGCACTCTCCAAGAAAATGACAAAACTAGAGATTACATTCATGGCGATTTTCTGGGGTGAAATCTTGGAGCGCTTGAAGCTATATCAAAGAACGAGGAAGAAAACGATGACACTAGAAACGAAGCGCACTCTCTCTTCAAGAAAATGACAAAACTAGAGACTGCATTCATGGTGCTTTTCTGTAGTGAAATCTTGGAGCGCTTGAAGATATACCAAAGAACGAGGAAGAAAACAGTGACACTAGAAACGAAGCGCACTCTCTTCAAGAAAATGTCAAAACTAGAGACTGCATTCATGGCGATTTTCTGGAGTAAAATCTTGGAGCGCTTGAAGCTATATCAAAGAACGAGGAAGAAAACGTTGACAATAGAAACGAAGCGCACTCTCTCTTCACGAAAATGACAAAACTAGAGACCGCATTCATGGCGCTTTTCTGGAGTGAAATCTTGGAGCGCTTGAAGCTATATCAAAGAACGAGGAAGCAAACGGTGACACTAGAAACGAAGCGCACTCTCTCTTCAAGAAAATGAAAAAACTAGAGACTGCATTAATGGCGATTTTCTGGAGTGAAATCTTGGAGCGCTTAATGCTGCATCAAAGAACGTGGAAGAAAACGGTGACAATAGAAACGAAGCGCACTCTCTCTTCACGAAAATGACAAAACTAGAGACCGCATTCATGTCGATTTTCTGGAGTGAAATCTTGGAGCGCTTGAAGCTATATCAAAGAAGGAGGAAGAAAACAGTGACACTAGGAACGAAGCGCACTCTCTCTTCAAGATAATGAAAAAACTAGAGACTGCATTCATGGCGCTTTTCTGGTGTGAAATCTTGGAGCGCTTGAAGCTATATCAAAGAAGAAGGAAGAAAACGGAAACACTAGAAACGAAGCGCACTCTCTCTTCAAGAAAATGACAAAACAAGAGACTGCGTTCCTGACGATTTTTTGGAGTGAAATATTGGAGCGCTTGTAGATATATCAAAGAACGAGGACACTAGGAACGAAGCGCACTCTTTCTTTAAGAAAATGACAAAACTAGAGACCGTATTCATGGCGCTTTACTGGAGTGAAATCTTGGAGCGCTTGAAGCTATATCAAAGAACGAGGAAGAAAACGGTGACACTAGAAACGAAGCGCACTCTCTCTTCAAGAAAATGACAAAACTAGAGGCTGAATTCATGGCGCTTTTCTTGAGTGAAATCTTGGAGCGCTTGAAGCTATATCAAAGAACGAGGAAGAAAACGGTGACACTAGAAACGAAGCGCACTCTCTCTTCAAGAAAATGACAAAACTAGAGACTGCATTGCTGACGATTTTCTGGAGTGAAATATTGGAGCGCTTGAAGCTATATGAAAGAACGAGGAAGAAAACGGTGACACTACAAACGAAGCGCACTCTCTCTTCAAGAAAATGACAAAACTAGAGACTGCATTCATGGCGATTTTCTGGAGTGAAATCTTGGAGCGCTTGAAGCTATATCAAAGAACGAGGAAGAAAACGGTGGCACTAGAAACGAAGCGCACTCTCTCTTCAAGAAAATGACAAAACTAGAGACTGCATTCCTGACCATTTTCTGGAGTGAAATCTTGGAGCGCTTGAAGCTATATCAAAGAACGAGGAAGAAAACGGTGACACTAGAAACGAAGCGCACTCTCTCTTCAAGAAAATGACAAAACTAGAGACTGCATTCATGGCGATTTTCTGGGGTGAAATCTTGGAGCGCTAGAAGCTATATCAAAGAACGAGGAAGAAAACGGTGACACTAGGAACGAAGCGCACTCTCTCTCCAAGAAAATGACAAAACTAGAGACTCCATTCATGGCGATTTTCTGGAGTGAAACCATGGAGCGCTTGAAGCTATAGCAAAGAACGAGGAAGAAAACGGTGACAATAGAAACGAATCACACTCTCTCTTCACGAAAATGACAAAACTACAGACCGCATTCATGGCGATTTTCTCGAGTGAAATCTTGGAGCGCTTGAAGCTATATCAAAGAACGAGGAAGAAAAGAGTGACACTAGGAACGAAGCGCTTTCTCTCTTCAAGATAATGACAAAACTAGAGACTGCATTCATGGCGCTTTTCTGGTGTGAAATCTTGGAGCGCTTGAAGCTATATCAAAGAACGAGGAAGAAAACTGTGACACTAGAAACGAAGCGCACTCTCTCTTCAAGAAAATGACAAAACTAGAGATTACATTCATGGCGATTTTCTGGGGTGAAATCTTGGAGCGCTTGAAGCTATATCAAAGAACGAGGAAGAAAACGATGACACTAGAAACGAAGCGCACTCTCTCTTCAAGAAAATGACAAAACTAGAGACTGCATTCATGGTGCTTTTCTGGAGTGAAATCTTGGAGCGCTTGAAGATATACCAAAGAACGAGGAAGAAAACGGTGACACTAGAAACGAAGCGCACTCTCTCTTCAAGAAAATGACAAAACTAGAGACTGCATTCATGGTGCTTTTCTGGAGTGAAATCTTGGAGCGCTTGAAGCTATATCAAAGAACGAGAAAGAAAACGTTGACAATAGAAACGAAGCGCACTCTCTCTTCAAGAAAACTGCATTAATGGCGATTTTCTGGAGTGAAATCTTGGAGCGCTTGATGCTGTATCAAGGAACGAGGAAGAAAACGGTGACAATAGAAACGAAGCGCACTCTCTCTTCACGAAAATGACAAAACTAGAGACCGCATTCATGTCGATTTTCTGGAGTGAAATCTTGGAGCGCTTGAAGCTATATCAAAGAACGAGGAAGAAAACGGTGACAATAGAAACGAAGCGCACTCTCTCTTCAAGAAAATGGCAAAACTAGAGACTGCATTCATGGCGATTTTCTGGAGTGAAATCTTGGAGCGCTTGAAGCTATATCAAAGAACGAGGAAGAAAACGGTGACAATAGAAACGAATCACACTCTCTCTTCACGAAAATGACAAAACTACAGACCGCATTCATGGCGATTTTCTCGAGTGAAATCTTGGAGCGCTTGAAGCTATATCAAAGAAGGAGGAAGAAAACAGTGACACTAGGAACGAAGCGCACTCTCTCTACAAGATAATGAAAAAACTAGAGACTGCATTCATGGCGCTTTTCTGGTGTGAAATCTTGGAGCGCTTGAAGCTATATCAAAGAACGAGGAAGAAAACGGAAACACTAGAAACGAAGCGCACTCTCTCTTCAAGAAAATGACAAAACAAGAGACTGCATTCCTGACGATTTTTTGGAGTGAAATATTGGAGCGCTTGTAGATATATCAAAGAACGAGGACACTAGGAATGAAGCGCA
The DNA here is from genome assembly GCF_052857255.1 of Amblyomma americanum. Taxonomy (NCBI): domain Eukaryota; kingdom Metazoa; phylum Arthropoda; class Arachnida; order Ixodida; family Ixodidae; genus Amblyomma; species Amblyomma americanum. Next base: position 76,305,957 of record NC_135500.1, on the reverse strand, counting down.
CTCTTTCTTTAAGAAAATGACAAAACTAGAGACCGTATTGATGGCGCTTTACTGGAGTGAAATCTTGGAGCGCTTGAAGCTATATCAAAGAACGAGGAAGAAAACGGTGACACTAGAAACGAAGCGCACTCTCTCTTCAAGAAAATGACAAAACTAGAGGCTGAATTCATGGCGCTTTTCTGGAGTGAAATCTTGGAGCGCTTGAAGCAATATCAAAGAACGAGGAAGAAAACGGTGACATAGAAACGAAGCGCACTCTCTCTTCACGAAAATGACAAAACTAGAGACTGCATTCCTGACGATTTTCTGGAGTGAAATATTGGAGCGCTTGAAGCTATATCAAAGAACGAGGAAGAAAACGGTGACACTACAAACGAAGCGCACTCTCTCTTCAAGATAATGACAAAACTAGAGACTGCATTCATGGCGATTTTCTGGAGTGAAATCTTGGAGCGCTTGAAGCTATATCAAAGAACGAGGAAGAAAACGGTGGCACTAGAAACGAAGCGCACTCTCTCTTCAAGAAAATGACAAAACTAGAGACTGCATTCCTGACTATTTTCTGGAGTGAAATCTTGGAGCGCTTGAAGCTATATCAAAGAACGAGGAAGAAAACGGTGACACTAGGAACGAAGCGTACTCTCTCTCCAAGAAAATGACAAAACTAGAGACTCCACTCATGGCGATTTTCTGGAGTGAAACCATGGAGCGCTTGAAGCTATATCAAAGAACGAGGAAGAAAACGGTGACACTAGAAACGAAGCGCACTCTCTCTTCAAGAAAATGACAAAACTAGAGACTGCATTCATGGCGATTTTCTGGGGTGAAATCTTGGAGCGCTAGAAGCTATATCAAAGACGAGGAAGAAAACGGTGGCACTAGAAACGAAGCGCACTCTCTCTTCAAGAAAATGACAAAACTAGAGACTGCATTCATGGCGATTTTCTGGAGTGAAATCTTGGAGCGCTTGAAGCTATATCAAAGAACGAGGAAGAAAACGGTGGCACTAGAAACGAAGCGCACTCTCTCTTCAAGAAAATGACAAAACTAGAGACTGCATTCCTGACTATTTTCTGGAGTGAAATCTTGGAGCGCTTGAAGCTATATCAAAGAACGAGGAAGAAAACGGTGACACTAGAAACGAAGCGCACTCTCTCTCCAAGAAAATGACAAAACTAGAGACTGCATTCATGGCGATTTTCTGGAGTGAAATATTGGAGCGCTTGAAGCTATATCAAAGAACGAGGAAGAAAACGGTGACACTACAAACGAAGCGCACTCTCTCTTCAAGAAAATGGCAAAACTAGAGACTGCATTCATGGCGATTTTCTGGAGTGAAATCTTGGAGCACTTGAAGCTATATCAAAGAACGAGGAAGAAAACGGTGGCACTAGAAACGAAGCGCACTCTCTCTTCAAGAAAATGACAAAACTAGAGACTGCATTCCTGACTATTTTCTGGAGTGAAATCTTGGAGCGCTTGAAGCTATATCAAAGAACGAGGAAGAAAACGGTGACACTAGGAACGAAGCGTACTCTCTCTCCAAGAAAATGACAAAACTAGAGACTCCACTCATGGCGATTTTCTGGAGTGAAACCATGGAGCGCTTGAAGCTATATCAAAGAACGAGGAAGAAAACGGTGACACTAGAAACGAAGCGCACTCTCTCTTCAAGAAAATGACAAAACTAGAGACTGCATTCATGGCGATTTTCTGGGGTGAAATCTTGGAGCGCTAGAAGCTATATCAAAGACGAGGAAGAAAACGGTGGCACTAGAAACGAAGCGCACTCTCTCTTCAAGAAAATGACAAAACTAGAGACTGCATTCCTGACTATTTTCTGGAGTGAAATCTTGGAGCGCTTGAAGCTATATCAAAGAACGAGGAAGAAAACGGTGACACTAGAAACGAAGCGCACTCTCTCTTCAAGATAATGACAAAACTAGAGACTGCATTCATGGCGATTTTCTGGAGTGAAATCTTGGAGCGCTTGAAGCTATATCAAAGAACGAGGAAGAAAACGGTGGCACTAGAAACGAAGCGCACTCTCTCTTCAAGAAAATGACAAAACTAGAGACTGCATTCCTGACTATTTTCTGGAGTGAAATCTTGGAGCGCTTGAAGCTATATCAAAGAACGAGGGAGAAAACGGTGACACTAGAAACGAAGCGCACTCTCTCTCCAAGAAAATGACAAAACTAGAGACTGCATTCATGGCGATTTTCTGGAGTGAAATCTTGGAGCGCTTGAAGCTATATCGAAGAACGAGGAAGAAAACGGTGGCACTAGAAACGAAGCGCACTCTCTCTTCAAGAAAATGACAAAACTAGAGACTGCATTCCTGACTATTTTCTGGAGTGAAATCTTGGAGCGCTTGAAGCTATATCAAAGAACGAGGAAGAAAACGGTGACACTAGGAACGAAGCGCACTCTCTCTTCAAGATAATGAAAAAACTAGAGACTGCATTCATGGCGATTTTCTGGAGTGAAATCTTGGAGCGCTTGAAGATATACCAAAGAACAAGGAAGAAAACGGTGACACTAGAAACGAAGCGCACTCTCTTCAAGAAAATGACAAAAGTAGAGACTGCATTCATGTCGATTTTCTGGAGTGAAATCTTGGAGCGCTTGAAGCTATATCAAAGAAGGAGGAAGAAAACAGTGACACTAGGAACGAAGCGCACTCTCTCTTCACGAAAATGACAAAACTAGAGACCGCATTCATGGCGCTTTTCTGGAGTGAAATCTTGGAGCGCTTGAAGCTATATCAAAGAACGAGGAAGAAAACGGTGACACTAGAAACGAAGCGCACTCTCTTCAAGAAAATGACAAAACTAGAGACTGCATTCATGTCGATTTTCTGGAGTGAAATCTTGGAGCGCTTGAAGCTATATCAAAGAACGAGGAAGAAAACGGTGACACTAGAAACGAAGCGCACTCTCTCTTCAAGAAAATGACAAAACTAGAAACTGCATTCATGGTGCTTTTCTGGAGTGAAATCTTGGAGCGCTTGAAGATATACCAAAGAACGAGGAAGAAAACGGTGACACTAGAAACGAAGCGCACTCTCTTCAAGAAAATGACAAAACTAGAGACTGCATTCATGTCGATTTTCTGGAGTGAAATCTTGGAGCGCTTGAAGCTATATCAAAGAAGGAGGAAGAAAACAGTGACACTAGGAACGAAGCGCACTCTCTCTTCAAGATAATGAAAAAACTAGAGACTGCATTCATGGCGCTTTTCTGGTGTGAAATCTTGGAGCGCTTGAAGCTATATCAAAGAACGAGGAAGAAAACGGAAACACTAGAAACGAAGCGCACTCTCCAAGAAAATGACAAAACAAGAGACTGCATTCCTGACGATTTTTTGGAGTGAAAAATTGGCGCGCTTGTAGATATATCAAAAAACGAGGACACTAGGAACGAAGCGCACTCTTTCTTTAGGAAAATGACAAAACTAGAGACCGTATTCATGGCGCTTTACTAGAGTGAAATCTTGGAGCGCTTGAAGCTATATCAAATCAAAGAACGAGGAAGAAAACGGTGACACTAGAAACGAAGCGCACTCTCTCTTCAAGAAAATGACAAAACTAGAGGCTGAATTCATGGCGCTTTTCTGGAGTGAAATCTTGGAGCGCTTGAAGCTATATCAAAGAACGAGGAAGAAAACGGTGACACTAGAAACGAAGCGCACTCTCTCTTCAAGAAAATGACAAAACGAGAGACTGCATTGCTGACGATTTTCTGGAGTGAAATATTGGAGCGCTTGAAGCTATATGAAAGAACGAGGAAGAAAACGGTGACACTACAAACGAAGCGCACTCTCTCTTCAAGAAAATGACAAAACTAGAGACTGCATTCATGGCGATTTTCTGGAGTGAAATCTTGGAGCGCTTGAAGCTATATCAAAGAACGAGGAAGAAAACGGTGACACTACAAACGAAGCGCACTCTCTCTTCAAGAAAATGACAAAACTAGAGACTGCATTCATGGCGATTTTCTGGAGTGAAATCTTGGTGCGCTTGAAGCTATATCAAAGAACGAGGAAGAAAACGGTGACACTAGAAACGAAGCGCACTCTCTCTCCAAGAAAATGACAAAACTAGAGACTGCATTCATGGCGCTTTTCTGGGGTGAAATCTTGGAGCGCTAGAAGCTATATCAAAGAACGAGGAAGAAAACGGTGACACTAGGAACGAAGCGCACTCTCTCTCCAAGAAAATGACAAAACTAGAGACTGCATTCATGACGATTTTCTGGGGTGAAATCTTGGAGCGCTAGAAGCTATATCAAAGAACGAGGAAGAAAACGGTGACACTAGGAACGAAGCGCACTCTCTCTCCAAGAAAATGACAAAACTAGAGACTGCATTCATGGCGCTTTTCTGGGGTGAAATCTTGGAGCGCTAGAAGCTATATCAAAGAACGAGGAAGAAAACGGTGACACTAGGAACGAAGCGCACTCTCTCTCCAAGAAAATGACAAAACTAGAGACTCCATTCATGGCGATTTTCTGGGGTGAAATCTTGGAGCGCTAGAAGCTATATCAAAGAACGAGGAAGAAAACGGTGACACTAGGAACGAAGCGCACTCTCTTCAAGAAAATGACAAAAGTAGAGACTGCATTCATGTCGATTTTCTGGAGTGAAATCTTGGAGCGCTTGAAGCTATATCAAAGAAGGAGGAAGAAAACAGTGACACTAGGAACGAAGCGCACTCTCTCTTCACGAAAATGACAAAACTAGAGACCGCATTCATGGCGCTTTTCTGGAGTGAAATCTTGGAGCGCTTGAAGCTATATCAAAGAACGAGGAAGAAAACGGTGACACTAGAAACGAAGCGCACTCTCTTCAAGAAAATGACAAAACTAGAGACTGCATTCATGTCGATTTTCTGGAGTGAAATTTTGGAGCGCTTGAAGCTATATCAAAGAACGAGGAAGAAAACGGTGACACTAGAAACGAAGCGCACTCTCTCTTCAAGAAAATGACAAAACTAGAAACTGCATTCATGGTGCTTTTCTGGAGTGAAATCTTGGAGCGCTTGAAGATATACCAAAGAACGAGGAAGAAAACGGTGACACTAGAAACGAAGCGCACTCTCTTCAAGAAAATGACAAAACTAGAGACTGCATTCATGTCGATTTTCTGGAGTGAAATCTTGGAGCGCTTGAAGCTATATCAAAGAAGGAGGAAGAAAACAGTGACACTAGGAACGAAGCGCACTCTCTCTTCAAGATAATGAAAAAACTAGAGACTGCATTCATGGCGCTTTTCTGGTGTGAAATCTTGGAGCGCTTGAAGTTATATCAAAGAACGAGGAAGAAAACGGAAACACTAGAAACGAAGCGCACTCTCCAAGAAAATGACAAAACAAGAGACTGCATTCCTGACGATTTTTTGGAGTGAAAAATTGGCGCGCTTGTAGATATATCAAAAAACGAGGACACTAGGAACGAAGCGCACTCTTTCTTTAGGAAAATGACAAAACTAGAGACCGTATTCATGGCGCTTTACTAGAGTGAAATCTTGGAGCGCTTGAAGCTATATCAAATCAAAGAACGAGGAAGAAAACGGTGACACTAGAAACGAAGCGCACTCTCTCTTCAAGAAAATGACAAAACTAGAGGCTGAATTCATGGCGCTTTTCTGGAGTGAAATCTTGGAGCGCTTGAAGCTATATCAAAGAACGAGGAAGAAAACGGTGACACTAGAAACGAAGCGCACTCTCTCTTCAAGAAAATGACAAAACGAGAGACTGCATTGCTGACGATTTTCTGGAGTGAAATATTGGAGCGCTTGAAGCTATATGAAAGAACGAGGAAGAAAACGGTGACACTACAAACGAAGCGCACTCTCTCTTCAAGAAAATGACAAAACTAGAGACTGCATTCATGGCGATTTTCTGGAGTGAAATCTTGGAGCGCTTGAAGCTATATCAAAGAACGAGGAAGAAAACGGTGACACTACAAACGAAGCGCACTCTCTCTTCAAGAAAATGACAAAACTAGAGACTGCATTCATGGCGATTTTCTGGAGTGAAATCTTGGTGCGCTTGAAGCTATATCAAAGAACGAGGAAGAAAACGGTGACACTAGAAACGAAGCGCACTCTCTCTCCAAGAAAATGACAAAACTAGAGACTGCATTCATGGCGCTTTTCTGGGGTGAAATCTTGGAGCGCTAGAAGCTATATCAAAGAACGAGGAAGAAAACGGTGACACTAGGAACGAAGCGCACTCTCTCTCCAAGAAAATGACAAAACTAGAGACTGCATTCATGACGATTTTCTGGGGTGAAATCTTGGAGCGCTAGAAGCTATATCAAAGAACGAGGAAGAAAACGGTGACACTAGGAACGAAGCGCACTCTCTCTCCAAGAAAATGACAAAACTAGAGACTGCATTCATGGCGCTTTTCTGGGGTGAAATCTTGGAGCGCTAGAAGCTATATCAAAGAACGAGGAAGAAAACGGTGACACTAGGAACGAAGCGCACTCTCTCTCCAAGAAAATGACAAAACTAGAGACTCCATTCATGGCGATTTTCTGGGGTGAAATCTTGGAGCGCTAGAAGCTATATCAAAGAACGAGGAAGAAAACGGTGACACTAGGAACGAAGCGCACTCTCTCTCCAAGAAAATGACAAAACTAGAGACTCCATTCATGGCGATTTTCTGGAGTGAAACCATGGAGCGCTTGAAGCTATAGCAAAGAACGAGGAAAAAAACGGTGACACTAGAAACGAAGCGCACTCTCTTCAAGAAAATGACAAAACTAGAGACTGCATTCATGGCGATTTTCTGGAGTAAAATCTTGGAGCGCTTGAAGCTATATCAAAGAACGAGGAAGAAAACGTTGACAATAGAAACGAAGCGCACTCTCTCTTCACGAAAATGACAAAACTAGAGACCGCATTCATGGCGCTTTTCTGGAGTGAAATCTTGGAGCGCTTGAAGCTATATCAAAGAACGAGGAAGCAAACGGTGACACTAGAAACGAAGCGCACTCTCTCTTCAAGAAAATGAAAAAACTAGAGACTGCATTAATGGCAATTTTCTGGAGTGAAATCTTGGAGCGCTTGAAGCTATATCAAAGAAGGAGGAAGAAAACAGTGACACTAGGAACGAAGCGCACTCTCTCTTCAAGATAATGAAAAAACTAGAGACTGCATTCATGGCGCTTTTCTGGTGTGAAATCTTGGAGCGCTTGAAGCTATATCAAAGAAGAAGGAAGAAAACGGAAACACTAGAAACGAAGCGCACTCTCTCTTCAAGAAAATGACAAAACAAGAGACTGCATTCCTGACGATTTTTTGGAGTGAAATATTGGAGCGCTTGTAGATATATCAAAGAACGAGGACACTAGGAACGAAGCGCACTCTTTCTTTAAGAAAATGACAAAACTAGAGACCGTATTCATGGCGCTTTAATGGAGTGAAATCTTGGAGCGCTTGAAGCTATATCAAAGAACGAGGAAGAAAACGGTGACACTAGAAACGAAGCGCACTCTCTCTTCAAGAAAATGACAAAACTAGAGGCTGAATTCATGGCGCTTTTCTGGAGTGAAATCTTGGAGCGCTTGAAGCTATATCAAAGAACGAGGAAGAAAACGGTGACACTAGAAACGAAGCGCACTCTCTCTTCAAGAAAATGACAAAACTAGAGACTGCATTGCTGACGATTTTCTGGAGTGAAATATTGGAGCGCTTGAAGCTATATGAAAGAACGAGGAAGAAAACGGTGACACTACAAACGAAGCGCACTCTCTCTTCAAGAAAATGACAAAACTAGAGACTGCATTCATGGCGATTTTCTGGAGTGAAATCTTGGAGCGCTTGAAGCTATATCAAAGAACGAGGAAGAAAACGGTGGCACTAGAAACGAAGCGCACTCTCTCTTCAAGAAAATGACAAAACTAGAGACTCCATTCCTGACCATTTTCTGGAGTGAAATCTTGGAGCGCTTGAAGCTATATCAAAGAACGAGGAAGAAAACGGTGACACTAGAAACGAAGCGCACTCTCTCTTCAAGAAAATGGCAAAACTAGAGACTGCATTCATGGCGATTTTCTGGGGTGAAATCTTGGAGCGCTAGAAGCTATATCAAAGAACGAGGAAGAAAACGGTGGCACTAGAAACGAAGCGCACTCTCTCTTCAAGAAAATGAAAAAACTAGAGACTCCATTCCTGACCATTTTCTGGAGTGAAATCTTGGAGCGCTTGAAGCTATATCAAAGAACGAGGAAGAAAACGGTGACACTAGGAACGAAGCGCACTCTCTCTCCAAGAAAATGACAAAACTAGAGACTCCATTCCTGACCATTTTCTGGAGTGAAATCTTGGAGCGCTTGAAGCTATATCAAAGAACGAGGAAGAAAACGGTGACACTAGGAACGAAGCGCACTCTCTCTTCAAGAAAATGACAAAACTAGAGACTCCATTCGTGACCATTTTCTGGAGTGAAATCTTGGAGCGCTTGAAGCTATATCAAAGAACGAGGAAGAAAACGGTGACACTAGAAACGAAGCGCACTCTCTCTTCAAGAAAATGGCAAAACTAGAGACTGCATTCATGGCGATTTTCTGGAGTGAAATCTTGGAGCGCTTGAAGCTATATCAAAGAACGAGGAAGAAAACGGTGGCACTAGAAACGAAGCGCACTCTCTCTTCAAGAAAATGACAAAACTAGAGACTCCATTCCTGACCATTTTCTGGAGTGAAATCTTGGAGCGCTTGAAGCTATATCAAAGAACGAGGAAGAAAACGGTGACACTAGGAACGAAGCGCACTCTCTCTCCAAGAAAATGACAAAACTAGAGACTCCATTCATGGCGATTTTCTGGAGTGAAACCATGGAGCGCTTGAAGCTATAGCAAAGAACGAGGAAGAAAACGGTGACAATAGAAACGAATCACACTCTCTCTTCACGAAAATGACAAAACTACAGACCGCATTCATGGCGATTTTCTCGAGTGAAATCTTGGAGCGCTTGAAGCTATATCAAAGAACGAGGAAGAAAAGAGTGACACTAGGAACGAAGCGCAAACTCTCTCTTCAAGATAATGACAAAACTAGAGACTGCATTCATGGCGCTTTTCTGGTGTGAAATCTTGGAGCGCTTGAAGCTAAATCAAAGAACGAGGAAGAAAACTGTGACACTAGAAACGAAGCGCACTCTCTCTTCAAGAAAATGACAAAACTAGAGATTACATTCATGGCGATTTTCTGGGGTGAAATCTTGGAGCGCTTGAAGCTATATCAAAGAACGAGGAAGAAAACGATGACACTAGAAACGAAGCGCACTCTCTCTTCAAGAAAATGACAAAACTAGAGACTGCATTCATGGTGCTTTTCTGGAGTGAAATCTTGGAGCGCTTGAAGCTATATCAAAGAACGAGAAAGAAAACGTTGACAATAGAAACGAAGCGCACTCTCTCTTCACGAAAATGACAAAACTAGAGACCGCATTCATGGCGCTTTCTGGAGTGAAATCTTGGAGCGCTTGAAGCTATATCAAAGAACGAGGAAGCAAACGGTGACACTAGAAACGAAGCGCACTCTCTCTTCAAGAAAATGAAAAAACTAGAGACTGCATTAATGGCGATTTTCTGGAGTGAAATCTTGGAGCGCTTGATGCTGTATCAAGGAACGAGGAAGAAAACGGTGACAATAGAAACGAAGCGCACTCTCTCTTCACGATAAGGACAAAACTAGAGACCGCATTCATGTCGATTTTCTGGAGTGAAATCTTGGAGCGCTTGAAGCTATATCAAAGAAGGAGGAAGAAAACAGTGACACTAGGAACGAAGCGCACTCTCTCTTCAAGATAATGAAAAAACTAGAGACTGCATTCATGGCGCTTTTCTGGTGTGAAATCTTGGAGCGCTTGAAGCTATATCAAAGAACGAGGAAGAAAACGGAAACACTAGAAACGAAGCGCACTCTCTCTTCAAGAAAATGACAAAACAAGAGACTGCATTCCTGACGATTTTTTGGAGTGAAATATTGGAGCGCTTGTAGATATATCAAAGAACGAGGACACTAGGAACGAAGCGAACTCTTTCTTTAAGAAAATGACAAAACTAGAGACCGTATTGATGGCGCTTTACTGGAGTGAAATCTTGGAGCGCTTGAAGCTATATCAAAGAACGAGGAAGAAAACGGTGACACTAGAAACGAAGCGCACTCTCTCTTCAAGAAAATGACAAAACTAGAGGCTGAATTCATGGCGCTTTTCTGGAGTGAAATCTTGGAGCGCTTGAAGCAATATCAAAGAACGAGGAAGAAAACTGTGACATAGAAACGAAGCGCACTCTCTCTTCACGAAAATGACAAAACTAGAGACTGCATTCCTGACGATTTTCTGGAGTGAAATATTGGAGCGCTTGAAGCTATATCAAAGAACGAGGAAGAAAACGGTGACACTACAAACGAAGCGCACTCTCTCTTCAAGAAAATGGCAAAACTAGAGACTGCATTCATGGCGATTTTCTGGAGTGAAATCTTGGAGCGCTTGAAGCTATATCAAAGAACGAGGAAGAAAACGGTGGCACTAGAATCGAAGCGCACTCTCTCTTCAAGAAAATGACAAAACTAGAGACTGCATTCCTGACTATTTTCTGGAGTGAAATCTTGGAGCGCTTGAAGCTATATCAAAGAACGAGGAAGAAAACGGTGACACTAGAAACGAAGCGCACTCTCTCTTCAAGAAAATGAAAAATCTAGAGACTGCATTCATGGCGATTTTCTGGGGTGAAATCTTGGAGCGCTTGAAGATATACCAAAGAACAAGGAAGAAAACGGTGACACTAGAAACGAAGCGCACTCTCTTCAAGAAAATGACAAAACTAGAGACTGCATTCATGTCGATTTTCTGGAGTGAAATCTTGGAGCGCTTGAAGCTATATCAAAGAAGGAGGAAGAAAACAGTGACACTAGGAACGAAGCGCACTCTCTCTTCACGAAAATGACAAAACTAGAGACTGCATTCATGGCGATTTTCTGGGGTGAAATCTTGGAGCGCTAGAAGCTATATCAAAGAACGAGGAAGAAAACGGTGGCACTAGAAACGAAGCGCACTCTCTCTTCAAGAAAATGACAAAACTAGAGACTCCATTCCTGACCATTTTCTGGAGTGAAATCTTGGAGCGCTTGAAGCTATATCAAAGAACGAGGAAGAAAACGGTGACACTAGGAACGAAGCGCACTCTCTCTCCAAGAAAATGACAAAACTAGAGACTCCATTCCTGACCATTTTCTGGAGTGAAATCTTGGAGCGCTTGAAGCTATATCAAAGAACGAGGAAGAAAACGGTGACACTAGGAACGAAGCGCACACTCTCTTCAAGAAAATGACAAAACTAGAGACTCCATTCCTGACCATTTTCTGGAGTGAAATCTTGGAGCGCTTGAAGCTATATCAAAGAACGAGGAAGAAAACGGTGACACTAGAAACGAAGCGCACTCTCTCTTCAAGAAAATGGCAAAACTAGAGACTGCATTCATGGCGATTTTCTGGAGTGAAATCTTGGAGCGCTTGAAGCTATATCAAAGAACGAGGAAGAAAACGGTGGCACTAGAAACGAAGCGCACTCTCTCTTCAAGAAAATGACAAAACTAGAGACTCCATTCCTGACCATTTTCTGGAGTGAAATCTTGGAGCGCTTGAAGCTATATCAAAGAACGAGGAAGAAAACGGTGACACTAGAAACGAAGCGCACTCTCTTCAAGAAAATGACAAAACTAGAGACTGCATTCATGTCGATTTTCTGGAGTGAAATCTTGGAGCGCTTGAAGCTATATCAAAGAAGGAGGAAGAAAACAGTGACACTAGGAACGAAGCGCACTCTCTCTTCACGAAAATGACAAAACTAGAGACTGCATTCATGGCGATTTTCTGGGGTGAAATCTTGGAGCGCTTGAAGCTATATCAAAGAACGAGGAAGAAAACGGTGACACTAGGAACGAAGCGCACACTCTCTTCAAGAAAATGACAAAACTAGAGACTCCATTCCTGACCATTTTCTGGAGTGAAATCTTGGAGCGCTTGAAGCTATATCAAAGAACGAGGAAGAAAACGGTGACACTAGAAACGAAGCGCACTCTCTCTTCAAGAAAATGGCAAAACTAGAGACTGCATTCATGGCGATTTTCTGGAGTGAAATCTTGGAGCGCTTGAAGCTATATCAAAGAACGAGGAAGAAAACGGTGACACTAGGAACGAAGCGCACTCTCTCTCCAAGAAAATGACAAAACTAGAGACTCCATTCCTGACCATTTTCTGGAGTGAAATCTTGGAGCGCTTGAAGCTATATCAAAGAACGAGGAAGAAAACGGTGGCACTAGAAACGAAGCGCACTCTCTCTTCAAGAAAATGACAAAACTAGAGACTCCATTCCTGACCATTTTCTCGAGTGAAATCTTGGAGCGCTTGAAGCTATATCAAAGAACGAGGAAGAAAAGAGTGACACTAGGAACGAAGCGCAAACTCTCTCTTCAAGATAATGACAAAACTAGAGACTGCATTCATGGCGCTTTTCTGGTGTGAAATCTTGGAGCGCTTGAAGCTAAATCAAAGAACGAGGAAGAAAACTGTGACACTAGAAACGAAGCGCACTCTCTCTTCAAGAAAATGATAAAACTAGAGATTACATTCATGGCGATTTTCTGGGGTGAAATCTTGGAGCGCTTGAAGCTATATTAAAGAACGAGGAAGAAAACGATGACACTAGAAACGAAGCGCACTCTCTCTTCAAGAAAATGACAAAACTAGAGACTGCATTCATGGTGCTTTTCTGGAGTGAAATCTTGGAGCGCTTGAAGATATACCAAAGAACGAGGAAGAAAACGGTGACACTAGAAACGATGCGCACACTCTTCAAGAAAATGACAAAACTAGAGACTGCATTCATGGTGATTTTCTGGAGTAAAATCTTGGAGCGCTTGAAGCTATATCAAAGAACGAGAAAGAAAACGTTGACAATAGAAACGAAGCGCACTCTCTCTTCACGAAAATGACAAAACTAGAGACCGCATTCATGGCGCTTTCTGGAGTGAAATCTTGGAGCGCTTGAAGCTATATCAAAGAACGAGGAAGCAAACGGTGACACTAGAAACGAAGCGCACTCTCTCTTCAAGAAAATGAAAAAACTAGAGACTGCATTAATGGCGATTTTCTGGAGTGAAATCTTGGAGCGCTTGATGCTGTATCAAGGAACGAGGAAGAAAACGGTGACAATAGAAACGAAGCGCACTCTCTCTTCACGATAAGGACAAAACTAGAGACCGCATTCATGTCGATTTTCTGGAGTGAAATCTTGGAGCGCTTGAAGCTATATCAAAGAAGGAGGAAGAAAACAGTGACACTAGGAACGAAGCGCACTCTCTCTTCAAGATAATGAAAAAACTAGAGACTGCATTCATGGCGCTTTTCTGGTGTGAAATCTTGGAGCGCTTGAAGCTATATCAAAGAACGAGGAAGAAAACGGAAACACTAGAAACGAAGCGCACTCTCTCTTCAAGAAAATGACAAAACAAGAGACTGCATTCCTGACGATTTTTTGGAGTGAAATATTGGAGCGCTTGTAGATATATCAAAGAACGAGGACACTAGGAACGAAGCGAACTCTTTCTTTAAGAAAATGACAAAACTAGAGACCGTATTGATGGCGCTTTACTGGAGTGAAATCTTGGAGCGCTTGAAGCTATATCAAAGAACGAGGAAGAAAACGGTGACACTAGAAACGAAGCGCACTCTCTCTTCAAGAAAATGACAAAACTAGAGGCTGAATTCATGGCGCTTTTCTGGAGTGAAATCTTGGAGCGCTTGAAGCAATATCAAAGAACGAGGAAGAAAACTGTGACATAGAAACGAAGCGCACTCTCTCTTCACGAAAATGACAAAACTAGAGACTGCATTCCTGACGATTTTCTGGAGTGAAATATTGGAGCGCTTGAAGCTATATCAAAGAACGAGGAAGAAAACGGTGACACTACAAACGAAGCGCACTCTCTCTTCAAGAAAATGGCAAAACTAGAGACTGCATTCATGGCGATTTTCTGGAGTGAAATCTTGGAGCGCTTGAAGCTATATCAAAGAACGAGGAAGAAAACGGTGGCACTAGAATCGAAGCGCACTCTCTCTTCAAGAAAATGACAAAACTAGAGACTGCATTCCTGACTATTTTCTGGAGTGAAATCTTGGAGCGCTTGAAGCTATATCAAAGAACGAGGAAGAAAACGGTGACACTAGAAACGAAGCGCACTCTCTCTTCAAGAAAATGAAAAATCTAGAGACTGCATTCATGGCGATTTTCTGGGGTGAAATCTTGGAGCGCTAGAACATATATCAAAGAACGAGAAAGAAAACGGTGGCACTAGAAACGAAGCGCACTCTCTCTTCAAGAAAATGACAAAACTAGAGACTGCATTCATGGCGATTTTCTGGAGTGAAACCATGGAGCGCTTGAAGCTATATCAAAGAACGAGAAAGAAAACGGTGACACTAGAAACGAAGCGCACTCTCTCTTCAAGAAAATGACAAAACTAGAGACTCCATTCATGGCGATTTTCTGGAGTGAAACCATGGAGCGCTTGAAGCTATATCAAAGAACGAGAAAGAAAACGGTGACACTAGAAACGAAGCGCACTCTCTCTCCAAGAAAATGACAAAACTAGAGACTCCATTCATGGCGATTTTCTGGAGTGAAACCATGGAGCGCTTGAAGCTATATCAAAGAACGAGAAAGAAAACGGTGGCACTAGAAACGAAGCGCACTCTCTCTCCAAGAAAATGACAAAACTAGAGACTCCATTCATGGCGATTTTCTGGAGTGAAACCATGGAGCGCTTGAAGCTATATCAAAGAACGAGAAAGAAAACGGTGGCACTAGAAACGAAGCGCACTCTCTCTCCAAGAAAATGACAAAACTAGAGACTCCATTCATGGCGATTTTCTGGAGTGAAACCATGGAGCGCTTGAAGCTATATCAAAGAACGAGAAAGAAAACGGTGACACTAGAAACGAAGTGCACTCTCTCTTCAAGAAAATGACAAAACTAGAGACTCCATTCATGGCGATTTTCTGGAGTGAAATCATGGAGCGCTTGAAGCTATATCAAAGAACGAGAAAGAAAACGGTGGCACTAGAAACGAAGCGCACTCTCTCTCCAAGAAAATGACAAAACTAGAGACTCCATTCATGGCGATTTTCTGGAGTGAAACCATGGAGCGCTTGAAGCTATATCAAAGAACGAGAAAGAAAACGGTGACACTAGAAACGAAGCGCACTCTCTCTTCAAGAAAATGACAAAACTAGAGACTGCATTCATGGCGATTTTCTGGGGTGAAATCTTGGAGCGCTAGAAGCTATATCAAAGAACGAGGAAGAAAACGGTGGCACTAGAAACGAAGCGCACTCTCTCTTCAAGAAAATGACAAAACTAGAGACTGCATTCCTGACTATTTTCTGGAGTGAAATCTTGGAGCGCTTGAAGCTATATCAAAGAACGAGGAAGAAAACGGTGACACTAGAAACGAAGCGCACTCTCTCTTCAAGATAATGACAAAACTAGAGACTGCATTCATGGCGATTTTCTGGAGTGAAATCTTGGAGCGCTTGAAGCTATATCAAAGAACGAGGAAGAAAACGGTGGCACTAGAAACGAAGCGCACTCTCTCTTCAAGAAAATGACAAAACTAGAGACTGCATTCCTGACTATTTTCTGGAGTGAAATCTTGGAGCGCTTGAAGCTATATCAAAGAACGAGGAAGAAAACGGTGACACTAGAAACGAAGCGCACTCTCTCTCCAAGAAAATGACAAAACTAGAGACTGCATTCATGGCGATTTTCTGGAGTGAAATCTTGGAGCGCTTGAAGCTATATCAAAGAACGAGGAAGAAAACGGTGACACTAGAAACGAAGCGCACTCTCTCTTCAAGATAATGACAAAACTAGAGACTGCATTCATGGCGCTTTTCTGGTGTGAAATCTTGGAGCGCTCGAAGCTATATCAAAGAACGAGGAAGAAAACAGTAACACTAGAAACGAAGCGCACTCTCTCTTCAAGAAAATGACAAAACTAGAGACTCCATTCATGGCGATTTTCTGGAGTGAAACCATGGAGCGCTTGAAGCTATATCAAAGAACGAGAAAGAAAACGGTGACACTAGAAACGAAGCGCACTCTCTCTCCAAGAAAATGACAAAACTAGAGACTCCATTCATGGCGATTTTCTGGAGTGAAACCATGGAGCGCTTGAAGCTATATCAAAGAACGAGAAAGAAAACGGTGGCACTAGAAACGAAGCGCACTCTCTCTCCAAGAAAATGACAAAACTAGAGACTCCATTCATGGCGATTTTCTGGAGTGAAACCATGGAGCGCTTGAAGCTATATCAAAGAACGAGAAAGAAAACGGTGGCACTAGAAACGAAGCGCACTCTCTTTCCAAGAAAATGACAAAACTAGAGACTCCATTCATGGCGATTTTCTGGAGTGAAACCATGGAGCGCTTGAAGCTATATCAAAGAACGAGAAAGAAAACGGTGACACTAGAAACGAAGCGCACTCTCTCTTCAAGAAAATGACAAAACTAGAGACTCCATTCATGGCGATTTTCTGGAGTGAAACCATGGAGCGCTTGAAGCTATATCAAAGAACGAGAAAGAAAACGGTGGCACTAGAAACGAAGCGCACTCTCTCTCCAAGAAAATGACAAAACTAGAGACTCCATTCATGGCGATTTTCTGGAGTGAAACCATGGAGCGCTTGAAGCTATATCAAAGAACGAGAAAGAAAACGGTGACACTAGAAACGAAGCGCACTCTCTCTTCAAGAAAATGACAAAACTAGAGACTGCATTCATGGCGATTTTCTGGGGTGAAATCTTGGAGCGCTAGAAGCTATATCAAAGAACGAGGAAGAAAACGGTGGCACTAGAAACGAAGCGCACTCTCTCTTCAAGAAAATGACAAAACTAGAGACTGCATTCCTGACTATTTTCTGGAGTGAAATCTTGGAGCGCTTGAAGCTATATCAAAGAACGAGGAAGAAAACGGTGACACTAGAAACGAAGCGCACTCTCTCTTCAAGATAATGACAAAACTAGAGACTGCACTCATGGCGATTTTCTGGAGTGAAATCTTGGAGCGCTTGAAGCTATATCAAAGAACGAGGAAGAAAACGGTGGCACTAGAAACGAAGCGCACTCTCTCTTCAAGAAAATGACAAAACTAGAGACTGCATTCCTGACTATTTTCTGGAGTGAAATCTTGGAGCGCTTGAAGCTATATCAAAGAACGAGGAAGAAAACGGTGACACTAGAAACGAAGCGCACTCTCTCTCCAAGAAAATGACAAAACTAGAGACTGCATTCATGGCGATTTTCTGGAGTGAAATCTTGGAGCGCTTGAAGCTATATCAAAGAACGAGGAAGAAAACGGTGACACTAGAAACGAAGCGCACTCTCTCTTCAAGATAATGACAAAACTAGAGACTGCATTCATGGCGCTTTTCTGGTGTGAAATCTTGGAGCGCTTGAAGCTATATCAAAGAACGAGGAAGAAAACAGTAACACTAGAAACGAAGCGCACTCTCTCTTCAAGAAAATGACAAAACTAAAGATTACATTCATGGCGATTTTCTGGGGTGAAATCTTGGAGCGCTTGAAGCTATATCAAAGAACGAGGAAGAAAACAGTGACACGAGAAACGAAGCGCACTCTCTCATCAAGAAAATGACAAAACTAGAGACTGCATTCCTGACTATTTTCTGGAGTGAAATCTTGGAGCGCTTGAAGCTATATCAAAGAACGAGGAAGAAAACGGTGACACTAGAAACGAAGCGCACTCTCTCTCCAAGAAAATGACAAAACTAGAGACTGCATTCATGGCGATTTTCTGGAGTGAAATCTTGGAGCGCTTGAAGCTATATCAAAGAACGAGGAAGAAAACTGTGGCACTAGAAACGAAGCGCACTCTCTCTTCAAGAAAATGACAAAACTAGAGACTGCATTCCTGACTATTTTCTGGAGTGAAATCTTGGAGCGTTCGAAGCTATATCAAAGAACGAGGAAGAAAACGGTGACACTAGAAACGAAGCGCACTCTCTCTTCAAGATAATGACATAACTAGAGACTGCATTCATGGCGCTTTTCTGGTGTGAAATCTTGGAGCGCTTGAAGCTATATCAAAGAACGAGGAAGAAAACAGTGACACTAGAAACGAAGCGCACTCTCTCTTCAAGAAAATGACAAAACTAAATATTACATTCATGGCGATTTTCTGGGGTGAAATCTTGGAGCGCTTGAAGCTATATCAAAGAACGAGGAAGAAAACAGTGACACTAGAAACGAAGCGCACTCTCTCATCAAGAAAATGACAAAACTAGAGACTGCATTCATGGTGCTTTTCTGGAGTGAAATCTTGGAGCGCTTGAAGATATACCAAAGAACGAGGAAGAAAACGGTGACACTAGAAACGAAGCGCACTCTCTTCAAGAAAATGACAAAACTAGAGACTGCATTCATGGCGATTTTCTGGAGTAAAATCTTGGAGCGCTTGAAGCTATATCAAAGAACGAGGAAGAAAACGTTGACGATAGAAACGAAGCGCACTCTCTCTTCACGAAAATGACAAAACTAGAGACCGCATTCATGGCGCTTTTCTGGAGTGAAATCTTGGAGCGCTTGAAGCTATATCAAAGAACGAGGAAGCAAACGGTGACACTAGAAACGAATCGCACTCTCTCTTCAAGAAAATGACAAAACTAGAGACTGCATTAATGGCGATTTTCTGGAGTGAAATCTTGGAGCGCTTGATGCTGTATAAAGAACGAGGAAGAAAACGGTGACAATAGAAACGAAGCGCACTCTCTCTTCACGAAAACGACAAAACTAGAGACCGCATTCATGTCGATTTTCTGGAGTGAAATCTTGGAGCGCTTGAAGCTATATCAAAGAAGGAGGAAGAAAACAGTGACACTAGGAACGAAGCGCACTCTCTCTTCAAGATAATCAAAAAACTAGAGACTGCATTCATGGCGCTTTTTTGGTGTGAAATCATGGAGCGCTTGAAGATATATCAAACAACGAGGGAGAAAACGGTGACACTAGAAACGAAGCGCACACTCTCTTCAAGAAAATGACAAAACTAGAGACTGCATTCATGGCGCTTTTCTGGAGTGAAATCTTGGAGCGCTTGAAGATATACCAAAGAACGAGGAAGAAAACGGTGACACTAGAAACGAAGCGCACTCTCTTCAAGAAAATGACAAATCTAGAGACTGCATTCATGGCGATTTTCTGGAGTAAAATCTTGGAGCGCTTGAAGCTATATCAAAGAACGAGGAAGAAAACGTTGACAATAGAAACGAAGCGCACTCTCTCTTCACGAAAATGACAAAACTAGAGACCGCATTCATGGCGCTTTTCTGGAGTTAAATCTTGGAGCGCTTGAAGATATATCAAAGAACGAGGAAGCAAACGGTGACACTAGAAACGAATCGCACTCTCTCTTCACGAAAATGACAAAACAAGAGACCGCATTCATGTCGATTTTCTGGAGTGAAATCTTGGAGCGCTTGAAGCTATATCAAAGAAGGAGGAAGAAAACAGTGACACTAGGAACGAAGCGCACTCTCTCTTGAAGATAATGAAAAAACTAGAGACTGCATTCATGGCGCTTTTCTGGTGTGAAATCTTGGAGCGCTTGAAGCTATATCAAAGAACGAGGAAGAAAACGGAAACACTAGAAACGAAGCGCACTCTCTCTTCAAGAAAATGACAAAACAAGAGACTGCATTCCTGACGATTTTTTGGAGTGAAATATTGGAGCGCTTGTAGATATTTCAATGAACGAGGACACTAGGAACGAAGCGCACTCTTTCTTTAAGAAAATGACAAAACTAAAGACCGTATTCATGGCGCTTTACTGGAGTGAAATCTTTGAGCGCTTGAAGCTATATGAAAGAACGAGGAAGAAAACGGTGACACTAGAAACGAAGCGCACTCTCTCTTCAAGAAAATGACAAAACTAGAGGCTGAATTCATGGCGCTTTTCTGGAGTGAAATCTTGGAGCGCTTGAAGCTATATCAAAGAACGAGGAAGAAAACGGTGACAATAGAAACGAAGCGCACTCTCTCTTCACGAAAATGACAAAACTAGAAACCGCATTCATGTCGATTTTCTGGAGTGAAATCTTGGAGCGCTTGAAGCTATATCAAAGAAGGAGGAAGAAAACAGTGACACTAGGAACGAAGCGCACTCTCTCTTCAAGATAATGACATAACTAGAGACTGCATTCATGGCGCTTTTCTGGTGTGAAATCTTGGAGCGCTTGAAGCTATATCAAAGAACGAGGAAGAAAACGTTGACAATAGAAACGAAGCGCACTCTCTCTTCACGAAAATGACAAAACTAGAGACCGCATTCATGGCGCTTTTCTGGAGTGAAATCTTGGAGCGCTTGAAGCTATATCAAAGAACGAGGAAGCAAACGGTGACACTAGAAACGAATCGCACTCTCTCTTCAAGAAAATGACAAAACTAGAGACTGCATTAATGGCGATTTTCTGGAGTGAAATCTTGGAGCGCTTGATGCTGTATCAAAGAACGAGGAAGAAAACGGTGACAATAGAAACGAAGCGCACTCTCTCTTCACGAAAATGACAAAACTAGAGACCGCATTCATGTCGATTTTCTGGAGTGAAATCTTGGAGCGCTTGAAGCTATATCAAAGAAGGAGGAAGAAAACAGTGACACTAGGAACGAAGCGCACTCTCTCTTCAAGATAATCAAAAAACTAGAGACTGCATTCATGGCGCTTTTCTGGTGTGAAATCATGGAGCGCTTGAAGATATATCAAAGAACGAGGAAGAAAACGGTGACACTAGAAACGAAGCGCACACTCTCTTCAAGAAAATGACAAAACTAGAGACTGCATTCATGGCGCTTTTCTGGAGTGAAATCTTGGAGCGCTTGAAGATATACCAAAGAACGAGGAAGAAAACGGTGACACTAGAAACGAAGCGCACTCTCTTCAAGAAAATGACAAATCTAGAGACTGCATTCATGGCGATTTTCTGGAGTAAAATCTTGGAGCGCTTGAAGCTATATCAAAGAACGAGGAAGAAAACGTTGACAATAGAAACGAAGCGCACTCTCTCTTCACGAAAATGACAAAACTAGAGACCGCATTCATGGCGCTTTTCTGGAGTTAAATCTTGGAGCGCTTGAAGCTATATCAAAGAACGAGGAAGCAAACGGTGACACTAGAAACGAATCGCACTCTCTCTTCACGAAAATGACAAAACAAGAGACCGCATTCATGTCGATTTTCTGGAGTGAAATCTTGGAGCGCTTGAAGCTATATCAAAGAAGGAGGAAGAAAACAGTGACACTATGAACGAAGCGCACTCTCTCTTCAAGATAATGACAAAACTAGAGACTGCATTCATGGCGCTTTTCTGGTGTGAAATCTTGGAGCGCTTGAAGCTATATCAAAGAACGAGGAAGAAAACGGAAACACTAGAAACGAAGCGCACTCTCTCTTCAAGAAAATGACAAAACAAGAGACTGCATTCCTGACGATTTTTTGGAGTGAAATATTGGAGCGCTTGTAGATATTTCAATGAACGAGGACACTAGGAACGAAGCGCACTCTTTCTTTAAGAAAATGACAAAACTAAAGACCGTATTCATGGCGCTTTACTGGAGTGAAATCTTTGAGCGCTTGAAGCTATATGAAAGAACGAGGAAGAAAACGGTGACACTAGAAACGAAGCGCACTCTCTCTTCAAGAAAATGACAAAACTAGAGGCTGAATTCATGGCGCTTTTCTGGAGTGAAATCTTGGAGCGCTTGAAGCTATATCAAAGAACGAGGAAGAAAACGGTGACACTAGAAACGAAGCGCACTCTCTCTTCAAGATAATGACATAACTAGAGACTGCATTCATGGCGCTTTTCTGGTGTGAAATCTTGGAGCGCTTGAAGCTATATCAAAGAACGAGGAAGAAAACGTTGACAATGGAAACGAAGCGCACTCTCTCTTCACGAAAATGACAAAACTAGAGACCGCATTCATGGCGCTTTTCTGGAGTGAAATCTTGGAGCGCTTGAAGCTATATCAAAGAACGAGGAAGCAAACGGTGACACTAGAAACGAATCGCACTCTCTCTTCAAGAAAATGACAAAACTAGAGACTGCATTAATGGCGATTTTCTGGAGTGAAATCTTGTAGCGCTTGATGCTGTATCAAAGAACGAGGAAGAAAACGGTGACAATAGAAACGAAGCGCACTCTCTCTTCACGAAAATGACAAAACTAGAGACCGCATTCATGTCGATTTTCTGGAGTGAAATCTTGGAGCGCTTGAAGCTATATCAAAGAAGGAGGAAGAAAACAGTGACACTAGGAACGAAGCGCACTCTCTCTTCAAGATAATCAAAAAACTAGAGACTGCATTCATGGCGCTTTTCTGGTGTGAAATCATGGAGCGCTTGAAGATATATCAAAGAACGAGGAAGAAAACGGTGACACTAGAAACGAAGCGCACACTCTCTTCAAGAAAATGACAAAACTAGAGACTGCATTCATGGCGCTTTTCTGGAGTGAAATCTTGGAGCGCTTGAAGATATACCAAAGAACGAGGAAGAAAACGGTGACACTAGAAACGAAGCGCACTCTCTTCAAGAAAATGACAAATCTAGAGACTGCATTCATGGCGATTTTCTGGAGTAAAATCTTGGAGCGCTTGAAGCTATATCAAAGAACGAGGAAGAAAACGTTGACAATAGAAACGAAGCGCACTCTCTCTTCACGAAAATGACAAAACTAGAGACCGCATTCATGGCGCTTTTCTGGAGTTAAATCTTGGAGCGCTTGAAGCTATATCAAAGAACGAGGAAGCAAACGGTGACACTAGAAACGAATCGCACTCTCTCTTCACGAAAATGACAAAACAAGAGACCGCATTCATGTCGATTTTCTGGAGTGAAATCTTGGAGCGCTTGAAGCTATATCAAAGAAGGAGGAAGAAAACAGTGACACTAGGAACGAAGCGCACTCTCTCTTCAAGATAATGAAAAAACTAGAGACTGCATTCCTGACGATTTTTTGGAGTGAAATATTGGAGCGCTTGTAGATATTTCAATGAACGAGGACACTAGGAACGAAGCGCACTCTTTCTTTAAGAAAATGACAAAACTAAAGACCGTATTCATGGCGCTTTACTGGAGTGAAATCTTGGAGCGCTTGAAGCTATATGAAAGAACGAGGAAGAAAACGGTGACACTAGAAACGAAGCGCACTCTCTCTTCAAGAAAATGACAAAACTAGAGGCTGAATTCATGGCGCTTTTCTGGAGTGAAATCTTGGAGCGCTTGAAGCTATATCAAAGAACGAGGAAGAAAACGGTGACACTAGAAACGAATCGCACTCTCTCTTCACGAAAATGACAAAACAAGAGACCGCATTCATGTCGATTTTCTGGAGTGAAATCTTGGAGCGCTTGAAGCTATATCAAAGAAGGAGGAAGAAAACAGTGACACTAGGAACGAAGCGCACTCTCTCTTCAAGATAATGAAAAAACTAGAGACTGCATTCCTGACGATTTTTTGGAGTGAAATATTGGAGCGCTTGTAGATATTTCAATGAACGAGGACACTAGGAACGAAGCGCACTCTTTCTTTAAGAAAATGACAAAACTAAAGACCGTATTCATGGCGCTTTACTGGAGTGAAATCTTGGAGCGCTTGAAGCTATATGAAAGAACGAGGAAGCAAACGGTGACACTAGAAACGAATCGCACTCTCTCTTCACGAAAATGACAAAACAAGAGACCGCATTCATGTCGATTTTCTGGAGTGAAATCTTGGAGCGCTTGAAGCTATATCAAAGAAGGAGGAAGAAAACAGTGACACTAGGAACGAAGCGCACTCTCTCTTCAAGAAAATGACAAAACAAGAGACTGCATTCCTGACGATTTTTTGGAGTGAAATATTGGAGCGCTTGTAGATATTTCAATGAACGAGGACACTAGGAACGAAGCGCACTCTTTCTTTAAGAAAATGACAAAACTAAAGACCGTATTCATGGCGCTTTACTGGAGTGAAATCTTGGAGCGCTTGAAGCTATATGAAAGAACGAGGAAGAAAACGGTGACACTAGAAACGAAGCGCACTCTCTCTTCAAGAAAATGACAAAACTAGAGGCTGAATTCGTGGCGCTTTTCTGGAGTGAAATCTTGGAGCGCTTGAAGCTATATCAAAGAACGAGGAAGAAAACGGTGACACTAGAAACGAAGCGCACTCTCTCTTCACGAAAATGACAAAACAAGAGACCGCATTCATGTCGATTTTCTGGAGTGAAATCTTGGAGCGCTTGAAGCTATATCAAAGAAGGAGGAAGAAAACAGTGACACTAGGAACGAAGCGCACTCTCTCTTCAAGATAATGAAAAAACTAGAGACTGCATTCCTGACGATTTTTTGGAGTGAAATATTGGAGCGCTTGTAGATATTTCAATGAACGAGGACACTAGGAACGAAGCGCACTCTTTCTTTAAGAAAATGACAAAACTAAAGACCGTATTCATGGCGCTTTACTGGAGTGAAATCTTGGAGCGCTTGAAGCTATATGAAAGAACGAGGAAGCAAACGGTGACACTAGAAACGAATCGCACTCTCTCTTCACGAAAATGACAAAACAAGAGACCGCATTCATGTCGATTTTCTGGAGTGAAATCTTGGAGCGCTTGAAGCTATATCAAAGAAGGAGGAAGAAAACAGTGACACTAGGAACGAAGCGCACTCTCTCTTCAAGAAAATGACAAAACAAGAGACTGCATTCCTGACGATTTTTTGGAGTGAAATATTGGAGCGCTTGTAGATATTTCAATGAACGAGGACACTAGGAACGAAGCGCACTCTTTCTTTAAGAAAATGACAAAACTAAAGACCGTATTCATGGCGCTTTACTGGAGTGAAATCTTGGAGCGCTTGAAGCTATATGAAAGAACGAGGAAGAAAACGGTGACACTAGAAACGAAGCGCACTCTCTCTTCAAGAAAATGAAAAAACTAGAGACTGCATTAATGGCGATTTTCTGGAGTGAAATCTTGGAGCGCTTGATGCTGTATCAAGGAACGAGGAAGAAAACGGTGACAATAGAAACGAAGCGCACTCTCTCTTCACGAAAATGACAAAACTAGAGACCGCATTCATGTCGATTTTCTGGAGTGAAATCTTGGAGCGCTTGAAGCTATATCAAAGAAGGAGGAAGAAAACAGTGACACTAGGAACGAAGCGCACTCTCTCTTCAAGATAATGAAAAAACTAGAGACTGCATTCATGGCGCTTTTCTGGTGTGAAATCTTGGAGCGCTTGAAGCTATATCAAAGAACGAGGAAGAAAACGGAAACACTAGAAACGAAGCGCACTCTCTCTTCAAGAAAATGACAAAACAAGAGACTGCATTCCTGACGATTTTTTGGAGTGAAATATTGGAGCGCTTGTAGATATATCAAAGAACGATTACACTAGGAACGAAGCGCACTCTTTCTTTAAGAAAATGACAAAACTAGAGACCGTATTGATGGCGCTTTACTGGAGTGAAATCTTGGAGCGCTTGAAGCTATATCAAAGAACGAGGAAGAAAACGGTGACACTGGAAACGAAGCGCACTCTCTCTTCAAGAAAATGACAAAACTAGATGCTTAATTCATGGCGCTTTTCTGGAGTGAAATCTTGGAGCGCTTGAAGCTATATCAAAGAACGAGGAAGAAAACGGTGACATAGAAACGAAGCGCACTCTCTCTTCACGAAAATGACAAAACTAGAGACTGCATTCCTGACGATTTTCTGGAGTGAAATATTGGAGCGCTTGAAGCTATATCAAAGAACGAGGAAGAAAACGGTGACATTACAAACGAAGCGCACTCTCTCTTCAAGAAAATGGCAAAACTAGAGACTGCATTCATGGCGATTTTCTGGAGTGAAATCTTGGAGCGCTTGAAGCTATATCAAAGAACGAGGAAGAAAACGGTGGCACTAGAAACGAAGCGCACTCTCTCTTCAAGAAAATGACAAAACTAGAGACTGCATTCCTGACTATTTTCTGGAGTGAAATCTTGGAGCGCTTGAAGCTATATCAAAGAACGAGGAAGAAAACGGTGACACTAGAAACGAAGCGCACTCTCTCTTCAAGAAAATGAAAAATCTAGAGACTGCATTCAAGGCGATTTTCTGGGGTGAAATCTTGGAGCGCTAGAACATATATCAAAGAACGAGAAAGAAAACGGTGACACTAGAAACGAAGCGCACTCTCTCTTCAAGAAAATGACAAAACTAGAGACTGCATTCCTGACGATTTTTTGGAGTGAAATATTGGAGCGCTTGTAGATATTTCAATGAACGAGGACACTAGGAACGAAGCGCACTCTTTCTTTAAGAAAATGACAAAACTAAAGACCGTATTCATGGCGCTTTACTGGAGTGAAATCTTTGAGCGCTTGAAGCTATATGAAAGAACGAGGAAGAAAACGGTGACACTAGAAACGAAGCGCACTCTCTCTTCAAGAAAATGACAAAACTAGAGGCTGAATTCATGGCGCTTTTCTGGAGTGAAATCTTGGAGCGCTTGAAGCTATATCAAAGAACGAGGAAGAAAACGGTGACACTAGAAACGAAGCGCACTCTCTCTTCAAGATAATGACATAACTAGAGACTGCATTCATGGCGCTTTTCTGGTGTGAAATCTTGGAGCGCTTGAAGCTATATCAAAGAACGAGGAAGAAAACGTTGACAATAGAAACGAAGCGCACTCTCTCTTCACGAAAATGACAAAACTAGAGACCGCATTCATGGCGCTTTTCTGGAGTGAAATCTTGGAGCGCTTGAAGCTATATCAAAGAACGAGGAAGCAAACGGTGACACTAGAAACGAATCGCACTCTCTCTTCAAGAAAATGACAAAACTAGAGACTGCATTAATGGCGATTTTCTGGAGTGAAATCTTGGAGCGCTTGATGCTGTATCAAAGAACGAGGAAGAAAACGGTGACAATAGAAACGAAGCGCACTCTCTCTTCACGAAAATGACAAAACTAGAGACCGCATTCATGTCGATTTTCTGGAGTGAAATCTTGGAGCGCTTGAAGCTATATCAAAGAAGGAGGAAGAAAACAGTGACACTAGGAACGAAGCGCACTCTCTCTTCAAGATAATCAAAAAACTAGAGACTGCATTCATGGCGCTTTTCTGGTGTGAAATCATGGAGCGCTTGAAGATATATCAAAGAACGAGGAAGAAAACGGTGACACTAGAAACGAAGCGCACACTCTCTTCAAGAAAATGACAAAACTAGAGACTGCATTCATGGCGCTTTTCTGGAGTGAAATCTTGGAGCGCTTGAAGATATATCAAAGAACGAGGAAGAAAACGGTGACACTAGAAACGAAGCGCACTCTCTTCAAGAAAATGACAAATCTAGAGACTGCATTCATGGCGATTTTCTGGAGTAAAATCTTGGAGCGCTTGAAGCTATATCAAAGAACGAGGAAGAAAACGTTGACAATAGAAACGAAGCGCACTCTCTCTTCACGAAAATGACAAAACTAGAGACCGCATTCATGGCGCTTTTCTGGAGTTAAATCTTGGAGCGCTTGAAGCTATATCAAAGAACGAGGAAGCAAACGGTGACACTAGAAACGAATCGCACTCTCTCTTCACGAAAATGACAAAACAAGAGACCGCATTCATGTCGATTTTCTGGAGTGAAATCTTGGAGCGCTTGAAGCTATATCAAAGAAGGAGGAAGAAAACAGTGACACTATGAACGAAGCGCACTCTCTCTTCAAGATAATGAAAAAACTAGAGACTGCATTCATGGCGCTTTTCTGGTGTGAAATCTTGGAGCGCTTGAAGCTATATCAAAGAACGAGGAAGAAAACGGAAACACTAGAAACGAAGCGCACTCTCTCTTCAAGAAAATGACAAAACAAGAGACTGCATTCCTGACGATTTTTTGGAGTGAAATATTGGAGCGCTTGTAGATATTTCAATGAACGAGGACACTAGGAACGAAGCGCACTCTTTCTTTAAGAAAATGACAAAACTAAAGACCGTATTCATGGCGCTTTACTGGAGTGAAATCTTTGAGCGCTTGAAGCTATATGAAAGAACGAGGAAGAAAACGGTGACACTAGAAACGAAGCGCACTCTCTCTTCAAGAAAATGACAAAACTAGAGGCTGAATTCATGGCGCTTTTCTGGAGTGAAATCTTGGAGCGCTTGAAGCTATATCAAAGAACGAGGAAGAAAACGGTGACACTAGAAACGAAGCGCACTATCTCTTCAAGATAATGACATAACTAGAGACTGCATTCATGGCGCTTTTCTGGTGTGAAATCTTGGAGCGCTTGAAGCTATATCAAAGAACGAGGAAGAAAACGTTGACAATAGAAACGAAGCGCACTCTCTCTTCACGAAAATGACAAAACTAGAGACCGCATTCATGGCGCTTTTCTGGAGTGAAATCTTGGAGCGCTTGAAGCTATATCAAAGAACGAGGAAGCAAACGGTGACACTAGAAACGAATCGCACTCTCTCTTCAAGAAAATGACAAAACTAGAGACTGCATTAATGGCGATTTTCTGGAGTGAAATCTTGTAGCGCTTGATGCTGTATCAAAGAACGAGGAAGAAAACGGTGACAATAGAAACGAAGCGCACTCTCTCTTCACGAAAATGACAAAACTAGAGACCGCATTCATGTCGATTTTCTGGAGTGAAATCTTGGAGCGCTTGAAGCTATATCAAAGAAGGAGGAAGAAAACAGTGACACTAGGAACGAAGCGCACTCTCTCTTCAAGATAATCAAAAAACTAGAGACTGCATTCATGGCGCTTTTCTGGTGTGAAATCATGGAGCGCTTGAAGATATATCAAAGAACGAGGAAGAAAACGGTGACACTAGAAACGAAGCGCACACTCTCTTCAAGAAAATGACAAAACTAGAGACTGCATTCATGGCGCTTTTCTGGAGTGAAATCTTGGAGCGCTTGAAGATATACCAAAGAACGAGGAAGAAAACGGTGACACTAGAAACGAAGCGCACTCTCTTCAAGAAAATGACAAATCTAGAGACTGCATTCATGGCGATTTTCTGGAGTAAAATCTTGGAGCGCTTGAAGCTATATCAAAGAACGAGGAAGAAAACGTTGACAATAGAAACGAAGCGCACTCTCTCTTCACGAAAATGACAAAACTAGAGACCGCATTCATGGCGCTTTTCTGGAGTTAAATCTTGGAGCGCTTGAAGCTATATCAAAGAACGAGGAAGCAAACGGTGACACTAGAAACGAATCGCACTCTCTCTTCACGAAAATGACAAAACAAGAGACCGCATTCATGTCGATTTTCTGGAGTGAAATCTTGGAGCGCTTGAAGCTATATCAAAGAAGGAGGAAGAAAACAGTGACACTAGGAACGAAGCGCACTCTCTCTTCAAGATAATGAAAAAACTAGAGACTGCATTCCTGACGATTTTTTGGAGTGAAATATTGGAGCGCTTGTAGATATTTCAATGAACGAGGACACTAGGAACGAAGCGCACTCTTTCTTTAAGAAAATGACAAAACTAAAGACCGTATTCATGGCGCTTTACTGGAGTGAAATCTTGGAGCGCTTGAAGCTATATGAAAGAACGAGGAAGCAAACGGTGACACTAGAAACGAATCGCACTCTCTCTTCACGAAAATGACAAAACAAGAGACCGCATTCATGTCGATTTTCTGGAGTGAAATCTTGGAGCGCTTGAAGCTATATCAAAGAAGGAGGAAGAAAACAGTGACACTAGGAACGAAGCGCACTCTCTCTTCAAGAAAATGACAAAACAAGAGACTGCATTCCTGACGATTTTTTGGAGTGAAATATTGGAGCGCTTGTAGATATTTCAATGAACGAGGACACTAGGAACGAAGCGCACTCTTTCTTTAAGAAAATGACAAAACTAAAGACCGTATTCATGGCGCTTTACTGGAGTGAAATCTTGGAGCGCTTGAAGCTATATGAAAGAACGAGGAAGAAAACGGTGACACTAGAAACGAAGCGCACTCTCTCTTCAAGAAAATGACAAAACTAGAGGCTGAATTCGTGGCGCTTTTCTGGAGTGAAATCTTGGAGCGCTTGAAGCTATATCAAAGAACGAGGAAGAAAACGGTGACACTAGAAACGAAGCGCACTCTCTCTTCACGAAAATGACAAAACTAGAGACCGCATTCATGGCGCTTTCTGGAGTGAAATCTTGGAGCGCTTGAAGCTATATCAAAGAACGAGGAAGCAAACGGTGACACTAGAAACGAAGCGCACTCTCTCTTCAAGAAAATGAAAAAACTAGAGACTGCATTAATGGCGATTTTCTGGAGTGAAATCTTGGAGCGCTTGATGCTGTATCAAGGAACGAGGAAGAAAACGGTGACAATAGAAACGAAGCGCACTCTCTCTTCACGAAAATGACAAAACTAGAGACCGCATTCATGTCGATTTTCTGGAGTGAAATCTTGGAGCGCTTGAAGCTATATCAAAGAAGGAGGAAGAAAACAGTGACACTAGGAACGAAGCGCACTCTCTCTTCAAGATAATGAAAAAACTAGAGACTGCATTCATGGCGCTTTTCTGGTGTGAAATCTTGGAGCGCTTGAAGCTATATCAAAGAACGAGGAAGAAAACGGAAACACTAGAAACGAAGCGCACTCTCTCTTCAAGAAAATGACAAAACAAGAGACTGCATTCCTGACGATTTTTTGGAGTGAAATATTGGAGCGCTTGTAGATATATCAAAGAACAAGGACACTAGGAACGAAGCGCACTCTTTCTTTAAGAAAATGACAAAACTAGAGACCGTATTGATGGCGCTTTACTGGAGTGAAATCTTGGAGCGCTTGAAGCTATATCAAAGAACGAGGAAGAAAACGGTGACACTGGAAACGAAGCGCACTCTCTCTTCAAGAAAATGACAAAACTAGAGGCTTAATTCATGGCGCTTTTCTGGAGTGAAATCTTGGAGCGCTTGAAGCTATATCAAAGAACGAGGAAGAAAACGGTGACATAGAAACGAAGCGCACTCTCTCTTCACGAAAATGACAAAACTAGAGACTGCATTCCTGACGATTTTCTGGAGTGAAATATTGGAGCGCTTGAAGCTATATCAAAGAACGAGGAAGAAAACGGTGACATTACAAACGAAGCGCACTCTCTCTTCAAGAAAATGGCAAAACTAGAGACTGCATTCATGGCGATTTTCTGGAGTGAAATCTTGGAGCGCTTGAAGCTATATCAAAGAACGAGGAAGAAAACGGTGGCACTAGAAACGAAGCGCACTCTCTCTTCAAGAAAATGACAAAACTAGAGACTGCATTCCTGACTATTTTCTGGAGTGAAATCTTGGAGCGCTTGAAGCTATATCAAAGAACGAGGAAGAAAACGGTGACACTAGAAACGAAGCGCACTCTCTCTTCAAGAAAATGAAAAATCTAGAGACTGCATTCATGGCGATTTTCTGGGGTGAAATCTTGGAGCGCTAGAACATATATCAAAGAACGAGAAAGAAAACGGTGACACTAGAAACGAAGCGCACTCTCTCTTCAAGAAAATGACAAAACTAGAGACTGCATTCCTGACTATTTTCTGGAGTGAAATCTTGGAGCGCTTGAAGCTATATCAAAGAACGAGGAAGAAAACGTTGACAATAGAAACGAAGCGCACTCTCTCTTCACGAAAATGACAAAACTAGAGACCGCATTCATGGCGCTTTTCTGGAGTGAAATCTTGGAGCGCTTGAAGCTATATCAAAGAACGAGGAAGCAAACGGTGACACTAGAAACGAATCGCACTCTCTCTTCAAGAAAATGACAAAACTAGAGACTGCATTAATGGCGATTTTCTGGAGTGAAATCTTGAAGCGCTTGATGCTGTATCAAAGAACGAGGAAGAAAACGGTGACAATAGAAACGAAGCGCACTCTCTCTTCACGAAAATGACAAAACTAGAGACCGCATTCATGTCGATTTTCTGGAGTGAAATCTTGGAGCGCTTGAAGCTATATCAAAGAAGGAGGAAGAAAACAGTGACACTAGGAACGAAGCGCACTCTCTCTTCAAGATAATCAAAAAACTAGAGACTGCATTCATGGCGCTTTTCTGGTGTGAAATCATGGAGCGCTTGAAGATATATCAAAGAACGAGGAAGAAAACGGTGACACTAGAAACGAAGCGCACACTCTCTTCAAGAAAATGACAAAACTAGAGACTGCATTCATGGCGCTTTTCTGGAGAGAAATCTTGGAGCGCTTGAAGATATACCAAAGCACGAGGAAGAAAACGGTGACACTAGAAACGAAGCGCACTCTCTTCAAGAAAATGACAAATCTAGAGACTGCATTCATGGCGATTTTCTGGAGTAAAATCTTGGAGCGCTTGAAGCTATATCAAAGAAGGAGGAAGAAAACAGTGACACTAGGAACGAAGCGCACTCTCTCTTCAAGATAATGAAAAAACTAGAGACTGCATTCATGGCGCTTTTCTGGTGTGAAATCTTGGAGCGCTTGAAGCTATATCAAAGAACAAGGAAGAAAACGGAAACACTAGAAACGAAGCGCACTCTCTCTTCAAGAAAATGACAAAACAAGAGACTGCATTCCTGACGATTGTTTGGAGTGAAATATTGGAGCGCTTGTAGATATTTCAATGAACGAGGACACTAGGAACGAAGCGCACTCTTTCTTTAAGAAAATGACAAAACTAAAGACCGTATTCATGGTGCTTTACTGGAGTGAAATCTTGGAGCGCTTGAAGCTATATCAAAGAACGAGGAAGAAAACGGTGACACTAGAAACGAAGCGCACTCTCTCTTCAAGAAAATGACAAAACTAGAGACTGCATTCCTGACTATTTTCTGGGGTGAAATCTTGGAGCACTTGAAGTTATATCAAAGAACGCGGAAGAAAACGGTGACACTAGAAACGAAGCGCACTCTCTCTTCAAGAAAATGACAAAACTAGAGGCTGAATTCATGGCGCTTTTCTGGAGTGAAATCTGGGAGCGCTTGAAGCTATATCAAAGAACGAGGAAGAAAACGGTGACACTAGAAACGAAGCGCACTCTCTCTTCAAGAAAATGACAAAACTAGAGACTGCATTCCTGACGATTTCTGGAGTGAAATGTTGGAGCGCTTGAAGCCATATCAAAGAACGAGGAAGAAAACGGTGACACTACAAACGAAGCGCACTCTCTCTTCAAGAAAATGACAAAACTAGAGACTGCATTTATGGCGATTTTCTGGAGTGAAATCTTGGAGCGCTTGAAGCTATATCAAAGAACGAGGAAGAAAACGGTGGCACTAGAAACGAAGCGCACTCTCTCTTCAAGAAAATGACAAAACTAGAGACTGCATTCCTGACTATTTTCTGGAGTGAAATCTTGGAGCGCTTGAAGCTATATCAAAGAACGAGGAAGAAAACGGTGACACTAGAAACGAAGCGCGCTCTCTCTTCAAGAAAATGACAAAACTAGAGACTGCACTCCTGACGATTTTCTGGAGTGAAATATTGGAGCGCTTGAAGATATATCAAAGAACGAGGACACTAGGAACGAAGCGCACTCTCTCTTCAAGATAATGACAAAACTAGAGACTGCATTCATGGCGCTTTTCTGGTGTGAAATCTTGGAGCGCTTGAAGCTATATCAAAGAACGAGGAAGAAAACAGTGACACTAGAAACGAAGCGCACTCTCTCTTCAAGAAAATGACAAAACTAGAGACTGCATTCATGGCGAATTTTTGGGGTGAAATCTTGGAGCGCTTGAAGATATATCAAAGAACGAGGAAGAAAACAGTGACACTAGGAACGAAGCGCACTCTCTCTTCAAGATAATGACAAAACTAGAGACAGCATTCATGGCGCTTTTCTGGAGTGAAATCTGGGAGCGCTTGAAGCTATATCAAAGAACGAGGAAGAAAACGGTGACACTAGAAACGAAGCGCACTCTCTCTTCAAGAAAATGACAAAACTAGAGACTGCATTACTGACGATTTTCTGGAGTGAAATGTTGGAGCGCTTGAAGCCATATCAAAGAACGAGGATGAAAACGGTGACACTAGAAACGGAGCGCACTCTCTCTTCAAGGAAATGACAAAACTAGAGACTGCATTCATGGCGCTTTTCTGGAGTGAAATTTTGGAGCGCTTGAAGCTATATCAAAGAACGAGGAAGAAAACGGTGACACTAGAAACGAAGCGCACTCTCTCTTCAAGAAAATGACAAAACTAGAGACTACATTCATAGCGATTTTCTGGGGTGAAATCTTGGAGCGCTTGAAGTTATATCAAAGAACGCGGAAGAAAACGGTGACACTAGAAACGAAGCGCACTCTCTCTTCAAGAAAATGAAAAAACTAGAGACTGCATTAATGGCGATTTTCTGGAGTGAAATCTTGGAGCGCTTGATGCTGTATCAAGGAACGAGGAAGAAAACGGTGACAATAGAAACGAAGCGCACTCTCTCTTCACGAAAATGACAAAACTAGAGACCGCATTCATGTCGATTTTCTGGAGTGAAATCTTGGAGCACTTGAAGCTATATCAAAGAACGAGGAAGCAAACGGTGACACTAGAAACGAAGCGCACTCTCTCTTCAAGATAATGAGAAAACTAGAGACTGCATTCATGGCGCTTTTCTGCTGTGAAATCTTGGAGCGCTTGAAGCTATATCAAAGAACGAGGAAGAAAACGGAAACACTAGAAACGAAGCGCACTCTCTCTTCAAGAAAATGACAAAACAAGAGACTGCATTCCTGACGATTTTTTGGAGTGAAATATTGGAGCGCTTGTAGATATATCAAGAACGAGGACACTAGGAACGAAGCGCACTCTTTCTTTAAGAAAATGACAAAACTAGAGACCGTATTCATGGCGCTTTACTGGAGTGAAATCTTGGAGCGCTTGAAGCTATATCAAAGAAGGAGGAAGAAAACGGTGACACTAGAAACGAAGCGCACTCTCTCTTCAAGGAAATGACAAAACTAGAGGCTGAATTCATGGCGCTTTTCTGGAGTGAAATCTTGGAGCGCTTGAAGCTATATCAAAGAAAGAGGAAGAAAACGGTGACACTAGGAACGAAGCGCACTCTTCAAGAAAATGACAAAACAAGAGACTGCATTCCTGACAATTTTCTGGAGTGAAATATTGGAGCGCTTGAAGCTATATCAAAGAACGAGGAAGAAAACGGTGGCACTAGAAACGAAGCGCACTCTCTCTTCAAGAAAATGACAAAACTAGAGACTGCATTCCTGACGATTTTCTGGAGTGAAATCTTGGAGCGCTTGAAGATATATCAAAGAACGAGGACACTAGGAACGAAGCGCACTCTCTCTTCAAGATAATGACAAAACTAGAGACTGCATTCATGGCGCTTTTCTGGTGTGAAATCTTGGAGCGCTTGAAGCTATATCAAAGAACGAGGAAGAAAACAGTGACACTAGAAACGAAGCGCACTCTCTCTTCAAGAAAATGACAAAACTAGAGACTGCATTCATGGCGCTTTTCTGGTGTGAAATCTTGGAGCGCTTGAAGCTATATCAAAGAACGAGGAAGAAAATGGTGGCACTAGAAACGAAGCGCACTCTCTCTTCAAGAAAATGACAAAACTAGAGACTGCATTCCTGACGATTTTCTGGAGTGAAATCTTGGAGCGCTTGAAGATATATCAAAGAACGAGGACACTAGGAACGAAGCGCACTCTCTCTTCAAGATAATGACAAAACTAGAGACTGCATTCATGGCGCTTTTCTGGTGTGAAATCTTGGAGCGCTTGAAGCTATATCAAAGAACGAGGAAGAAAACAGTGACACTAGAAACGAAGCGCACTCTCTCTTCAAGAAAATGACAAAACTAGAGACTGCATTCATGGCGCTTTTCTGGTGTGAAATCTTGGAGCGCTTGAAGCTATATCAAAGAACGAGGAAGAAAACGGTGACACTAGAAACGAAGCGCACTCTCTCTTCAAGAAAATGACAAAACTAGAGACTGCATTCCTGACGATTTTCTGGAGTGAAATATTGGAGCGCTTGAAGATATATCAAAGAACGAGGATGAAAACGGTGACACTAGAAACGGAGCGCACTCTCTCTTCAAGAAAATGACAAAACTAGAGACTGCATTCATGGCGCTTTTCTGGAGTGAAATCTTGGAGCGCTTGAAGCTATATCAAAGAACGAGGAAGAAAATGGTGGCACTAGAAACGAAGCGCACTCTCTCTTCAAGAAAATGACAAAACTAGAGACTGCATTCCTGACGATTTTCTGGAGTGAAATCTTGGAGCGCTTGAAGATATATCAAAGAACGAGGACACTAGGAACGAAGCGCACTCTCTCTTCAAGACAATGACAAAACTAGAGACTGCATTCATGGCGCTTTTCTGGTGTGAAATCTTGGAGCGCTTGAAGCTATATCAAAGAACGAGGAAGAAAACAGTGACACTAGAAACGAAGCGCACTCTCTCTTCAAGAAAATGACAAAACTAGAGACTGCATTCATGGAGCTTTTCTGGTGTGAAATCTTGGAGCGCTTGAAGCTATATCAAAGAACGAGGAAGAAAATGGTGGCACTAGAAACGAAGCGCACTCTCTCTTCAAGAAAATGACAAAACTAGAGACTGCATTCCTGACGATTTTCTGGAGTGAAATCTTGGAGCGCTTGA
The DNA here is from genome assembly GCF_052857255.1 of Amblyomma americanum. Taxonomy (NCBI): domain Eukaryota; kingdom Metazoa; phylum Arthropoda; class Arachnida; order Ixodida; family Ixodidae; genus Amblyomma; species Amblyomma americanum. Next base: position 76,269,221 of record NC_135500.1, on the reverse strand, counting down.
AGATATATCAAAGAACGAGGATGAAAACGGTGACACTAGAAACGGAGCGCACTCTCTCTTCAAGAAAATGACAAAACTAGAGACTGCATTCATGGCGATTTTCTGGAGTGAAATCTTGGAGCGCTTGAAGCTATATCAAAGAACGAGGAAGAAAATGGTGGCACTAGAAACGAAGCGCACTCTCTCTTCAAGAAAATGACAAAACTAGAGACTGCATTCCTGACGATTTTCTGGAGTGAAATCTTGGAGCGCTTGAAGATATATCAAAGAACGAGGACACTAGGAACGAAGCGCACTCTCTCTTCAAGATAATGACAAAACTAGAGACTGCATTCCTGACGATTTTCTGGAGTGAAATATTGGAGCGCTTGAAGATATATCAAAGAACGAGGATGAAAACGGTGACACTAGAAACGGAGCGCACTCTCTCTTCAAGAAAATGACAAAACTAGAGACTGCATTCATGGCGCTTTTCTGGAGTGAAATCTTGGAGCGCTTGAAGCTATATCAAAGAACGAGGAAGAAAACGGTGACACTAGAAACAAAGCGCACTCTCTCTTCAAGACAATGACAAAACTAGAGACTGCATTCATGGCGCTTTTCTGGTGTGAAATCTTGGAGCGCTTGAAGCTATATCAAAGAACGAGGAAGAAAACAGTAACACTAGAAACGAAGCGCACTCTCTCTTCAAGAAAATGACAAAACTAAAGATTACATTCATGGCGATTTTCTGGGGTGAAATCTTGGAGCGCTTGAAGCTATATGAAAGAACGAGGAAGAAAACAGTGACACTAGAAACGAAGCGCACTCTCTCATCAAGAAAATGACAAAACTAGAGACTGCATTCCTGACTATTTTCTGGAGTGAAATCTTGGAGCGCTTGAAGCTATATCAAAGAACGAGGAAGAAAACGGTGACATTAGAAACGAAGCGCACTCTCTCTCCAAGAAAATGACAAAACTAGAGACTGCATTCATGGCGATTTTCTGGAGTGAAATCTTGGAGCGCTTGAAGCTATATCAAAGAACGAGGAAGAAAACGGTGGCACTAGAAACGAAGCACACTCTCTCTGCAAGAAAATGACAAAACTAGAGACTGCATTAATGGCGATTTTCTGGAGTGAAATCTTGGAGCGCTTGAAGCTATATGAAAGAACGAGGAAGAAAAGAGTGACACTAGAAACGAAGCGCACTCTCTCATCAAGAAAATGACAAAACTAGAGACTGCATTCCTGACTATTTTCTGGAGTGAAATCTTGGAGCGCTTGAAGCTATATCAAAGAACGAGGAAGAAAACGTTGACAATAGAAACGAAGCGCACTCTCTCTTCACGAAAATGACAAAACTAGAGACCGCATTCATGGCGCTTTTCTGGAGTGAAATCTTGGAGCGCTTGAAGCTATATCAAAGAACGAGGAAGCAAACGGTGACACTAGAAACGAATCGCACTCTCTCTTCAAGAAAATGACAAAACTAGAGACTGCATTAATGGCGATTTTCTGGAGTGAAATCTTGAAGCGCTTGATGCTGTATCAAAGAACGAGGAAGAAAACGGTGACAATAGAAACGAAGCGCACTCTCTCTTCACGAAAATGACAAAACTAGAGACCGCATTCATGTCGATTTTCTGGAGTGAAATCTTGGAGCGCTTGAAGCTATATCAAAGAAGGAGGAAGAAAACAGTGACACTAGGAACGAAGCGCACTCTCTCTTCAAGATAATCAAAAAACTAGAGACTGCATTCATGGCGCTTTTCTGGTGTGAAATCATGGAGCGCTTGAAGATATATCAAAGAACGAGGAAGAAAACGGTGACACTAGAAACGAAGCGCACACTCTCTTCAAGAAAATGACAAAACTAGAGACTGCATTCATGGCGCTTTTCTGGAGAGAAATCTTGGAGCGCTTGAAGATATACCAAAGCACGAGGAAGAAAACGGTGACACTAGAAACGAAGCGCACTCTCTTCAAGAAAATGACAAATCTAGAGACTGCATTCATGGCGATTTTCTGGAGTAAAATCTTGGAGCGCTTGAAGCTATATCAAAGAAGGAGGAAGAAAACAGTGACACTAGGAACGAAGCGCACTCTCTCTTCAAGATAATGAAAAAACTAGAGACTGCATTCATGGCGCTTTTCTGGTGTGAAATCTTGGAGCGCTTGAAGCTATATCAAAGAACAAGGAAGAAAACGGAAACACTAGAAACGAAGCGCACTCTCTCTTCAAGAAAATGACAAAACAAGAGACTGCATTCCTGACGATTGTTTGGAGTGAAATATTGGAGCGCTTGTAGATATTTCAATGAACGAGGACACTAGGAACGAAGCGCACTCTTTCTTTAAGAAAATGACAAAACTAAAGACCGTATTCATGGTGCTTTACTGGAGTGAAATCTTGGAGCGCTTGAAGCTATATCAAAGAACGAGGAAGAAAACGGTGACACTAGAAACGAAGCGCACTCTCTCTTCAAGAAAATGACAAAACTAGAGACTGCATTCCTGACTATTTTCTGGGGTGAAATCTTGGAGCACTTGAAGTTATATCAAAGAACGCGGAAGAAAACGGTGACACTAGAAACGAAGCGCACTCTCTCTTCAAGAAAATGACAAAACTAGAGGCTGAATTCATGGCGCTTTTCTGGAGTGAAATCTGGGAGCGCTTGAAGCTATATCAAAGAACGAGGAAGAAAACGGTGACACTAGAAACGAAGCGCACTCTCTCTTCAAGAAAATGACAAAACTAGAGACTGCATTCCTGACGATTTCTGGAGTGAAATGTTGGAGCGCTTGAAGCCATATCAAAGAACGAGGAAGAAAACGGTGACACTACAAACGAAGCGCACTCTCTCTTCAAGAAAATGACAAAACTAGAGACTGCATTTATGGCGATTTTCTGGAGTGAAATCTTGGAGCGCTTGAAGCTATATCAAAGAACGAGGAAGAAAACGGTGGCACTAGAAACGAAGCGCACTCTCTCTTCAAGAAAATGACAAAACTAGAGACTGCATTCCTGACTATTTTCTGGAGTGAAATCTTGGAGCGCTTGAAGCTATATCAAAGAACGAGGAAGAAAACGGTGACACTAGAAACGAAGCGCGCTCTCTCTTCAAGAAAATGACAAAACTAGAGACTGCACTCCTGACGATTTTCTGGAGTGAAATATTGGAGCGCTTGAAGATATATCAAAGAACGAGGACACTAGGAACGAAGCGCACTCTCTCTTCAAGATAATGACAAAACTAGAGACTGCATTCATGGCGCTTTTCTGGTGTGAAATCTTGGAGCGCTTGAAGCTATATCAAAGAACGAGGAAGAAAACAGTGACACTAGAAACGAAGCGCACTCTCTCTTCAAGAAAATGACAAAACTAGAGACTGCATTCATGGCGAATTTTTGGGGTGAAATCTTGGAGCGCTTGAAGATATATCAAAGAACGAGGAAGAAAACAGTGACACTAGGAACGAAGCGCACTCTCTCTTCAAGATAATGACAAAACTAGAGACAGCATTCATGGCGCTTTTCTGGAGTGAAATCTGGGAGCGCTTGAAGCTATATCAAAGAACGAGGAAGAAAACGGTGACACTAGAAACGAAGCGCACTCTCTCTTCAAGAAAATGACAAAACTAGAGACTGCATTACTGACGATTTTCTGGAGTGAAATGTTGGAGCGCTTGAAGCCATATCAAAGAACGAGGATGAAAACGGTGACACTAGAAACGGAGCGCACTCTCTCTTCAAGGAAATGACAAAACTAGAGACTGCATTCATGGCGCTTTTCTGGAGTGAAATTTTGGAGCGCTTGAAGCTATATCAAAGAACGAGGAAGAAAACGGTGACACTAGAAACGAAGCGCACTCTCTCTTCAAGAAAATGACAAAACTAGAGACTACATTCATAGCGATTTTCTGGGGTGAAATCTTGGAGCGCTTGAAGTTATATCAAAGAACGCGGAAGAAAACGGTGACACTAGAAACGAAGCGCACTCTCTCTTCAAGAAAATGAAAAAACTAGAGACTGCATTAATGGCGATTTTCTGGAGTGAAATCTTGGAGCGCTTGATGCTGTATCAAGGAACGAGGAAGAAAACGGTGACAATAGAAACGAAGCGCACTCTCTCTTCACGAAAATGACAAAACTAGAGACTGCATTCCTGACTATTTTCTGGAGTGAAATCTTGGAGCGCTTGAAGCTATATCAAAGAACGAGGAAGAAAACGTTGACAATAGAAACGAAGCGCACTCTCTCTTCACGAAAATGACAAAACTAGAGACCGCATTCATGGCGCTTTTCTGGAGTGAAATCTTGGAGCGCTTGAAGCTATATCAAAGAACGAGGAAGCAAACGGTGACACTAGAAACGAATCGCACTCTCTCTTCAAGAAAATGACAAAACTAGAGACTGCATTAATGGCGATTTTCTGGAGTGAAATCTTGAAGCGCTTGATGCTGTATCAAAGAACGAGGAAGAAAACGGTGACAATAGAAACGAAGCGCACTCTCTCTTCACGAAAATGACAAAACTAGAGACCGCATTCATGTCGATTTTCTGGAGTGAAATCTTGGAGCGCTTGAAGCTATATCAAAGAAGGAGGAAGAAAACAGTGACACTAGGAACGAAGCGCACTCTCTCTTCAAGATAATCAAAAAACTAGAGACTGCATTCATGGCGCTTTTCTGGTGTGAAATCATGGAGCGCTTGAAGATATATCAAAGAACGAGGAAGAAAACGGTGACACTAGAAACGAAGCGCACACTCTCTTCAAGAAAATGACAAAACTAGAGACTGCATTCATGGCGCTTTTCTGGAGAGAAATCTTGGAGCGCTTGAAGATATACCAAAGCACGAGGAAGAAAACGGTGACACTAGAAACGAAGCGCACTCTCTTCAAGAAAATGACAAATCTAGAGACTGCATTCATGGCGATTTTCTGGAGTAAAATCTTGGAGCGCTTGAAGCTATATCAAAGAAGGAGGAAGAAAACAGTGACACTAGGAACGAAGCGCACTCTCTCTTCAAGATAATGAAAAAACTAGAGACTGCATTCATGGCGCTTTTCTGGTGTGAAATCTTGGAGCGCTTGAAGCTATATCAAAGAACAAGGAAGAAAACGGAAACACTAGAAACGAAGCGCACTCTCTCTTCAAGAAAATGACAAAACAAGAGACTGCATTCCTGACGATTGTTTGGAGTGAAATATTGGAGCGCTTGTAGATATTTCAATGAACGAGGACACTAGGAACGAAGCGCACTCTTTCTTTAAGAAAATGACAAAACTAAAGACCGTATTCATGGTGCTTTACTGGAGTGAAATCTTGGAGCGCTTGAAGCTATATCAAAGAACGAGGAAGAAAACGGTGACACTAGAAACGAAGCGCACTCTCTCTTCAAGAAAATGACAAAACTAGAGACTGCATTCCTGACTATTTTCTGGGGTGAAATCTTGGAGCACTTGAAGTTATATCAAAGAACGCGGAAGAAAACGGTGACACTAGAAACGAAGCGCACTCTCTCTTCAAGAAAATGACAAAACTAGAGGCTGAATTCATGGCGCTTTTCTGGAGTGAAATCTGGGAGCGCTTGAAGCTATATCAAAGAACGAGGAAGAAAACGGTGACACTAGAAACGAAGCGCACTCTCTCTTCAAGAAAATGACAAAACTAGAGACTGCATTCCTGACGATTTCTGGAGTGAAATGTTGGAGCGCTTGAAGCCATATCAAAGAACGAGGAAGAAAACGGTGACACTACAAACGAAGCGCACTCTCTCTTCAAGAAAATGACAAAACTAGAGACTGCATTTATGGCGATTTTCTGGAGTGAAATCTTGGAGCGCTTGAAGCTATATCAAAGAACGAGGAAGAAAACGGTGGCACTAGAAACGAAGCGCACTCTCTCTTCAAGAAAATGACAAAACTAGAGACTGCATTCCTGACTATTTTCTGGAGTGAAATCTTGGAGCGCTTGAAGCTATATCAAAGAACGAGGAAGAAAACGGTGACACTAGAAACGAAGCGCGCTCTCTCTTCAAGAAAATGACAAAACTAGAGACTGCACTCCTGACGATTTTCTGGAGTGAAATATTGGAGCGCTTGAAGATATATCAAAGAACGAGGACACTAGGAACGAAGCGCACTCTCTCTTCAAGATAATGACAAAACTAGAGACTGCATTCATGGCGCTTTTCTGGTGTGAAATCTTGGAGCGCTTGAAGCTATATCAAAGAACGAGGAAGAAAACAGTGACACTAGAAACGAAGCGCACTCTCTCTTCAAGAAAATGACAAAACTAGAGACTGCATTCATGGCGAATTTTTGGGGTGAAATCTTGGAGCGCTTGAAGATATATCAAAGAACGAGGAAGAAAACAGTGACACTAGGAACGAAGCGCACTCTCTCTTCAAGATAATGACAAAACTAGAGACAGCATTCATGGCGCTTTTCTGGAGTGAAATCTGGGAGCGCTTGAAGCTATATCAAAGAACGAGGAAGAAAACGGTGACACTAGAAACGAAGCGCACTCTCTCTTCAAGAAAATGACAAAACTAGAGACTGCATTACTGACGATTTTCTGGAGTGAAATGTTGGAGCGCTTGAAGCCATATCAAAGAACGAGGATGAAAACGGTGACACTAGAAACGGAGCGCACTCTCTCTTCAAGGAAATGACAAAACTAGAGACTGCATTCATGGCGCTTTTCTGGAGTGAAATTTTGGAGCGCTTGAAGCTATATCAAAGAACGAGGAAGAAAACGGTGACACTAGAAACGAAGCGCACTCTCTCTTCAAGAAAATGACAAAACTAGAGACTACATTCATAGCGATTTTCTGGGGTGAAATCTTGGAGCGCTTGAAGTTATATCAAAGAACGCGGAAGAAAACGGTGACACTAGAAACGAAGCGCACTCTCTCTTCAAGAAAATGAAAAAACTAGAGACTGCATTAATGGCGATTTTCTGGAGTGAAATCTTGGAGCGCTTGATGCTGTATCAAGGAACGAGGAAGAAAACGGTGACAATAGAAACGAAGCGCACTCTCTCTTCACGAAAATGACAAAACTAGAGACCGCATTCATGTCGATTTTCTGGAGTGAAATCTTGGAGCACTTGAAGCTATATCAAAGAACGAGGAAGCAAACGGTGACACTAGAAACGAAGCGCACTCTCTCTTCAAGATAATGAGAAAACTAGAGACTGCATTCATGGCGCTTTTCTGCTGTGAAATCTTGGAGCGCTTGAAGCTATATCAAAGAACGAGGAAGAAAACGGAAACACTAGAAACGAAGCGCACTCTCTCTTCAAGAAAATGACAAAACAAGAGACTGCATTCCTGACGATTTTTTGGAGTGAAATATTGGAGCGCTTGTAGATATATCAAGAACGAGGACACTAGGAACGAAGCGCACTCTTTCTTTAAGAAAATGACAAAACTAGAGACCGTATTCATGGCGCTTTACTGGAGTGAAATCTTGGAGCGCTTGAAGCTATATCAAAGAAGGAGGAAGAAAACGGTGACACTAGAAACGAAGCGCACTCTCTCTTCAAGGAAATGACAAAACTAGAGGCTGAATTCATGGCGCTTTTCTGGAGTGAAATCTTGGAGCGCTTGAAGCTATATCAAAGAAAGAGGAAGAAAACGGTGACACTAGGAACGAAGCGCACTCTTCAAGAAAATGACAAAACAAGAGACTGCATTCCTGACAATTTTCTGGAGTGAAATATTGGAGCGCTTGAAGCTATATCAAAGAACGAGGAAGAAAACGGTGGCACTAGAAACGAAGCGCACTCTCTCTTCAAGAAAATGACAAAACTAGAGACTGCATTCCTGACGATTTTCTGGAGTGAAATCTTGGAGCGCTTGAAGATATATCAAAGAACGAGGACACTAGGAACGAAGCGCACTCTCTCTTCAAGATAATGACAAAACTAGAGACTGCATTCATGGCGCTTTTCTGGTGTGAAATCTTGGAGCGCTTGAAGCTATATCAAAGAACGAGGAAGAAAACAGTGACACTAGAAACGAAGCGCACTCTCTCTTCAAGAAAATGACAAAACTAGAGACTGCATTCATGGCGCTTTTCTGGTGTGAAATCTTGGAGCGCTTGAAGCTATATCAAAGAACGAGGAAGAAAATGGTGGCACTAGAAACGAAGCGCACTCTCTCTTCAAGAAAATGACAAAACTAGAGACTGCATTCCTGACGATTTTCTGGAGTGAAATCTTGGAGCGCTTGAAGATATATCAAAGAACGAGGACACTAGGAACGAAGCGCACTCTCTCTTCAAGATAATGACAAAACTAGAGACTGCATTCATGGCGCTTTTCTGGTGTGAAATCTTGGAGCGCTTGAAGCTATATCAAAGAACGAGGAAGAAAACAGTGACACTAGAAACGAAGCGCACTCTCTCTTCAAGAAAATGACAAAACTAGAGACTGCATTCATGGCGCTTTTCTGGTGTGAAATCTTGGAGCGCTTGAAGCTATATCAAAGAACGAGGAAGAAAACGGTGACACTAGAAACGAAGCGCACTCTCTCTTCAAGAAAATGACAAAACTAGAGACTGCATTCCTGACGATTTTCTGGAGTGAAATATTGGAGCGCTTGAAGATATATCAAAGAACGAGGATGAAAACGGTGACACTAGAAACGGAGCGCACTCTCTCTTCAAGAAAATGACAAAACTAGAGACTGCATTCATGGCGCTTTTCTGGAGTGAAATCTTGGAGCGCTTGAAGCTATATCAAAGAACGAGGAAGAAAATGGTGGCACTAGAAACGAAGCGCACTCTCTCTTCAAGAAAATGACAAAACTAGAGACTGCATTCCTGACGATTTTCTGGAGTGAAATCTTGGAGCGCTTGAAGATATATCAAAGAACGAGGACACTAGGAACGAAGCGCACTCTCTCTTCAAGACAATGACAAAACTAGAGACTGCATTCATGGCGCTTTTCTGGTGTGAAATCTTGGAGCGCTTGAAGCTATATCAAAGAACGAGGAAGAAAACAGTGACACTAGAAACGAAGCGCACTCTCTCTTCAAGAAAATGACAAAACTAGAGACTGCATTCATGGAGCTTTTCTGGTGTGAAATCTTGGAGCGCTTGAAGCTATATCAAAGAACGAGGAAGAAAATGGTGGCACTAGAAACGAAGCGCACTCTCTCTTCAAGAAAATGACAAAACTAGAGACTGCATTCCTGACGATTTTCTGGAGTGAAATCTTGGAGCGCTTGAAGATATATCAAAGAACGAGGATGAAAACGGTGACACTAGAAACGGAGCGCACTCTCTCTTCAAGAAAATGACAAAACTAGAGACTGCATTCATGGCGATTTTCTGGAGTGAAATCTTGGAGCGCTTGAAGCTATATCAAAGAACGAGGAAGAAAATGGTGGCACTAGAAACGAAGCGCACTCTCTCTTCAAGAAAATGACAAAACTAGAGACTGCATTCCTGACGATTTTCTGGAGTGAAATCTTGGAGCGCTTGAAGATATATCAAAGAACGAGGACACTAGGAACGAAGCGCACTCTCTCTTCAAGATAATGACAAAACTAGAGACTGCATTCCTGACGATTTTCTGGAGTGAAATATTGGAGCGCTTGAAGATATATCAAAGAACGAGGATGAAAACGGTGACACTAGAAACGGAGCGCACTCTCTCTTCAAGAAAATGACAAAACTAGAGACTGCATTCATGGCGCTTTTCTGGAGTGAAATCTTGGAGCGCTTGAAGCTATATCAAAGAACGAGGAAGAAAACGGTGACACTAGAAACAAAGCGCACTCCCTCTTCAAGAAAATGTCAAAACTAGAGACTACATTCATGGCGATTTTCTGGGGTGAGATCTTGGAGCACTTGAAGTTATATCAAAGAACGCGGAAGAAAACGGTGACACTAGAAACGAAGCGCACTCTCTCTTCAAGAAAATGACAAAACTAGATACTGCATTCATGGCGATTTTCTGGAGTGAAATCTTGGAGCGCTTGAAGCTATATCAAAGAACGAGGAAGCAAACGATGACACTAGAAACGAAGCGCACTCTCTCTTCAAGAAAATGACAAAACTAGAGACTGCATTCACGGCGATTTTCTGGAGTGAAATCTTGGAGCGCTTGAAGCTATATCAAAGAACGAGGAAGAAAACGGTGACACTAGGAACGAAGCGCACTCTCTCCAAGAAAATGACAAAACTAGCGACTGCATTCATGGCGCTTTTCTGGAGTGAAATCTTGGAGCGCTTGAAGCTATATCAAAGAACGAGGAAGAAAACGGTGACACTAGAAACGAAGCGCACTCTCGAAGTAAAATGACAAAACTAGAGACTGCATTCATGGCGATTTTCTGGAGTGAAATCTTGGAGCACTTGGAGCTATACCAAAAAACGAGGAAGAAAACGGTGACACTAGGAACGAAGCGCACTCTCTCTTCAACAAAATGACAAAACTGGCGACTGCATCGATGCGGCGATTTTCTGGAGTGAAATCTTGGAGCGCTTGAAGCTATGTCAAAGAACGAGGAAGAAAACGGTGACACTAGAAACGAAGCGCACTCTCTCTTCAAGAAAATGACAAAACTAGAGACTGCATTCATGGCGAATTTCTGGGGTGAAATCTTGGAGCGCTAGAAGCTATGTCAAAAAAAGAGGAAGAAAACGGTGACACTAGGAACCAAGCGAACTCTCTCTCCAAGAAAATGACAAAACTAGAGACTGCATTCATGGCGATTTTCTGGAGTGAAATCTTGGAGCTCTTGAAGCTATATCAATGAACGAGGAAGAAAACGGTGACAATAGAAACGAGGCGCACTCTCTCTTCACGAAAATGACAAAACTACAGACCGCATTCATGGCGATTTTCTCGAGTGAAATCTTGGAGCGCTTGAAGCTATATCAAAGGACGAGGAAAAAACAGTGACACTAGGAACGAAGCGCACTCTCTCTTCAAGATAATGACAAATCTAGAGACTGCATTCATGGCGCTTTTCTGCTGTGAAATCTTGGAGCGCTTGAAGATATATCAAAGAACGAGGACACTAGGAACAAAGCGCACTCTCTCTTCAAGAAAATGACAAAACTAGAGACTGCATTATTGGCGATTTTCTGGAGTGAAATCTCGGAGCGCTTGGAGCTATACCAAAGAACGAGGAAGAAAACGGTGACACTAGGAACGAAGCGCACTCTCTCTTCAAGAAAATGACAAAACTAGAGACTGCATTCATGGCGATTTTCTGGAGTGAAATCTCGGAGCGGTTGGAGCAATACCAAAGAACAAGGAAGAAAACGGTGAAACTAGGAACGAAGCGCACTCACTCTTCAAGAAAATGACAAAACTAGAGACTGCATTCATGGCGATTTTCTGGAGTGACATTTGGAGCGCTTGAAGCTATACCAAAGAACGAGGAAGAAAACGGTGACACTAGGAACGAAGTGCACTCTCTCTTCAAGAAAATGACAAAACTAGAGACTGCATTCATGGCGATTTTCTGCAGTGAAATTTCGGAGCGCTTGAAGCTATACCAAAGAACGAGGAAGAAAAGTGACACTAGGAACGAAGCGCACTCACACTTCATGAAAATGACAAAACTAGAGACAGCATTCATGGAAATTTTCTAGAGTGAAATCTTGGAGCGTTTGAATCTATATCAAAGAACGGGGAAGAAAACGGTGACACTAGGAACGAAGCGCACTCTCTCTTCAAGAAAATGACAAAACTAGAGACTGCATTCATGGCGATTTTCTGGAGTGAAATCTTGGAGCGCTTGAAACTATATCAAAGAATGAGGTAGAAAACGGTGACACTAGGAACGAAGCGCACCCTCTCTTCAAGAAAATGACAAAACTAGAGACTGCATTCATGGCGATTTTCTGGAGTGAAATCTTGGAGCGCTTGAAGCTATATCAAAGAACGAGGAAGAAAACGGTGACACTAGAAACGAATCGCACTCTCTGTTAAAGAAAATGACAAAACTAGAGACTGCGTTCATGGCGATTTTCTGGAGTGAAATCTTGGAGCGCTTGAAGCTATATCAAAGAACGAGGAAGAAAACGGTGACAATAGAAACAAAGCGCACTCTCTCTTCACGAAAATAACAAAACTAGAGACTGCATTCATGGCGATTTTCTGGAGTGAAATCTTGGAGCGCTTGAAGCTCTATCAAAGAACGACGAAGAAAATGGTGACAATAGAAACGAAGCGCACTCTCTCTTCAAGAAAATGACAAAACTAGAGACTACATTCAATGTGATTTTCTCGGGTGAAATCTTGGAGCGCTGGAAGCTATATCAAAGGACGAGGAAGAAAACAGTGACACTAGGAACGAAGCGCACTCTCTCTTCAAGATAATGACAAAACTAGAGACTGCATTCCTGACGATTTTCTGGAGTGAAATATTGGAGCGCTTGAAGCTATATCAAAGAACGAGGAAGAAAACGGTGACACTAGAAACGAAGCGCACTCTCTCTTCAAGAAAATGACAAAACTAGAGACTGCGTTCATGGCGATTTTCTGGAGTGAAATCTTGGAGCGATTGAAGCTATATCAAAGAACGAGGAAGAAAACGGTGACAATAGAAACGAAGCGCACTCTCTCTTCACGAAAATAACAAAACTAGAGACTGCATTCATGGCGATTTTCTGGAGTGAAATCTTGGAGCGCTTGAAGCTCTAATAAAGAACGACGAAGAAAATGGTGACAATAGAAACGAAGCGCACTCTCTCTTCAAGAAAATGACAAAACTAGAGACTACATTCAATGCGATTTTCTGGGGTGAAATCTTGGAGCGCTTGAAGCTATATCAAAGGACGAGGAAAAAAACAGTGACACTAGGAACGAAGCGCACTCTCTCTTCAAGATAATGACAAAACTAGAGACTGCATTCTTGGCGCTTTTCTGGAGTGAAATCTTGGAGCGCTTGAAGCTATATCAAAGAACGAGGAAGAAAATGGTGACACTTGAAACGAAGCGCACTCTCTCTTCAAGAAAATTACAGAACTAGAGACTGCATTCCTGACGATTTTCTAGAGTGAAATATTGGAGCGCTTGAAGATATATCAAAGAACGAGGAAGAAAACGGTGACACAAGAAACGAAGCGCACACTCTCTTCAAGAAAATGACAAAACTAGAGACTGCATTCATGGCGCTTTTCTGGAGTGAAATCTTGGAGCGCTTGAAGTTATATCAAGGAACGAGGAAGAAAACGGTGACACTAGAAACGAAGCGCACTCTCTCTTCAAGAAAATGACAAAACTAGAGACTACATTCAATGCGATTTTCTGGGGGGAAATCTTGGAGCGCTTGAAGCTATATCAAAGGACGAGGAAGAAAACGGTGACACTAGAAACGAAGCGCACTCTCTATTCAAGAAAATGACAAAACTAGAGACTACATTCATGGCGATTTTCTGGGGTGAAATCTTGGAGCACTTGAAGTTATATCAAGGAACGAGGAAGAAAACGGTGACACTAGAAACGAAGCGCACTCTCTCTTCAAGAAAATGACAAAACTAGAGACTGCATTCATGGCGATTTTCTGGAGTAAAATCTTGGAGCGCTTGAAGCTATATCAAAGAACGAGGAAGAAAACGTTGACAATAGAAACGAAGCGCACTCTCTCTTCACGAAAATGACAAAACTGGAGACCGCATTCATGGCGCTTTTCTGGAGTGAAATCTTGGAGCGCTTGAAGCTATATCAAAGAACGAGGAAGAAAACGGTGACACTAGAAACGAAGCGCACTCTCTCTTTAAGAAAATGACAAAACTAGAGACTACATTCATGGCGATTTTCTGGGGTGAAATCTTGGAGCACTTGAAGTTATATCAAGGAACGAGGAAGAAAACGGTGACACTAGGAAGGAAGCGCAATCTCTCTTCAAGATAATGAAAAAACTAGAGACTGCATTCATGGCGCTTTTCTGGTGTGAAATCTTGGAGCGCTTGAAGCTATATCAAAGAACGCGGAAGAAAACGGTAACACTAGAAACGAAGCGCACTCTCTCCAAGAAAATGACAAAACTAGAGACTGCATTCCTGACGATTTTCTGGAGTGAAATATTGGAGCGCTTGAAGATATATCAAAGAACGAGGACACTAGGAACAAAGCGCACTCTTTCTTTAAGAAAATGACAAAACTAGAGACCGTATTCATAGCGCTTTTCTGGAGTGAAATCTTGGAGCGCTTGAAGCTATATCAAAGAACGAGGAAGAAAACGGTGACACTTGAAACGAAGCGCACTCTCTCTTCAAGAAAATGACAGAACTAAAGACTGCATTCATGGCGATTTTCTGGAGTGAAATCTCGGAGCGGTTGGAGCAACACCAAAGAACGAGGAAGAAAACGGTGAAACTAGGAACGAAGCGCACTCACTCTTCAAGAAAATGACAAAACTAGAGACTGCATTCATGGCGATTTTCTGGAGTGACATTTGGAGCGCTTGAAGCTATACCAAAGAACGAGGAAGAAAACGGTGACACTAGGAACGAAGTGCACTCTCTCTTCAAGAAAATGACAAAACTAGAGACTGCATTCATGGCGATTTTCTGCAGTGAAATTTCGGAGCGCTTGAAGCTATACCAAAGAACGAGGAAGAAAAGTGACACTAGGAACGAAGCGCACTCACACTTCATGAAAATGACAAAACTAGAGACAGCATTCATGGAAATTTTCTAGAGTGAAATCTTGGAGCGTTTGAATCTATATCAAAGAACGGGGAAGAAAACGGTGACACTAGGAACGAAGCGCACTCTCTCTTCAAGAAAATGACAAAACTAGAGTCTGCATTCATGGCGATTTTCTGGAGTGAAATCTTGGAGCGCTTGAAACTATATCAAAGAATGAGGTAGAAAACGGTGACACTAGAAACGAAGCGCACCCTCTCTTCAAGAAAATGACAAAACTAGAGACTGCATTCATGGCGATTTTCTGGAGTGAAATCTTGGAGCGCTTGAAGCTATATCAAAGAACGAGGAAGAAAACGGTGACACTAGAAACGAATCGCACTCTCTGTTCAAGAAAATGACAAAACTAGAGACTGCGTTCATGGCGATTTTCTGGAGTGAAATCTTGGAGCGCTTGAAGCTATATCAAAGAACGAGGAAGAAAACGGTGACAATAGAAACGAAGCGCACTCTCTCTTCAAGAAAATGACAAAACTAGAAACTGCGTTCATGGCGATTTTCTGGAGTGAAATCTTGGAGCGATTGAAGCTATATCAAAGAACGAGGAAGAAAACGGTGACACTAGAAACGAATCGCACTCTCTCTTCACGAAAATAACAAAACTAGAGACTGCATTCATGGCGATTTTCTGGAGTGAAATCTTGGAGCGCTTGAAGCTCTATCAAAGAACGACGAAGAAAATGGTGACAATAGAAACGAAGCGCACTCTCTCTTCAAGAAAATGACAAAACTAGAGACTACATTCAATGTGATTTTCTCGGGTGAAATCTTGGAGCGCTGGAAGCTATATCAAAGGACGAGGAAGAAAACAGTGACACTAGGAACGAAGCGCACTCTCTCTTCAAGATAATGACAAAACTAGAGACTGCATTCTTGGCGCTTTTCTGGTGTGAAATCTTGGAGCGCTTGAAGCTATATCAAAGAACGAGGAAGAAAACGGTGACACTTGAAACGAAGCGCACTCTCTCTTCAAGAAAATGACAGAACTAGAGACTGCATTCCTGACGATTTTCTGGAGTGAAATATTGGAGCGCTTGAAGCTATATCAAAGAACGAGGAAGAAAACGGTGACACCAGAAACGAAGCGCACTCTCTCTTCAAGAAAATGACAAAACTAGAGACTGCGTTCATGGCGATTTTCTGGAGTGAAATCTTGGAGCGATTGAAGCTATATCAAAGAACGAGGAAGAAAACGGTGACAATAGAAACGAAGCGCACTCTCTCTTCACGAAAATAACAAAACTAGAGACTGCATTCATGGCGATTTTCTGCAGTGAAATTTCGGAGCGCTTGAAGCTATACCAAAGAACGAGGAAGAAAAGTGACACTAGGAACGAAGCGCACTCACACTTCATGAAAATGACAAAACTAGAGACAGCATTCATGGAAATTTTCTAGAGTGAAATCTTGGAGCGTTTGAATCTATATCAAAGAACGGGGAAGAAAACGGTGACACTAGGAACGAAGCGCACTCTCTCTTCAAGAAAATGACAAAACTAGAGTCTGCATTCATGGCGATTTTCTGGAGTGAAATCTTGGAGCGCTTGAAACTATATCAAAGAATGAGGTAGAAAACGGTGACACTAGAAACGAAGCGCACCCTCTCTTCAAGAAAATGACAAAACTAGAGACTGCATTCATGGCGATTTTCTGGGGTGAAATCTTGGAGCGCTTGAAGCTATATCAAAGGACGAGGAAAAAAACAGTGACACTAGGAACGAAGCGCACTCTCTCTTCAAGATAATGACAAAACTAGAGACTGCATTCTTGGCGCTTTTCTGGAGTGAAATCTTGGAGCGCTTGAAGCTATATCAAAGAACGAGGAAGAAAATGGTGACACTTGAAACGAAGCGCACTCTCTCTTCAAGAAAATACAGAACTAGAGACTGCATTCCTGACGATTTTCTAGAGTGAAATATTGGAGCGCTTGAAGATATATCAAAGAACGAGGAAGAAAACGGTGACACTAGAAACGAAGCGCACACTCTCTTCAAGAAAATGACAAAACTAGAGACTGCATTCATGGCGCTTTTCTGGAGTGAAATCTTGGAGCGCTTGAAGTTATATCAAGGAACGAGGAAGAAAACGGTGACACTAGAAACGAAGCGCACTCTCTCTTCAAGAAAATGACAAAACTAGAGACTACATTCAATGCGATTTTCTGGGGGGAAATCTTGGAGCGCTTGAAGCTATATCAAAGGACGAGGAAGAAAACGGTGACACTAGAAACGAAGCGCACTCTCTATTCAAGAAAATGACAAAACTAGAGACTACATTCATGGCGATTTTCTGGGGTGAAATCTTGGAGCACTTGAAGTTATATCAAGGAACGAGGAAGAAAACGGTGACACTAGAAACGAAGCGCACTCTCTCTTCAAGAAAATGACAAAACTAGAGACTGCATTCATGGCGATTTTCTGGAGTAAAATCTTGGAGCGCTTGAAGCTATATCAAAGAACGAGGAAGAAAACGTTGACTATAGAAACGAAGCGCACTCTCTCTTCACGAAAATGACAAAACTGGAGACCGCATTCATGGCGCTTTTCTGGAGTGAAATCTTGGAGCGCTTGAAGCTATATCAAAGAACGAGGAAGAAAACGGTGACACTAGAAACGAAGCGCACTCTCTCTTTAAGAAAATGACAAAACTAGAGACTACATTCATGGCGATTTTCTGGGGTGAAATCTTGGAGCACTTGAAGTTATATCAAGGAACGAGGAAGAAAACGGTGACACTAGGAAGGAAGCGCAATCTCTCTTCAAGATAATGAAAAAACTAGAGACTGCATTCATGGCGCTTTTCTGGTGTGAAATCTCGGAGCGGTTGGAGCAACACCAAAGAACGAGGAAGAAAACGGTGAAACTAGGAACGAAGCGCACTCACTCTTCAAGAAAATGACAAAACTAGAGACTGCATTCATGGCGATTTTCTGGAGTGACATTTGGAGCGCTTGAAGCTATACCAAAGAACGAGGAAGAAAACGGTGACACTAGGAACGAAGTGCACTCTCTCTTCAAGAAAATGACAAAACTAGAGACTGCATTCATGGCGATTTTCTGCAGTGAAATTTCGGAGCGCTTGAAGCTATACCAAAGAACGAGGAAGAAAAGTGACACTAGGAACGAAGCGCACTCACACTTCATGAAAATGACAAAACTAGAGACAGCATTCATGGAAATTTTCTAGAGTGAAATCTTGGAGCGTTTGAATCTATATCAAAGAACGGGGAAGAAAACGGTGACACTAGGAACGAAGCGCACTCTCTCTTCAAGAAAATGACAAAACTAGAGTCTGCATTCATGGCGATTTTCTGGAGTGAAATCTTGGAGCGCTTGAAACTATATCAAAGAATGAGGTAGAAAACGGTGACACTAGAAACGAAGCGCACCCTCTCTTCAAGAAAATGACAAAACTAGAGACTGCATTCATGGCGATTTTCTGGAGTGAAATCTTGGAGCGCTTGAAGCTATATCAAAGAACGAGGAAGAAAACGGTGACACTAGAAACGAATCGCACTCTCTGTTCAAGAAAATGACAAAACTAGAGACTGCGTTCATGGCGATTTTCTGGAGTGAAATCTTGGAGCGCTTGAAGCTATATCAAAGAACGAGGAAGAAAACGGTGACAATAGAAACGAAGCGCACTCTCTCTTCAAGAAAATGACAAAACTAGAAACTGCGTTCATGGCGATTTTCTGGAGTGAAATCTTGGAGCGATTGAAGCTATATCAAAGAACGAGGAAGAAAACGGTGACACTAGAAACGAATCGCACTCTCTCTTCACGAAAATAACAAAACTAGAGACTGCATTCATGGCGATTTTCTGGAGTGAAATCTTGGAGCGCTTGAAGCTCTATCAAAGAACGACGAAGAAAATGGTGACAATAGAAACGAAGCGCACTCTCTCTTCAAGAAAATGACAAAACTAGAGACTACATTCAATGTGATTTTCTCGGGTGAAATCTTGGAGCGCTGGAAGCTATATCAAAGGACGAGGAAGAAAACAGTGACACTAGGAACGAAGCGCACTCTCTCTTCAAGATAATGACAAAACTAGAGACTGCATTCTTGGCGCTTTTCTGGTGTGAAATCTTGGAGCGCTTGAAGCTATATCAAAGAACGAGGAAGAAAACGGTGACACTTGAAACGAAGCGCACTCTCTCTTCAAGAAAATGACAGAACTAGAGACTGCATTCCTGACGATTTTCTGGAGTGAAATATTGGAGCGCTTGAAGCTATATCAAAGAACGAGGAAGAAAACGGTGACACCAGAAACGAAGCGCACTCTCTCTTCAAGAAAATGACAAAACTAGAGACTGCGTTCATGGCGATTTTCTGGAGTGAAATCTTGGAGCGATTGAAGCTATATCAAAGAACGAGGAAGAAAACGGTGACAATAGAAACGAAGCGCACTCTCTCTTCACGAAAATAACAAAACTAGAGACTGCATTCATGGCGATTTTCTGGTGTGAAATCTTGGAGCGCTTGAAGCTCTATCAAAGAACGACGAAGAAAATGGTGACAATAGAAACGAAGCGCACTCTCTCTTCAAGAAAATGACAAAACTAGAGACTACATTCAATGCGATTTTCTGGGGTGAAATCTTGGAGCGCTTGAAGCTATATCAAAGGACGAGGAAAAAAACAGTGACACTAGGAACGAAGCGCACTCTCTCTTCAAGATAATGACAAAACTAGAGACTGCATTCTTGGCGCTTTTCTGGAGTGAAATCTTGGAGCGCTTGAAGCTATATCAAAGAACGAGGAAGAAAATGGTGACACTTGAAACGAAGCGCACTCTCTCTTCAAGAAAATACAGAACTAGAGACTGCATTCCTGACGATTTTCTAGAGTGAAATATTGGAGCGCTTGAAGATATATCAAAGAACGAGGAAGAAAACGGTGACACTAGAAACGAAGCGCACACTCTCTTCAAGAAAATGACAAAACTAGAGACTGCATTCATGGCGCTTTTCTGGAGTGAAATCTTGGAGCGCTTGAAGTTATATCAAGGAACGAGGAAGAAAACGGTGACACTAGAAACGAAGCGCACTCTCTCTTCAAGAAAATGACAAAACTAGAGACTACATTCAATGCGATTTTCTGGGGGGAAATCTTGGAGCGCTTGAAGCTATATCAAAGGACGAGGAAGAAAACGGTGACACTAGAAACGAAGCGCACTCTCTATTCAAGAAAATGACAAAACTAGAGACTACATTCATGGCGATTTTCTGGGGTGAAATCTTGGAGCACTTGAAGTTATATCAAGGAACGAGGAAGAAAACGGTGACACTAGAAACGAAGCGCACTCTCTCTTCAAGAAAATGACAAAACTAGAGACTGCATTCATGGCGATTTTCTGGAGTAAAATCTTGGAGCGCTTGAAGCTATATCAAAGAACGAGGAAGAAAACGTTGACTATAGAAACGAAGCGCACTCTCTCTTCACGAAAATGACAAAACTGGAGACCGCATTCATGGCGCTTTTCTGGAGTGAAATCTTGGAGCGCTTGAAGCTATATCAAAGAACGAGGAAGAAAACGGTGACACTAGAAACGAAGCGCACTCTCTCTTTAAGAAAATGACAAAACTAGAGACTACATTCATGGCGATTTTCTGGGGTGAAATCTTGGAGCACTTGAAGTTATATCAAGGAACGAGGAAGAAAACGGTGACACTAGGAAGGAAGCGCAATCTCTCTTCAAGATAATGAAAAAACTAGAGACTGCATTCATGGCGCTTTTCTGGTGTGAAATCTTGGAGCGCTTGAAGCTATATCAAAGAACGAGGAAGAAAACGGTAACACTAGAAACGAAGCGCACTCTCTCCAAGAAAATGACAAAACTAGAGACTGCATTCCTGACGATTTTCTGGAGTGAAATATTGGAGCGCTTGAAGATATATCAAAGAACGAGGACACTAGGAACAAAGCGCACTCTTTCTTTAAGAAAATGACAAAACTAGAGACCGTATTCATGGCGCTTTTCTGGAGTGAAATCTTGGAGCGCTTGAAGCTATATCAAAGAACGAGGAAGAAAACGGTGACACTTGAAACGAAGCGCACTCTCTCTTCAAGAAAATGACAGAACTAAAGACTGCATTCCTGACGATTTTCTGGAGTGAAATATTGGAGCGCTTGAAGATATATCAAAGAACGAGGAAGAAAACGGTGACACTAGAAACGAAGCGCACACTCTCTTCAAGAAAATGACAAAACTAGAGACTACATTCATGGCGATTTTCTGGGGTGAAATCTTGGAGCACTTGAAGTTATATCAAGGAACGAGGAAGAAAACGGCGACACTAGAAACGAAGCGCACTCTCTCTTCAAGAAAATGACAAAGCTAGAGACTGCATTCATGGCGATTTTCTGGAGTGAAATCTTGGAGTGCTTGAAGCTATATCAAAGAACGAGGAAGCAAACGGTGACACTAGAAACGAAGCGCACTCTCTCTTCAAGAAAATGACAAAACTAGAGACTGCATTAATGGCGATTTTCTGGAGTGAAATCTTGGAGCGCTTGAAGCTATATCAAAGAACGAGGAAGAAAACGGTGACAATAGAAACGAAGCGCACTCTCTCTTTACGAAAATGACAAAATTAGAGACCGCATTCATGTCGATTTTCTGGAGTGAATTCTTGGAGCGCTTGAAGCTATATCAAAGAAGGAGGAAGAAAACAGTGACACTAGGAACGAAGCGCACTCTCTCTTCAAGATAATGAAAAAACTAGAGACTGCATTCATGGCGCTTTTCTGGAGTGAAATCTTGGAGCGCTTGAAGCTATATCAAAGAACGAGGAAGAAAACGGTGACACTAGAAACGAAGCGCACTCTCTCTTCAAGAAAATGACAAAACTAGAGACTGCGTTCATGGCGATTTTCTGGAGTGAAATCTTGGAGCGGTTGAAGCTATATCAAAGAACGAGGAAGAAAACGGTGACAATAGAAACGAAGCGCACTCTCTCTTCACGAAAATAACAAAACTAGAGACTGCATTCATGGCGATTTTCTGGAGTGAAATCTTGGAGCGCTTGAAGCTCTATCAAAGAACGACGAAGAAAATGGTGACAATAGAAACGAAGCGCACTCTCTCTTCAAGAAAATGACAAAACTAGAGACTACATTCAATGCGATTTTCTGGGGTGAAATCTTGGAGCGGTTGAAGCTATATCAAAGAACGAGGAAGAAAACGGTGACAATAGAAACGAAGCGCACTCTCTCTTCGCGAAAATAACAAAACTAGAGACTGCATTCATGGCGATTTTCTGGAGTGAAATCTTGGAGCGCTTGAATCTCTATCAAAGAACGACGAAGAAAATGGTGACAATAGAAACGAAGCGCACTCTCTCTTCAAGAAAATGACAAAACTAGAGACTACATTCATGGCGATTTTCTGGGGTGAAATCTTGGAGCACTTGAAGTTATATCAAGGAACGAGGAAGAAAACGGTGACACTAGAAACGAAGCGCACTCTCTCTTCAAGAAAATGACAAAACTAGAGACTGCATTCATGGCGATTTTCTGGAGTAAAATCTTGGAGCGCTTGAAGCTATATCAAAGAACGAGGAAGAAAACGTTGACAATAGAAACGAAGCGCACTCTCTCTTCACGAAAATGACAAAACTGGAGACCGCATTCATGGCGCTTTTCTGGAGTGAAATCTTGGAGCGCTTGAAGCTATATCAAAGAACGAGGAAGAAAACGGTGACACTAGAAACGAAGCGCACTCTCTCTTTAAGAAAATGACAAAACTAGAGACTACATTCATGGCGATTTTCTGGGGTGAAATCTTGGAGCACTTGAAGTTATATCAAGGAACGAGGAAGAAAACGGTGACACTAGGAAGGAAGCGCAATCTCTCTTCAAGATAATGAAAAAACTAGAGACTGCATTCATGGCGCTTTTCTGGTGTGAAATCTTGGAGCGCTTGAAGCTATATCAAAGAACGAGGAAGAAAACGGTAACACTAGAAACGAAGCGCACTCTCTCCAAGAAAATGACAAAACTAGAGACTGCATTCCTGACGATTTTCTGGAGTGAAATATTGGAGCGCTTGAAGATATATCAAAGAACGAGGACACTAGGAACAAAGCGCACTCTTTCTTTAAGAAAATGACAAAACTAGAGACCGTATTCATAGCGCTTTTCTGGAGTGAAATCTTGGAGCGCTTGAAGCTATATCAAAGAACGAGGAAGAAAACGGTGACACTTGAAACGAAGCGCACTCTCTCTTCAAGAAAATGACAGAACTAAAGACTGCATTCATGGCGATTTTCTGGAGTGAAATCTCGGAGCGGTTGGAGCAACACCAAAGAACGAGGAAGAAAACGGTGAAACTAGGAACGAAGCGCACTCACTCTTCAAGAAAATGACAAAACTAGAGACTGCATTCATGGCGATTTTCTGGAGTGACATTTGGAGCGCTTGAAGCTATACCAAAGAACGAGGAAGAAAACGGTGACACTAGGAACGAAGTGCACTCTCTCTTCAAGAAAATGACAAAACTAGAGACTGCATTCATGGCGATTTTCTGCAGTGAAATTTCGGAGCGCTTGAAGCTATACCAAAGAACGAGGAAGAAAAGTGACACTAGGAACGAAGCGCACTCACACTTCATGAAAATGACAAAACTAGAGACAGCATTCATGGAAATTTTCTAGAGTGAAATCTTGGAGCGTTTGAATCTATATCAAAGAACGGGGAAGAAAACGGTGACACTAGGAACGAAGCGCACTCTCTCTTCAAGAAAATGACAAAACTAGAGTCTGCATTCATGGCGATTTTCTGGAGTGAAATCTTGGAGCGCTTGAAACTATATCAAAGAATGAGGTAGAAAACGGTGACACTAGGAACGAAGCGCACCCTCTCTTCAAGAAAATGACAAAACTAGAGACTGCATTCATGGCGATTTTCTGGAGTGAAATCTTGGAGCGCTTGAAGCTATATCAAAGAACGAGGAAGAAAACGGTGACACTAGAAACAAATCGCACTCTCTGTTCAAGAAAATGACAAAACTAGAGACTGCGTTCATGGCGATTTTCTGGAGTGAAATCTTGGAGCGCTTGAAGCTATATCAAAGAACGAGGAAGAAAACGGTGACAATAGAAACGAAGCGCACTCTCTCTTCAAGAAAATGACAAAACTAGAGACTGCGTTCATGGCGATTTTCTGGAGTGAAATCTTGGAGCGATTGAAGCTATATCAAAGAACGAGGAAGAAAACGGTGACACTAGAAACGAATCGCACTCTCTCTTCACGAAAATAACAAAACTAGAGACTGCATTCATGGCGATTTTCTGGAGTGAAATCTTGGAGCGCTTGAAGCTCTATCAAAGAACGACGAAGAAAATGGTGACAATAGAAACGAAGCGCACTCTCTCTTCAAGAAAATGACAAAACTAGAGACTACATTCAATGTGATTTTCTCGGGTGAAATCTTGGAGCGCTGGAAGCTATATCAAAGGACGAGGAAGAAAACAGTGACACTAGGAACGAAGCGCACTCTCTCTTCAAGATAATGACAAAACTAGAGACTGCATTCTTGGCGCTTTTCTGGTGTGAAATCTTGGAGCGCTTGAAGCTATATCAAAGAACGAGGAAGAAAACGGTGACACTTGAAACGAAGCGCACTCTCTCTTCAAGAAAATGACAGAACTAGAGACTGCATTCCTGACGATTTTCTGGAGTGAAATATTGGAGCGCTTGAAGCTATATCAAAGAACGAGGAAGAAAACGGTGACACCAGAAACGAAGCGCACTCTCTCTTCAAGAAAATGACAAAACTAGAGACTGCGTTCATGGCGATTTTCTGGAGTGAAATCTTGGAGCGATTGAAGCTATATCAAAGAACGAGGAAGAAAACGGTGACAATAGAAACGAAGCGCACTCTCTCTTCACGAAAATAACAAAACTAGAGACTGCATTCATGGCGATTTTCTGGAGTGAAATCTTGGAGCGCTTGAAGCTCTATCAAAGAACGACGAAGAAAATGGTGACAATAGAAACGAAGCGCACTCTCTCTTCAAGAAAATGACAAAACTAGAGACTACATTCAATGCGATTTTCTGGGGTGAAATCTTGGAGCGCTTGAAGCTATATCAAAGGACGAGGAAAAAAACAGTGACACTAGGAACGAAGCGCACTCTCTCTTCAAGATAATGACAAAACTAGAGACTGCATTCTTGGCGCTTTTCTGGAGTGAAATCTTGGAGCGCTTGAAGCTATATCAAAGAACGAGGAAGAAAATGGTGACACTTGAAACGAAGCGCACTCTCTCTTCAAGAAAATACAGAACTAGAGACTGCATTCCTGACGATTTTCTAGAGTGAAATATTGGAGCGCTTGAAGATATATCAAAGAACGAGGAAGAAAACGGTGACACTAGAAACGAAGCGCACACACTCTTCAAGAAAATGACAAAACTAGAGACTGCATTCATGGCGCTTTTCTGGAGTGAAATCTTGGAGCGCTTGAAGTTATATCAAGGAACGAGGAAGAAAACGGTGACACTAGAAACGAAGCGCACTCTCTCTTCAAGAAAATGACAAAACTAGAGACTACATTCAATGCGATTTTCTGGGGGGAAATCTTGGAGCGCTTGAAGCTATATCAAAGGACGAGGAAGAAAACGGTGACACTAGAAACGAAGCGCACTCTCTATTCAAGAAAATGACAAAACTAGAGACTACATTCATGGCGATTTTCTGGGGTGAAATCTTGGAGCACTTGAAGTTATATCAAGGAACGAGGAAGAAAACGGTGACACTAGAAACGAAGCGCACTCTCTCTTCAAGAAAATGACAAAACTAGAGACTGCATTCATGGCGATTTTCTGGAGTAAAATCTTGGAGCGCTTGAAGCTATATCAAAGAACGAGGAAGAAAACGTTGACTATAGAAACGAAGCGCACTCTCTCTTCACGAAAATGACAAAACTGGAGACCGCATTCATGGCGCTTTTCTGGAGTGAAATCTTGGAGCGCTTGAAGCTATATCAAAGAACGAGGAAGAAAACGGTGACACTAGAAACGAAGCGCACTCTCTCTTTAAGAAAATGACAAAACTAGAGACTACATTCATGGCGATTTTCTGGGGTGAAATCTTGGAGCACTTGAAGTTATATCAAGGAACGAGGAAGAAAACGGTGACACTAGGAAGGAAGCGCAATCTCTCTTCAAGATAATGAAAAAACTAGAGACTGCATTCATGGCGCTTTTCTGGTGTGAAATCTTGGAGCGCTTGAAGCTATATCAAAGAACGAGGAAGAAAACGGTAACACTAGAAACGAAGCGCACTCTCTCCAAGAAAATGACAAAACTAGAGACTGCATTCCTGACGATTTTCTGGAGTGAAATATTGGAGCGCTTGAAGATATATCAAAGAACGAGGACACTAGGAACAAAGCGCACTCTTTCTTTAAGAAAATGACAAAACTAGAGACCGTATTCATGGCGCTTTTCTGGAGTGAAATCTTGGAGCGCTTGAAGCTATATCAAAGAACGAGGAAGAAAACGGTGACACTTGAAACGAAGCGCACTCTCTCTTCAAGAAAATGACAGAACTAAAGACTGCATTCCTGACGATTTTCTTGAGTGAAATATTGGAGCGCTTGAAGATATATCAAAGAACGAGGAAGAAAACGGTGACACTAGAAACGAAGCGCACACTCTCTTCAAGAAAATGACAAAACTAGAGACTACATTCATGGCGATTTTCTGGGGTGAAATCTTGGAGCACTTGAAGTTATATCAAGGAACGAGGAAGAAAACGGCGACACTAGAAACGAAGCGCACTCTCTCTTCAAGAAAATGACAAAGCTAGAGACTGCATTCATGGCGATTTTCTGGAGTGAAATCTTGGAGTGCTTGAAGCTATATCAAAGAACGAGGAAGCAAACGGTGACACTAGAAACGAAGCGCACTCTCTCTTCAAGAAAATGACAAAACTAGAGACTGCATTAATGGCGATTTTCTGGAGTGAAATCTTGGAGCGCTTGAAGCTATATCAAAGAACGAGGAAGAAAACGGTGACAATAGAAACGAAGCGCACTCTCTCTTTACGAAAATGACAAAATTAGAGACCGCATTCATGTCGATTTTCTGGAGTGAATTCTTGGAGCGCTTGAAGCTATATCAAAGAAGGAGGAAGAAAACAGTGACACTAGGAACGAAGCGCACTCTCTCTTCAAGATAATGAAAAAACTAGAGACTGCATTCATGGCGCTTTTCTGGAGTGAAATCTTGGAGCGCTTGAAGCTATATCAAAGAACGAGGAAGAAAACGGTGACACTAGAAACGAAGCGCACTCTCTCTTCAAGAAAATGACAAAACTAGAGACTGCGTTCATGGCGATTTTCTGGAGTGAAATCTTGGAGCGGTTGAAGCTATATCAAAGAACGAGGAAGAAAACGGTGACAATAGAAACGAAGCGCATTCTCTCTTCACGAAAATAACAAAACTAGAGACTGCATTCATGGCGATTTTCTGGAGTGAAATCTTGGAGCGCTTGAAGCTCTATCAAAGAACGACGAAGAAAATGGTGACAATAGAAACGAAGCGCACTCTCTCTTCAAGAAAATGACAAAACTAGAGACTACATTCAATGCGATTTTCTGGGGTGAAATCTTGGAGCGGTTGAAGCTATATCAAAGAACGAGGAAGAAAACGGTGACAATAGAAACGAAGCGCACTCTCTCTTCGCGAAAATAACAAAACTAGAGACTGCATTCATGGCGATTTTCTGGAGTGAAATCTTGGAGCGCTTGAATCTCTATCAAAGAACGACGAAGAAAATGGTGACAATAGAAACGAAGCGCACTCTCTCTTCAAGAAAATGACAAAACTAGAGACTACATTCAATGCGATTTTCTGGGGTGAAATCTTGGAGCGCTTGAAGCTATATCAAAGAACGAGGAAGAAAACGGTGACACTAGAAACGAAGCGCACTCTCTCTTCAAGAAAATGACAAAACTAGAGACTGCGTTCATGGCGATTTTCTGGAGTGAAATCTTGGAGCGCTTGAAGCTATATCAAAGAACGAGGAAGAAAACGGTGACAATAGAAACGAAGCGCACTCTCTCTTCACGAAAATAACAAAACTAGAGACTGCATTCATGGCGATTTTCTGGAGTGAAATCTTGGAGCGCTTGAAGCTATATCAAAGAACGAGGAAGAAAACGGTGACAATAGAAACGAAGCGCACTCTCTCTTTACGAAAATGACAAAATTAGAGACCGCATTCATGTCGATTTTCTGGAGTGAATTCTTGGAGCGCTTGAAGCTATATCAAAGAAGGAGGAAGAAAACAGTGACACTAGAAACGAAGCGCACTCTCTCTTCAAGAAAATGACAAAACTAGAGACTGCGTTCATGGCGATTTTCTGGAGTGAAATCTTGGAGCGGTTGAAGCTATATCAAAGAACGAGGAAGAAAACGGTGACAATAGAAACGAAGCGCACTCTCTCTTCACGAAAATAACAAAACTAGAGACTGCATTCATGGCGATTTTCTGGAGTGAAATCTTGGAGCGCTTGAAGCTCTATCAAAGAACGACGAAGAAAATGGTGACAATAGAAACGAAGCGCACTCTCTCTTCAAGAAAATGACAAAACTAGAGACTACATTCAATGCGATTTTCTGGGGTGAAATCTTGGAGCGGTTGAAGCTATATCAAAGAACGAGGAAGAAAACGGTGACACTAGAAACGAAGCGCACTCTCTCTTCAAGAAAATGACAAAACTAGAGACTGCGTTCATGGCGATTTTCTGGAGTGAAATCTTGGAGCGCTTGAAGCTATATCAAAGAACGAGGAAGAAAACGGTGACACTAGAAACGAAGCGCACTCTCTCTTCAAGAAAATGACAAAACTAGAGACTGCGTTCATGGCGATTTTCTGGAGTGAAATCTTGGAGCGGTTGAAGCTATATCAAAGAACGAGGAAGAAAACGGTGACAATAGAAACGAAGCGCACTCTCTCTTCACGAAAATAACAAAACTAGAGACTGCATTCATGGTGATTTTCTGGAGTGAAATCTTGGAGCGCTTGAAGCTCTATCAAAGAACGACGAAGAAAATGGTGACAATAGAAACGAAGCGCACTCTCTCTTCAAGAAAATGACAAAACTAGAGACTACATTCAATGCGATTTTCTGGGGTGAAATCTTGGAGCGGTTGAAGCTATATCAAAGAACGAGGAAGAAAACGGTGACAATAGAAACGAAGCGCACTCTCTCTTCGCGAAAATAACAAAACTAGAGACTGCATTCATGGCGATTTTCTGGAGTGAAATCTTGGAGCGCTTGAATCTCTATCAAAGAACGACGAAGAAAATGGTGACAATAGAAACGAAGCGCACTCTCTCTTCAAGAAAATGACAAAACTAGAGACTACATTCAATGCGATTTTCTGGGGTGAAATCTTGGAGCGCTTGAAGCTATATCAAAGAACGAGGAAGAAAACGGTGACACTAGAAACGAAGCGCACTCTCTCTTCAAGAAAATGACAAAACTAGAGACTGCGTTCATGGCGATTTTCTGGAGTGAAATCTTGGAGCGCTTGAAGCTATATCAAAGAACGAGGAAGAAAACGGTGACAATAGAAACGAAGCGCACTCTCTCTTCACGAAAATAACAAAACTAGAGACTGCATTCATGGCGATTTTCTGGAGTGAAATCTTGGAGCGCTTGAAGCTATATCAAAGAACGAGGAAGAAAACGGTGACAATAGAAACGAAGCGCACTCTCTCTTCACGAAAATAACAAAACTAGAGACTGCGTTCATGGCGATTTTCTGGAGTGAAATCTTGGAGCGGTTGAAGCTATATCAAAGAACGAGGAAGAAAACGGTGACAATAGAAACGAAGCGCACTCTCTCTTCACGAAAATAACAAAACTAGAGACTGCATTCAAGGCGATTTTCTGGAGTGAAATCTTGGAGCGCTTGAATCTCTATCAAAGAACGACGAAGAAAATGGTGACAATAGAAACGAAGCGCACTCTCTCTTCAAGAAAATGACAAAACTAGAGACTACATTCAATGCGATTTTCTGGGGTGAAATCTTGGAGCGCTTGAAACTATATCAAAGAACGAGGAAGAAAACGGTGACACTAGAAACGAAGCGCACTCTCTCTTCAAGAAAATGACAAAACTAGAGACTGCGTTCATGGCGATTTTCTGGAGTGAAATCTTGGAGCGCTTGAAGCTATATCAAAGAACGAGGAAGAAAACGGTGACAATAGAAACGAAGCGCACTCTCTCTTCACGAAAATAACAAAACTAGAGACTGCATTCATGGCGATTTTCTGGAGTGAAATCTTCGAGCGCTTGAAGCTCTATCAAAGAACGACGAAGAAAATGGTGACAATAGAAACGAAGCGCACTCTCTCTTCAAGAAAATGACAAAACTAGAGACTACATTCAATGCGATTTTCTGGGGTGAAATCTTGGAGCGCTTGAAGCTATATCAAAGGACGAGGAAAAAAACAGTGACACTAGGAACGAAGCGCACTCTCTCTTCAAGATAATGACAAAACTTGAGACTGCATTCTTGGCGCTTTTCTGGAGTGAAATCTTGGAGCGCTTGAAGCTATATCAAAGAACGAGGAAGAAAACGGTGACACTTGAAACGAAGCGCACTCTCTCTTCAAGAAAATGACAGAACTAGAGACTGCATTCCTGACGATTTTCTAGAGTGAAATATTGGAGCGCTTGAAGATATATCAAAGAACGAGGAAGAAAACGGTGACACTAGAAACGAAGCGCACACTCTCTTCAAGAAAATGACAAAACTAGAGACTGCATTCATGGCGCTTTTCTGGAGTGAAATCTTGGAGCGCTTGAAGTTATATCAAGGAACGAGGAAGAAAACGGTGACACTAGAAACGAAGCGCACTCTCTCTTCAAGAAAATGACAAAACTAGAGACTACATTCAATGCGATTTTCTGGGGTGAAATCTTGGAGCGCTTGAAGCTATATCAAAGGACGAGGAAGAAAACGGTGACACTAGAAACGAAGCGCACTCTCTCTTCAAGAAAATGACAAAACTAGAGACTACATTCATGGCGATTTTCTGGGGTGAAATCTTGGAGCACTTGAAGTTATATCAAGTAACGAGGAAGAAAACGGTGACACTAGAAACGAAGCGCACTCTCTCTTCAAGAAAATGACAAAACTAGAGACTGCATTCATTGCGATTTTCTGGAGTAAAATCTTGGAGCGCTTGAAGCTATATCAAAGAACGAGGAAGAAAACGTTGACAAGAGAAACGAAGCGCACTCTCTCTTCACGAAAATGACAAAACTGGAGACCGCATTCATGGCGCTTTTCTGGAGTGAAATCTTGGAGCGCTTGAAGCTATATCAAAGAACGAGGAAGAAAACGGTGACACTAGAAACGAAGCGCACTCTCTCTTTAAGAAAATGACAAAACTAGAGACTGCATTCCTGACGATTTTCTGGAGTGAAATATTGGAGCGCTTGAAGATATATCAAAGAACGAGGACACTAGGAACAAAGCGACCTCTTTCTTTAAGAAAATGACAAAACTAGAGACCGTATTCATGGCGCTTTTCTGGAGTGAAATCTTGGAGCGCTTGAAGCTATATCAAAGAACGAGGAAGAAAACGGTGACACTTGAAACGAAGCGCACTCTCTCTTCAAGAAAATGACAGAACTAGAGACTGCATTCCTAACGATTTTCTGGAGTGAAATATTGGAGCGCTTGAAGATATATCAAAGAACGAGGAAGAAAACGGTGACACTAGAAACGAAGCGCACACTCTCTTCAAGAAAATGACAAAACTAGAGACTACATTCATGGCGATTTTCTGGGGTGAAATCTTGGAGCACTTGAAGTTATATCAAGGAACGAGGAAGAAAACGGTGACACTAGAAACGAAGCGCACTCTCTCTTCAAGAAAATGACAAAGCTAGAGACTGCATTCATGGCGATTTTCTGGAGTGAAATCTTGGAGTGCTTGAAGCTATATCAAAGAACGAGGAAGCAAACGGTGACACTAGAAACGAAGCGCACTCTCTCTTCAAGAAAATGACAAAACTAGAGACTGCATTATTGGCGATTTTCTGGAGTGAAATCTTGGAGCGCTTGAAGCTATATCAAAGAACGAGGAAGAAAACGGTGACAATAGAAACGAAGCGCACTCTCTCTTTACGAAAATGACAAAATTAGAGACCGCATTCATGTCGATTTTCTGGAGTGAATTCTTGGAGCGCTTGAAGCTATATCAAAGAAGGAGGAAGAAAACAGTGACACTAGGAACGAAGCGCACTCTC
Organism: Amblyomma americanum; assembly: GCF_052857255.1. NCBI lineage: Eukaryota > Metazoa > Arthropoda > Arachnida > Ixodida > Ixodidae > Amblyomma > Amblyomma americanum. The sequence continues at coordinate 76,237,269 of NC_135500.1, read as the reverse complement.
TCTTCAAGATAATGAAAAAACTAGAGACTGCATTCATGGCGCTTTTCTGGAGTGAAATCTTGGAGCGCTTGAAGCTATATCAAAGAACGAGGAAGAAAACGGTGACACTAGAAACGAAGCGCACTCTCTCTTCAAGAAAATGACAAAACTAGAGACTGCGTTCATGGCGATTTTCTGGAGTGAAATCTTGGAGCGGTTGAAGCTATATCAAAGAACGAGGAAGAAAACGGTGACAATAGAAACGAAGCGCACTCTCTCTTCACGAAAATAACAAAACTAGAGACTGCATTCATGGCGATTTTCTGGAGTGAAATCTTGGAGCGCTTGAATCTCTATCAAAGAACGACGAAGAAAATGGTGACAATAGAAACAAAGCGCACTCTCTCTTCAAGAAAATGACAAAACTAGAGACTACATTCAATGTGATTTTCTGGAGCGAAATCTTGGAGCGCTTGAAGCTATATCAAAGAACGAGGAAGAAAACGGTGACACTAGAAACGAAGCGCACTCTCTCTTCAAGAAAATGACAAAACTAGAGACTGCGTTCATGGCGATTTTCTGGAGTGAAATCTTGGAGCGGTTGAAGCTATATCAAAGGACGCGGAAAAAACAGTGACACTAGGAACGAAGCGCACTCTCTCTTCAAGATAATGACAAAACTAGAGACTGCATTCTTGGCGCTTTTCTGGAGTGAAATCTTGGAGCGCTTGAAGCTATATCAAAGAACGAGGAAGAAAACGGTGACACTTGAAACGAAGCGCACTCTCTCTTCAAGAAAATGACAGAACTAGAGACTGCATTCCTGACGATTGTCTAGAGTGAAATATTGGAGTGTTTGAAGATATATCAAAGAACGAGGAAGAAAACAATGACACTAGAAACGAAGCGCACACTCCCTTCAAGAAAATGACAAAACTAGAGACTGCATTCATGGCGATTTTCTGGAGTGAAATCTTGGAGCGCTTGAAACTATATCAAAGAATGAGGTAGAAAACGGTGACACTAGGAACGAAGCGCACCCTCTCTTCAAGAAAATGACAAAACTAGAGACTGCATTCATGGCGATTTTCTGGAGTGAAATCTTGGAGCGCTTGAAGCTATATCAAAGAACGAGGAAGAAAACGGTGACACTAGAAACGAATCGCACTCTCTGTTCAAGAAAATGACAAAACTAGAGACTGCGTTCATGGCGATTTTCTGGAGTGAAATCTTGGAGCGCTTGAAGCTATATCAAAGAACGAGGAAGAAAACGGTGACAATAGAAACGAAGCGCACTCTCTCTTCAAGAAAACGACAAAACTAGAGACTGCGTTCATGGCGATTTTCTGGAGTGAAATCTTGGAGCGATTGAAGCTATATCAAAGAACGAGGAAGAAAACGGTGACACTAGAAACGAATCGCACTCTCTCTTCACGAAAATAACAAAACTAGAGACTGCATTCATGGCGATTTTCTGGAGTGAAATCTTGGAGCGCTTGAAGCTCTATCAAAGAACGACGAAGAAAATGGTGACAATAGAAACGAAGCGCACTCTCTCTTCAAGAAAATGACAAAACTAGAGACTACATTCAATGTGATTTTCTCGGGTGAAATCTTGGAGCGCTGGAAGCTATATCAAAGGACGAGGAAGAAAACAGTGACACTAGGAACGAAGCGCACTCTCTCTTCAAGATAATGACAAAACTAGAGACTGCATTCTTGGCGCTTTTCTGGTGTGAAATCTTGGAGCGCTTGAAGCTATATCAAAGAACGAGGAAGAAAACGGTGACACTTGAAACGAAGCGCACTCTCTCTTCAAGAAAATGACAGAACTAGAGACTGCATTCCTGACGATTTTCTGGAGTGAAATATTGGAGCGCTTGAAGCTATATCAAAGAACGAGGAAGAAAACGGTGACACCAGAAACGAAGCGCACTCTCTCTTCAAGAAAATGACAAAACTAGAGACTGCGTTCATGGCGATTTTCTGGAGTGAAATCTTGGAGCGATTGAAGCTATATCAAAGAACGAGGAAGAAAACGGTGACAATAGAAACGAAGCGCACTCTCTCTTCACGAAAATAACAAAACTAGAGACTGCATTCATGGCGATTTTCTGGAGTGAAATCTTGGAGCGCTTGAAGCTCTATCAAAGAACGACGAAGAAAATGGTGACAATAGAAACGAAGCGCACTCTCTCTTCAAGAAAATGACAAAACTAGAGACTACATTCAATGCGATTTTCTGGGGTGAAATCTTGGAGCGCTTGAAGCTATATCAAAGGACGAGGAAAAAAACAGTGACACTAGGAACGAAGCGCACTCTCTCTTCAAGATAATGACAAAACTAGAGACTGCATTCTTGGCGCTTTTCTGGAGTGAAATCTTGGAGCGCTTGAAGCTATATCAAAGAACGAGGAAGAAAATGGTGACACTTGAAACGAAGCGCACTCTCTCTTCAAGAAAATACAGAACTAGAGACTGCATTCCTGACGATTTTCTAGAGTGAAATATTGGAGCGCTTGAAGATATATCAAAGAACGAGGAAGAAAACGGTGACACTAGAAACGAAGCGCACACTCTCTTCAAGAAAATGACAAAACTAGAGACTGCATTCATGGCGCTTTTCTGGAGTGAAATCTTGGAGCGCTTGAAGTTATATCAAGGAACGAGGAAGAAAACGGTGACACTAGAAACGAAGCGCACTCTCTCTTCAAGAAAATGACAAAACTAGAGACTACATTCAATGCGATTTTCTGGGGGGAAATCTTGGAGCGCTTGAAGCTATATCAAAGGACGAGGAAGAAAACGGTGACACTAGAAACGAAGCGCACTCTCTATTCAAGAAAATGACAAAACTAGAGACTACATTCATGGCGATTTTCTGGGGTGAAATCTTGGAGCACTTGAAGTTATATCAAGGAACGAGGAAGAAAACGGTGACACTAGAAACGAAGCGCACTCTCTCTTCAAGAAAATGACAAAACTAGAGACTGCATTCATGGCGATTTTCTGGAGTAAAATCTTGGAGCGCTTGAAGCTATATCAAAGAACGAGGAAGAAAACGTTGACTATAGAAACGAAGCGCACTCTCTCTTCACGAAAATGACAAAACTGGAGACCGCATTCATGGCGCTTTTCTGGAGTGAAATCTTGGAGCGCTTGAAGCTATATCAAAGAACGAGGAAGAAAACGGTGACACTAGAAACGAAGCGCACTCTCTCTTTAAGAAAATGACAAAACTAGAGACTACATTCATGGCGATTTTCTGGGGTGAAATCTTGGAGCACTTGAAGTTATATCAAGGAACGAGGAAGAAAACGGTGACACTAGGAAGGAAGCGCAATCTCTCTTCAAGATAATGAAAAAACTAGAGACTGCATTCATGGCGCTTTTCTGGTGTGAAATCTTGGAGCGCTTGAAGCTATATCAAAGAACGAGGAAGAAAACGGTAACACTAGAAACGAAGCGCACTCTCTCCAAGAAAATGACAAAACTAGAGACTGCATTCCTGACGATTTTCTGGAGTGAAATATTGGAGCGCTTGAAGATATATCAAAGAACGAGGACACTAGGAACAAAGCGCACTCTTTCTTTAAGAAAATGACAAAACTAGAGACCGTATTCATGGCGCTTTTCTGGAGTGAAATCTTGGAGCGCTTGAAGCTATATCAAAGAACGAGGAAGAAAACGGTGACACTTGAAACGAAGCGCACTCTCTCTTCAAGAAAATGACAGAACTAAAGACTGCATTCCTGACGATTTTCTGGAGTGAAATATTGGAGCGCTTGAAGATATATCAAAGAACGAGGAAGAAAACGGTGACACTAGAAACGAAGCGCACACTCTCTTCAAGAAAATGACAAAACTAGAGACTACATTCATGGCGATTTTCTGGGGTGAAATCTTGGAGCACTTGAAGTTATATCAAGGAACGAGGAAGAAAACGGCGACACTAGAAACGAAGCGCACTCTCTCTTCAAGAAAATGACAAAGCTAGAGACTGCATTCATGGCGATTTTCTGGAGTGAAATCTTGGAGTGCTTGAAGCTATATCAAAGAACGAGGAAGCAAACGGTGACACTAGAAACGAAGCGCACTCTCTCTTCAAGAAAATGACAAAACTAGAGACTGCATTAATGGCGATTTTCTGGAGTGAAATCTTGGAGTGCTTGAAGCTATATCAAAGAACGAGGAAGCAAACGGTGACACTAGAAACGAAGCGCACTCTCTCTTCAAGAAAATGACAAAACTAGAGACTGCATTCATGGCGATTTTCTGGAGTGAAATCTTGGAGTGCTTGAAGCTATATCAAAGAACGAGGAAGCAAACGGTGACACTAGAAACGAAGCGCACTCTCTCTTCAAGAAAATGACAAAACTAGAGACTGCATTCATGGCGATTTTCTGGAGTGAAATCTTGGAGCGCTTGAAGCTATATCAAAGAACGAGGAAGAAAACGGTGACAATAGAAACGAAGCGCACTCTCTCTTTACGAAAATGACAAAATTAGAGACCGCATTCATGTCGATTTTCTGGAGTGAATTCTTGGAGCGCTTGAAGCTATATCAAAGAAGGAGGAAGAAAACAGTGACACTAGGAACGAAGCGCACTCTCTCTTCAAGATAATGAAAAAACTAGAGACTGCATTCATGGCGCTTTTCTGGAGTGAAATCTTGGAGCGCTTGAAGCTATATCAAAGAACGAGGAAGAAAACGGTGACACTAGAAACGAAGCGCACTCTCTCTTCAAGAAAATGACAAAACTAGAGACTGCGTTCATGGCGATTTTCTGGAGTGAAATCTTGGAGCGGTTGAAGCTATATCAAAGAACGAGGAAGAAAACGGTGACAATAGAAACGAAGCGCACTCTCTCTTCACGAAAATAACAAAACTAGAGACTGCATTCATGGCGATTTTCTGGAGTGAAATCTTGGAGCGCTTGAAGCTCTATTAAAGAACGACGAAGAAAATGGTGACAATAGAAACGAAGCGCACTCTCTCTTCAAGAAAATGACAAAACTAGAGACTACATTCAATGCGATTTTCTGGGGTGAAATCTTGGAGCGGTTGAAGCTATATCAAAGAACGAGGAAGAAAACGGTGACAATAGAAACGAAGCGCACTCTCTCTTCGCGAAAATAACAAAACTAGAGACTGCATTCATGGCGATTTTCTGGAGTGAAATCTTGGAGCGCTTGAATCTCTATCAAAGAACGACGAAGAAAATGGTGACAATAGAAACGAAGCGCACTCTCTCTTCAAGAAAATGACAAAACTAGAGACTACATTCAATGCGATTTTCTGGGGTGCAATCTTGGAGCGCTTGAAGCTATATCAAAGAACGAGGAAGAAAACGGTGACACTAGAAACGAAGCGCACTCTCTCTTCAAGAAAATGACAAAACTAGAGACTGCATTCATGGCGATTTTCTGGAGTAAAATCTTGGAGCGCTTGAAGCTATATCAAAGAACGAGGAAGAAAACGTTGACTATAGAAACGAAGCGCACTCTCTCTTCTCGAAAATGACAAAACTGGAGACCGCATTCATGGCGCTTTTCTGGAGTGAAATCTTGGAGCGCTTGAATCTCTATCAAAGAACGACGAAGAAAATGGTGACAATAGAAACGAAGCGCACTCTCTCTTCAAGAAAATGACAAAACTAGAGACTGCATTCATGGCGATTTTCTGGAGTGAAATCTTGGAGCGCTTGAATCTCTATCAAAGAACGACGAAGAAAATGGTGACAATAGAAACGAAGCGCACTCTCTCTTCAAGAAAATGACAAAACTAGAGACTACATTCAATGCGATTTTCTGGGGTGCAATCTTGGAGCGCTTGAAGCTATATCAAAGAACGAGGAAGAAAACGGTGACACTAGAAACGAAGCGCACTCTCTCTTCAAGAAAATGACAAAACTAGAGACTGCATTCATGGCGATTTTCTGGAGTAAAATCTTGGAGCGCTTGAAGCTATATCAAAGAACGAGGAAGAAAACGGTGACACTAGAAACGAAGCGCACTCTCTCTTTAAGAAAATGACAAAACTAGAGACTACATTCATGGCGATTTTCTGGGGTGAAATCTTGGAGCACTTGAAGTTATATCAAGGAACGAGGAAGAAAACGGTGACACTAGGAAGGAAGCGCAATCTCTCTTCAAGATAATGAAAAAACTAGAGACTGCATTCATGGCGCTTTTCTGGTGTGAAATCTTGGAGCGCTTGAAGCTATATCAAAGAACGAGGAAGAAAACGGTAACACTAGAAACGAAGCGCACTCTCTCCAAGAAAATGACAAAACTAGAGACTGCATTCCTGACGATTTTCTGGAGTGAAATATTGGAGCGCTTGAAGATATATCAAAGAACGAGGACACTAGGAACAAAGCGCACTCTTTCTTTAAGAAAATGACAAAACTAGAGACCGTATTCATGGCGCTTTTCTGGAGTGAAATCTTGGAGCGCTTGAAGCTATATCAAAGAACGAGGAAGAAAACGGTGACACTTGAAACGAAGCGCACTCTCTCTTCAAGAAAATGACAGAACTAAAGACTGCATTCCTGACGATTTTCTGGAGTGAAATATTGGAGCGCTTGAAGATATATCAAAGAACGAGGAAGAAAACGGTGACACTAGAAACGAAGCGCACACTCTCTTCAAGAAAATGACAAAACTAGAGACTACATTCATGGCGATTTTCTGGGGTGAAATCTTGGAGCACTTGAAGTTATATCAAGGAACGAGGAAGAAAACGGCGACACTAGAAACGAAGCGCACTCTCTCTTCAAGAAAATGACAAAGCTAGAGACTGCATTCATGGCGATTTTCTGGAGTGAAATCTTGGAGTGCTTGAAGCTATATCAAAGAACGAGGAAGCAAACGGTGACACTAGAAACGAAGCGCACTCTCTCTTCAAGAAAATGACAAAACTAGAGACTGCATTAATGGCGATTTTCTGGAGTGAAATCTTGGAGCGCTTGAAGCTATATCAAAGAACGAGGAAGAAAACGGTGACAATAGAAACGAAGCGCACTCTCTCTTTACGAAAATGACAAAATTAGAGACCGCATTCATGTCGATTTTCTGGAGTGAATTCTTGGAGCGCTTGAAGCTATATCAAAGAAGGAGGAAGAAAACAGTGACACTAGGAACGAAGCGCACTCTCTCTTCAAGATAATGAAAAAACTAGAGACTGCATTCATGGCGCTTTTCTGGAGTGAAATCTTGGAGCGCTTGAAGCTATATCAAAGAACGAGGAAGAAAACGGTGACACTAGAAACGAAGCGCACTCTCTCTTCAAGAAAATGACAAAACTAGAGACTGCGTTCATGGCGATTTTCTGGAGTGAAATCTTGGAGCGGTTGAAGCTATATCAAAGAACGAGGAAGAAAACGGTGACAATAGAAACGAAGCGCACTCTCTCTTCACGAAAATAACAAAACTAGAGACTGCATTCATGGCGATTTTCTGGAGTGAAATCTTGGAGCGCTTGAAGCTCTATTAAAGAACGACGAAGAAAATGGTGACAATAGAAACGAAGCGCACTCTCTCTTCAAGAAAATGACAAAACTAGAGACTACATTCAATGCGATTTTCTGGGGTGAAATCTTGGAGCGGTTGAAGCTATATCAAAGAACGAGGAAGAAAACGGTGACAATAGAAACGAAGCGCACTCTCTCTTCGCGAAAATAACAAAACTAGAGACTGCATTCATGGCGATTTTCTGGAGTGAAATCTTGGAGCGCTTGAATCTCTATCAAAGAACGACGAAGAAAATGGTGACAATAGAAACGAAGCGCACTCTCTCTTCAAGAAAATGACAAAACTAGAGACTACATTCAATGCGATTTTCTGGGGTGAAATCTTGGAGCGCTTGAAGCTATATCAAAGAACGAGGAAGAAAACGGTGACACTAGAAACGAAGCGCACTCTCTCTTCAAGAAAATGACAAAACTAGAGACTGCGTTCATGGCGATTTTCTGGAGTGAAATCTTGGAGCGCTTGAAGCTATATCAAAGAACGAGGAAGAAAACGGTGACAATAGAAACGAAGCGCACTCTCTCTTCACGAAAATAACAAAACTAGAGACTGCATTCATGGCGATTTTCTGGAGTGAAATCTTGGAGCGCTTGAAGCTATATCAAAGAACGAGGAAGAAAACGGTGACAATAGAAACGAAGCGCACTCTCTCTTCACGAAAATAACAAAACTAGAGACTGCGTTCATGGCGATTTTCTGGAGTGAAATCTTGGAGCGGTTGAAGCTATATCAAAGAACGAGGAAGAAAACGGTGACAATAGAAACGATGCGCACTCTCTCTTCACGAAAATAACAAAACTAGAGACTGCATTCAAGGCGATTTTCTGGAGTGAAATCTTGGAGCGCTTGAATCTCTATCAAAGAACGACGAAGAAAATGGTGACAATAGAAACGAAGCGCACTCTCTCTTCAAGAAAATGACAAAACTAGAGACTACATTCAATGCGATTTTCTGGGGTGAAATCTTGGAGCGCTTGAAGCTATATCAAAGAACGAGGAAGAAAACGGTGACACTAGAAACGAAGCGCACTCTCTCTTCAAGAAAATGACAAAACTAGAGACTGCGTTCATGGCGATTTTCTGGAGTGAAATCTTGGAGCGCTTGAAGCTATATCAAAGAACGAGGAAGAAAACGGTGACAATAGAAACGAAGCGCACTCTCTCTTCACGAAAATAACAAAACTAGAGACTGCATTCATGGCGATTTTCTGGAGTGAAATCTTGGAGCGCTTGAAGCTCTATCAAAGAACGACGAAGAAAATGGTGACAATAGAAACGAAGCGCACTCTCTCTTCAAGAAAATGACAAAACTAGAGACTACATTCAATGCGATTTTCTGGGGTGAAATCTTGGAGCGCTTGAAGCTATATCAAAGGACGAGGAAAAAAACAGTGACACTAGGAACGAAGCGCACTCTCTCTTCAAGATAATGACAAAACTTGAGACTGCATTCTTGGCGCTTTTCTGGAGTGAAATCTTGGAGCGCTTGAAGCTATATCAAAGAACGAGGAAGAAAACGGTGACACTTGAAACGAAGCGCACTCTCTCTTCAAGAAAATGACAGAACTAGAGACTGCATTCCTGACGATTTTCTAGAGTGAAATATTGGAGCGCTTGAAGATATATCAAAGAACGAGGAAGAAAACGGTGACACTAGAAACGAAGCGCACACTCTCTTCAAGAAAATGACAAAACTAGAGACTGCATTCATGGCGCTTTTCTGGAGTGAAATCTTGGAGCGCTTGAAGTTATATCAAGGAACGAGGAAGAAAACGGTGACACTAGAAACGAAGCGCACTCTCTCTTCAAGAAAATGACAAAACTAGAGACTACATTCAATGCGATTTTCTGGGGTGAAATCTTGGAGCGCTTGAAGCTATATCAAAGGACGAGGAAGAAAACGGTGACACTAGAAACGAAGCGCACTCTCTCTTCAAGAAAATGACAAAACTAGAGACTACATTCATGGCGATTTTCTGGGGTGAAATCTTGGAGCACTTGAAGTTATATCAAGTAACGAGGAAGAAAACGGTGACACTAGAAACGAAGCGCACTCTCTCTTCAAGAAAATGACAAAACTAGAGACTGCATTCATTGCGATTTTCTGGAGTAAAATCTTGGAGCGCTTGAAGCTATATCAAAGAACGAGGAAGAAAACGTTGACAAGAGAAACGAAGCGCACTCTCTCTTCACGAAAATGACAAAACTGGAGACCGCATTCATGGCGCTTTTCTGGAGTGAAATCTTGGAGCGCTTGAAGCTATATCAAAGAACGAGGAAGAAAACGGTGACACTAAAAACGAAGCGCACTCTCTCTTTAAGAAAATGACAAAACTAGAGACTGCATTCCTGACGATTTTCTGGAGTGAAATCTTGGAGCGCTTGAAGATATATCAAAGAACGAGGAAGAAAACGGTGACAATAGAAACGAAGCGCACTCTCTCTTCACGAAAATAACAAAACTAGAGACTGCATTCATGGCGATTTTCTGGAGTGAAATCTTGGAGCGCTTGAAGCTCTATCAAAGAACGACGAAGAAAATGGTGACAATAGAAACGAAGCGCACTCTCTCTTCAAGAAAATGACAAAACTAGAGACTACATTCAATGCGATTTTCTGGGGTGAAATCTTGGAGCGCTTGAAGCTATATCAAAGGACGAGGAAAAAAACAGTGACACTAGGAACGAAGCGCACTCTCTCTTCAAGATAATGACAAAACTTGAGACTGCATTCTTGGCGCTTTTCTGGAGTGAAATCTTGGAGCGCTTGAAGCTATATCAAAGAACGAGGAAGAAAACGGTGACACTTGAAACGAAGCGCACTCTCTCTTCAAGAAAATGACAGAACTAGAGACTGCATTCCTGACGATTTTCTAGAGTGAAATATTGGAGCGCTTGAAGATATATCAAAGAACGAGGAAGAAAACGGTGACACTAGAAACGAAGCGCACACTCTCTTCAAGAAAATGACAAAACTAGAGACTGCATTCATGGCGCTTTTCTGGAGTGAAATCTTGGAGCGCTTGAAGTTATATCAAGGAACGAGGAAGAAAACGGTGACACTAGAAACGAAGCGCACTCTCTCTTCAAGAAAATGACAAAACTAGAGACTACATTCAATGCGATTTTCTGGGGTGAAATCTTGGAGCGCTTGAAGCTATATCAAAGGACGAGGAAGAAAACGGTGACACTAGAAACGAAGCGCACTCTCTCTTCAAGAAAATGACAAAACTAGAGACTACATTCATGGCGATTTTCTGGGGTGAAATCTTGGAGCACTTGAAGTTATATCAAGTAACGAGGAAGAAAACGGTGACACTAGAAACGAAGCGCACTCTCTCTTCAAGAAAATGACAAAACTAGAGACTGCATTCATTGCGATTTTCTGGAGTAAAATCTTGGAGCGCTTGAAGCTATATCAAAGAACGAGGAAGAAAACGTTGACAAGAGAAACGAAGCGCACTCTCTCTTCACGAAAATGACAAAACTGGAGACCGCATTCATGGCGCTTTTCTGGAGTGAAATCTTGGAGCGCTTGAAGCTATATCAAAGAACGAGGAAGAAAACGGTGACACTAAAAACGAAGCGCACTCTCTCTTTAAGAAAATGACAAAACTAGAGACTGCATTCCTGACGATTTTCTGGAGTGAAATATTGGAGCGCTTGAAGATATATCAAAGAACGAGGACACTAGGAACAAAGCGACCTCTTTCTTTAAGAAAATGACAAAACTAGAGACCGTATTCATGGCGCTTTTCTGGAGTGAAATCTTGGAGCGCTTGAAGCTATATCAAAGAACGAGGAAGAAAACGGTGACACTTGAAACGAAGCGCACTCTCTCTTCAAGAAAATGACAGAACTAGAGACTGCATTCCTAACGATTTTCTGGAGTGAAATATTGGAGCGCTTGAAGATATATCAAAGAACGCGGAAGAAAACGGTGACACTAGAAACGAAGCGCACACTCTCTTCAAGAAAATGACAAAACTAGAGACTACATTCATGGCGATTTTCTGGGGTGAAATCTTGGAGCACTTGAAGTTATATCAAGGAACGAGGAAGAAAACGGTGACACTAGAAACGAAGCGCACTCTCTCTTCAAGAAAATGACAAAGCTAGAGACTGCATTCATGGCGATTTTCTGGAGTGAAATCTTGGAGTGCTTGAAGCTATATCAAAGAACGAGGAAGCAAACGGTGACACTAGAAACGAAGCGCACTCTCTCTTCAAGAAAATGACAAAACTAGAGACTGCATTATTGGCGATTTTCTGGAGTGAAATCTTGGAGCGCTTGAAGCTATATCAAAGAACGAGGAAGAAAACGGTGACAATAGAAACGAAGCGCACTCTCTCTTTACGAAAATGACAAAATTAGAGACCGCATTCATGTCGATTTTCTGGAGTGAATTCTTGGAGCGTTGAAGCTATATCAAAGAAGGAGGAAGAAAACAGTGACACTAGGAACGAAGCGCACTCTCTCTTCAAGATAATGAAAAAACTAGAGACTGCATTCATGGCGCTTTTCTGGAGTGAAATCTTGGAGCGCTTGAAGCTATATCAAAGAACGAGGAAGAAAACGGTGACACTAGAAACGAAGCGCACTCTCTCTTCAAGAAAATGACAAAACTAGAGACTGCGTTCATGGCGATTTTCTGGAGTGAAATCTTGGAGCGGTTGAAGCTATATCAAAGAACGAGGAAGAAAACGGTGACAATAGAAACGAAGCGCACTCTCTCTTCACGAAAATAACAAAACTAGAGACTGCATTCATGGCGATTTTCTGGAGTGAAATCTTGGAGCGCTTGAATCTCTATCAAAGAACGACGAAGAAAATGGTGACAATAGAAACAAAGCGCACTCTCTCTTCAAGAAAATGACAAAACTAGAGACTACATTCAATGTGATTTTCTGGAGTGAAATCTTGGAGCGCTTGAAGCTATATCAAAGAACGAGGAAGAAAACGGTGACACTAGAAACGAAGCGCACTCTCTCTTCAAGAAAATGACAAAACTAGAGACTGCGTTCATGGCGATTTTCTGGAGTGAAATCTTGGAGCGGTTGAAGCTATATCAAAGGACGCGGAAAAAACAGTGACACTAGGAACGAAGCGCACTCTCTCTTCAAGATAATGACAAAACTAGAGACTGCATTCTTGGCGCTTTTCTGGAGTGAAATCTTGGAGCGCTTGAAGCTATATCAAAGAACGAGGAAGAAAACGGTGACACTTGAAACGAAGCGCACTCTCTCTTCAAGAAAATGACAGAACTAGAGACTGCATTCCTGACGATTGTCTAGAGTGAAATATTGGAGTGTTTGAAGATATATCAAAGAACGAGGAAGAAAACAATGACACTAGAAACGAAGCGCACACTCCCTTCAAGAAAATGACAAAACTAGAGACTGCATTCATGGCGCTTTTCTGGAGTGAAATCTTGGAGCGCTTGAAGCTATATAATTAAACGAGGAAGAAAACGGTGACACTAGAAACGAAGCGCACTCTCTCTTCAAGAAAATGACCAAACTAGAGACTACATGCATGGCGATTTTCTGGGGTGAAATCTTGAAGCACTTGAAGTTATATCAAGGAACGAGGAAGAAAACGGTGACACTAGAAACGAAGCGCACTCTCTCTTCAAGAAAATGACAAAACTAGAGACTGCATTCATGGCGATTTTCTGGAGTGAAATCTTGGAGCGCTTGAAGCTATATCAAAGAACGAGGAAGAAAACGTTGACAATAGAAACGAAGCGCTCTCTCTCTTCACGAAAATGACAAAACTGGAGACCGCATTCATGGCGCTTTTCTGGAGTGAAATCTTGGAGCGCTTGAAGCTATATCAAAGAACGAGGAAGAAAACGGTGACACTAGAAACGAAGCGCACTCTGTCTTCAAGAAAATGACAAAACTAGAGACTGCATTAATGGTGATTTTCTGGGGTGAAATCTTGGAGCGCTTGAAGCTATATCAAAGAAGGAGGAAGAAAACAGTGACACTAGGAACGAAGCGCAATCTCTCTTCAAGATAATGAAAAAACTAGAGACTGCATTCATGGCGATTTTCTGGAGTGAAATCTTGGAGCGCTTGAAGCTATATCAAAGAACGAGGAAGAAAACGTTGACAATAGAAACGAAGCGCTCTCTCTCTTCACGAAAATGACAAAACTGGAGACCGCATTCATGGCGCTTTACTGGAGTGAAATCTTGGAGCGCTTGAAGCTATATCAAAGAACGAGGAAGCAAACGGTGACACTAGAAACGAAGCGCACTCTGTCTACAAGAAAATGACAAAACTAGAGACTGCATTAATGGTGATTTTCTGGGGTGAAATCTTGGAGCGCTTGAAGCTATATCAAAGAAGGAGGAAGAAAACAGTGACACTAGGAACGAAGCGCAATCTCTCTTCAAGATAATGAAAAAACTAGAGACTGCATTCATGGCGCTTTTCTGGAGTGAAATCTTGGAGCGCTTGAAGCTATATCAAAGAACGAGGAAGAAAACGTTGACAATAGAAACGAAGCGCTCTCTCTCTTCACGAAAATGACAAAACTGGAGACCGCATTCATGGCGCTTTTCTGGAGTGAAATCTTGGAGCGCTTGAAGCTATATCAAAGAACGAGGAAGAAAACGGTGACACTAGAAACGAAGCGCACTCTGTCTTCAAGAAAATGACAAAACTAGAGACTGCATTAATGGTGATTTTCTGGGGTGAAATCTTGGAGCGCTTGAAGCTATATCAAAGAAGGAGGAAGAAAACAGTGACACTAGGAACGAAGCGCAATCTCTCTTCAAGATAATGAAAAAACTAGAGACTGCATTCATGGCGATTTTCTGGAGTGAAATCTTGGAGCGCTTGAAGCTATATCAAAGAACGAGGAAGAAAACGTTGACAATAGAAACGAAGCGCTCTCTCTCTTCACGAAAATGACAAAACTGGAGACCGCATTCATGGCGCTTTACTGGAGTGAAATCTTGGAGCGCTTGAAGCTATATCAAAGAACGAGGAAGCAAACGGTGACACTAGAAACGAAGCGCACTCTGTCTACAAGAAAATGACAAAACTAGAGACTGCATTAATGGTGATTTTCTGGGGTGAAATCTTGGAGCGCTTGAAGCTATATCAAAGAAGGAGGAAGAAAACAGTGACACTAGGAACGAAGCGCAATCTCTCTTCAAGATAATGAAAAAACTAGAGACTGCATTCATGGCGCTTTTCTTGAATTGAAATCTTGGAGCGCTTGAAGCTATATCAAAGAACGAGGAAGAAAACGTTGACAATAGAAACGAAGCGCTCTCTCTCTTCACGAAAATGACAAAACTGGAGACCGCATTCATGGCGCTTTTCTGGAGTGAAATCTTGGAGCGCTTGAAGCTATATCAAAGAACGAGGAAGCAAACGGTGACACTAGAAACGAAGCGCACTCTGTCTTCAAGAAAATGACAAAACTAGAGACTGCATTAATGGTGATTTTCTGGGGTGAAATCTTGGAGCGCTTGAAGCTATATCAAAGAAGGAGGAAGAAAACAGTGACACTAGGAACGAAGCGCAATCTCTCATCAAGATAATGAAAAAACTAGAGACTGCATTCATGGCGCTTTTCTGGTGTGAAATCTTGGAGCGCTTGAAGCTATATCAAAGAACGAGGAAGAAAACGGTAACACTAGAAACGAAGCGCACTCACTCCAAGAAAATGACAAAACTAGAGACTGCATTCCTGACGATTTTCTGGAGTGAAATATTGGAGCGCTTGAAGATATATCAAAGAACGAGGACAATAGGAACGAAGCGCACTCTTTCTTTAAGAAAATGACAAAACTAGAGACCGTATTCATGGCGCTTTTCTGGAGTGAAATCTTGGAGCGCTTGAAGCTATATCAAAGAACGAGGAAGAAAACGGTGACACTTGAAACGAAGCGCACTCTCTCTTCAAGAAAATGACAGAACTAGAGACTGCATTCCTGACGATTTTCTGGAGTGAAATATTGGAGCGCTTGAAGATATATCAAAGAACGAGGAAGAAAACGGTGACACTAGAAACGAAGCGCACACTCTCTTCAAGAAAATGACAAAACTAGAGACTGCATTCATGGCGCTTTTCTGGAGTGAAATCTTGGAGCGCTTGAAGCTATATCAAAGAACAAGGAAGAAAACGGTGACACTAGAAACGAAGCGCACTCTCTCTTCAAGAAAATGACAAAACTAGAGACTGCAATAATGGCGATTTTCTGGAGTGAAATCTTGGAGCGCTTGAAGCTATATCAAAGAACGAGGAAGAAAGCGGTGACAATAGAAACGAAGCGCACTCTCTCTTTACGAAAATGTCAAAACTAGAGACCGCATTCATGTCGATTTTCTGGAGTGAATTCTTGGAGCGCTTGAAGCTATATCAAAGAAGGAGGAAGAAAACAGTGACACTAGGAACGAAGCGCACTCTTTCTTCAAGATAATGAAAAAACTAGAGACTGCATTCATGGCGCTTTTCTGGAGTGAAATCTTGGAGCGCTTGAAGCTATATCAAAGAACGAGGAAGAAAACGGTGACACTAGAAACGAAGCGCACTCTCTCTTCAAGAAAATGACAAAACTAGAGACTGCGTTCATGGCGATTTTCTGGAGTGAAATCTTGGAGCGCTTGAAGCTATATCAAAGAACGAGGAAGAAAACGGTGACAATAGAAACGAAGCGCACTCTCTCTTCACGAAAATAAAAAAACTAGAGACTGCATTCATGGCGATTTTCTGGAGTGAAATCTTGGAGCGCTTGAAGCTATATCAAAGAACGAGGAAGAAAACGGTGACAATAGAAACGAAGCGCACTCTCTCATCACGAAAATAAAAAAACTAGAGACTGCATTCATGGCGATTTTCTGGAGTGAAATCTTGGAGCGCTTGAAGCTCTATCAAAGAACGACGAAGAAAACGGTGACAATAGAAACGAAGCGCACTCTGTCTTCAAGAAAATGACAAAACTAGAGACTACATTCAATGCGATTTTCTGGGGTGAAATCTTGGAGCGCTTGAAGCTATATCAAAGGACGAGGAAGAAAACAGTGACACTAGGAACGAAGCGCACTCTCTCTTCAAGATAATGACAAAACTAGAGACTGCATTCTTGGCGCTTTTCTGGAGTGAAATCTTGGAGCGCTTGAAGCTATATCAAAGACCGAGGAAGAAAACGGTGACACTTGAAACGAAGCGCACTCTCTCTTCAAGAAAATGACAGAACTAGAGACTGCATTCCTGACGATTTTCTAGAGTGAAATATTGGAGCGTTTGAAGATATATCAAAGAACGAGGAAGAAAATGGTGACACTAGAAACGAAGCACACACTCTCTTCAAGAAAATTACAAAACTAGAGACTGCATTCATGGCGCTTTTCTGGAGTGAAATCTTGGAGCGCTTGAAGCTATATCAAAGAACGAGGAAGAAAACGGTGACCCTAGAAAAGAAGCGCACTCTCTCTTCAAGAAAATGACAAAACTAGAGACTAGATTCATGGCGATTTTCTGGGGTGAAATCTTGGAGCACTTGAAGTTATATCAAGGAACGAGGAAGAAAACGGTGACACTAGAAAAGAAGCGCACTCTCTCTTCAAGAAAATGACCAAACTAGAGACTACATTCATGGCGATTTTCTGGAGTGAAATCTTGGAGCGCTTGAAGCTATATCAAAGAACGACGAAGAAAACGTTGACAATAGAAACGAAGCGCACTCTGTCTTCAAGAAAATGACAAAACTAGAGACTGCATTCATGGCGCTTTTCTGGAGTGAAATCTTGGAGCGCTTGAAGCTATATCAAAGAACGAGGAAGAAAACGGTGACACTAGAAAAGAAGCGCACTCTCTCTTCAAGAAAATGACAAAACTAGAGACTAGATTCATGGCGATTTTCTGGGGTGAAATCTTGGAGCACTTGAAGTTATATCAAGGAACGAGGAAGAAAACGGTGACACTAGAAAAGAAGCGCACTCTCTCTTCACGAAAATGACAAAACTGGAGACCGCATTCATGGCGCTTTTCTGGAGTGAAATCTTGGAGCGCTTGAAGCTATATCAAAGAACGAGGAAGAAAACGGTGACACTAGAAACGAAGCGCACTCTGTCTTCAAGAAAATGACAAAACTAGAGACTGCATTAATGGTGATTTTCTGGAGTGAAATCTTGGAGCGCATGAAGCTATATCAAAGAAGGAGGAAGAAAACAGTGACACTAGGAACGAAGCGCAATCTCTCTTCAAGATAATGAAAAAACTAGAGACCGTATTCATGGCGCTTTTCTGGAGTGAAATCTTGGAGCACTTGAAGCTATATCAAAGAACGAGGAAGAAAACGGTGACACTTGAAACGAAGCGCACTCTCTCTTCAAGAAAATGACAGAACTAGAGACTGCATTCCTGACGATATTCTGGAGTGAAATATTGGAACGCTTGAAGATATATCAAAGAACGAGGAAGAAAACGGTGACACTAGAAACGAAGCGCACACTCTCTTCAAGAAAATGACAAAACTAGAGACTACATTCATGGCGATTTTCTGGGGTGAAATCTTGGAGCACTTGAAGCTATATCAAAGAACGAGTAAGAAAACGTTGACAATAGAAACGAAGCGCACTCTCTCTTCACGAAAATGACAAAACTGGAGACCGCATTCATGGCGCTTTTCTGGAGTGAAATCTTGGAGTGCTTGAAGCTATATCAAAGAACGAGGAAGCAAACGGTGACACTAGAAACGAAGCGCACTCTCTCTTCAAGAAAATGACAAAACTAGAGACTGCATTAATGGCGATTTTCTGGAGTGAAATCTTGGAGCGATTGAAGCTATATCAAAGAACGAGGAAGAAAACGGTGACAATAGAAACGAAGCGCACTCTCTCTTTACGAAAATGACAAAACTAGAGACCCCATTCATGTCGATTTTCTGGAGTGAATTCTTGGAGCGCTTGAAGCTATATCAAAGAAGGAGGAAGAAAACAGTGACACTAGGAACGAAGCGCACTCTCTCTTCAAGATAATGAAAAAACTAGAGAGGGCATTCATGGCGCTTTTCTGGAGTGAAATCTTGGAGCGCTTGAAGCTATATCAAAGAACGAGGAAGAAAACGGTGACACTAGAAACGAAGCGCACTCTCTCTTCAAGAAAATGACAAAACTAGAGACTGCGTTCATGGCGATTTTCTGGAGTGAAATCTTGGAGCGCTTGAAAATATATCAAAGAACGAGGAAGAAAACGGTGACAATAGAAACGAAGCGCACTCTCTCTTCACGAAAATAACAAAACTAGAGACTGCATTCATGGCGATTTTCTGGAGTGAAATCTTGGAGCGCTTGAAGCTCTATCAAAGAACGACGAAGAAAATGGTGACAATAGAAACGAAGCGCACTCTCTCTTCAAGAAAATGACAAAACTAGAGACTATATTCAATGCGATTTTCTGGGGTGAAATCTTGGAGCGCTTGAAGCTATATCAAAGGGCGAGGAAGAAAACAGTGACACTAGGAACGAAGCGCACTCTCTCTTCAAGATAATGACAAAACTAGAGACTGCATTCTTGGCGCTTTTCTGGAGTGAAATCTTGGAGCGCTTGAAGCTATATCAAAGAACGACGAAGAAAACGGCGACACTTGAAACGAAGCGCACTCTCTCTTCAAGAAAATGACAAAACTACTGACTACATTCATGGCGATTTTCTGGGGTGAAATCTTGGAGCACTTGAAGTTATATCAAGGAACGAGGAAGAAAACGGTGACACTAGAAACGAAGCGCACTCTCTCTTCAAGAAAATGACAAAACTAGAGACTGCATTCATGGCGATTTTCTGGAGTGAAATCTTGGAGCGCTTGAAGCTATATCAAAGAACGACGAAGAAAACTTTGACACTAGAAACGAAGCGCACTCTCTCCAAGAAAATGACAAAACTAGAGACTACATTCATGGCGATTTTCTGGGGTGAAATCTTGGAGCACTTGAAGTTATATCAAGGAACGAGGAAGAAAACGGTGACACTAGAAACGAAGCGCACTCTCTCTTCAAGAAAATGACAAAACTAGAGGCTGCATTCATGGCGATTTTCTGGAGTGAAATCTTGGAGCGCTTGAAGCTATATCAAAGAACGAGGAAGAAAACGTTGACAATAGAAACGAAGCGCACTCTCTCTTCACGAAAATGACAAAACTGGAGACCGCATTCATGGCGCTTTTCTGGAGTGAAATCTTGGAGCGCTTGAAGCTATATCACAGAACGAGGAAGCAAACGGTGACACTAGAAACGAAGGGCACTCTGTCTTCCAGAAAATGACAAAACTAGAGACTACATTAATGGTGATTTTCTGGAGTGAAATCTTGGAGCGCTTGAAGCTATATCAAAGAAGGAGGAAGAAAACAGTGACACTGGGAA
The DNA here is from genome assembly GCF_052857255.1 of Amblyomma americanum. Classification (NCBI taxonomy): domain Eukaryota; kingdom Metazoa; phylum Arthropoda; class Arachnida; order Ixodida; family Ixodidae; genus Amblyomma; species Amblyomma americanum. Next base: position 76,217,374 of record NC_135500.1, on the reverse strand, counting down.
CGAAGCGCTATCTCTCTTCAAGATAATGAAAAAACTAGAGACTGCATTCATGGCGCTTTTCTGGTGTGAAATCTTGGAGCGCTTGAAGCTATATCAAAGAACGAGGAAGAAAACGGTAACACTAGAAACGAAGCGCACTCTCTCCAAGAAAATGACAAAACTAGAGACTGCATTCCTGACGATTTTCTGGAGTGAAATATTGGAGCGCTTGAAGATATATCAAAGAACGAGGACACTAGGAACGAAGCGCACTCTTTCTTTAAGAAAATGACAAAACTAGAGACCGTATTCATGGCGCTTTTCTGGAGTGAAATCTTGGAGCGCTTGAAGCTATATCAAAGAAGGAGGAAGAAAACAGTGACACTAGGAACGAAGCGCACTCTCTCTTCAAGATAATGAAAAAACTAGAGACTGCATTCATGGCGCTTTTCTGGAGTGAAATCTTGGAGCGCTTGAAGCTATATCAAAGAACGAGGAAGAAAACGGTGACACTAGAAACGAAGCGCACTCTCTCTTCAAGAAAATGACAAAACTAGAGACTGCGTTCATGGCGATTTTCTGGAGTGAAATCTTGGAGCGCTTGAAGCTATATCAAAGAACGAGGAAGAAAACGGTGACAATAGAAACGAAGCGCACTCTCTCCAAGAAAATGACAAAACTAGACACTACATTCATGGCGATTTTCTGGGGTGAAATCTTGGAGCACTTGAAGTTATATCAAGGAACGAGGAAGAAAACGGTGACACTAGAAACGAAGCGCACTCTGTCTTCAAGAAAATGACAAAACTAGAGGCTGCATTCATGGCGATTTTCTGGAGTGAAATCTTGGAGCGCTTGAAGCTATATCAAAGAACGAGGAAGAAAACGTTGACAATAGAAACGAAGCGCACTCTCTCTTCACGAAAATGACAAAACTGGAGACCGCATTCATGGCGCTTTTCTGGAGTGAAATCTTGGAGCGCTTGAAGCTATATCAAAGAACGAGGAAGCAAACGGTGACACTAGAAACGAAGCGCACTCAGTCTTCAAGAAAATGACAAAGCTAGAGACTGCATTAATGGTGATTTTCTGGAGTGAAATCTTGGAGCGCTTGAAGCTATATCAAAGAAGGAGGAAGAAAACAGTGACACTAGGAACGAAGCGCAATCTCTCTTCAAGATAATGAAAAAACTATAGACTGCATTCATGGCGCTTTTCTGGTGTGAAATCTTGGAGCGCTTGAAGCTATATCAAAGAACGAGGAAGAAAACGGTAACACTAGAAACGAAGCGCACTCTCTCCAAGAAAATGACAAAACTAGAGACTGCATTCCTGACGATTTTCTGGAGTGAAATATTGGAGCGCTTGAAGATATATCAAAGAACGAGGACACTAGGAACGAAGCGCACTCTTTCTTTAAGAAAATGACAAAACTAGACACCGTATTCATGGCGCTTTTCTGGAGTGAAATCTTGGAGCGCTTGAAGCTATATCAAAGAACGAGGAAGAAAACGGTGACATTAGAAACGAAGTGCACTCTCTCTTCAAGAAAATGACAAAACTAGAGACTGCATTCATGGCGATTTTCTGGAGTGAAATCACGGAGCGCTTGGAGCTATACCAAAGAACGAGGAAGAAAACGGTGACACTAGGAACGAAGCGCACTCTCTCTTCAAGAAAATGACAAAACTAGAGACTGCATTCATGGCGATTTTCTGGAGTGAAATCTTGGAGCGCTTGAAGCTATATCAAGGAACGAGGAAGAAAACGGTGACACTAGGAACGAAGCGCACTCTCTCTTCAAGAAAATGACAAAACTAGAGACTGCATTCATGGCGATTTTCTGGAGTGAAATCTCGGAGCGCTTGGAGCAATACCAAAGAACGAGGAAGAAAACGGTGACACTAGGAACGAAGCGCACTCACTCTTCAAGAAAATGACAAAACTAGAGACTGCATTCACGGCGATTTTCTGGAGTGAAATCTTGGAGCGCTTGAAGTTATATCAAGGAAAGAGGAAGAAAACGGTGACACTAGAAACGAAGCGCACTCTCTCTTCAAGAAAATGACAAAACTAGAGGCTGCATTCATTGCGATTTTCTGGAGTGAAATCTTGGAGCGCTTGAAGCTATATCAAAGAACGAGGAAGAAAACGGTGACAATAGAAACGAAGCGCACTCTCTCTTCACGAAAATGACAAAACTAGAGACCGCATTCATGTCGATTTTCTGGAGTGAAATCTTGGAGCGCTTGAAGCTATATCAAAGAACAAGGAAGAAAACGGTGACACTAGAAACGAAGCGCGCACTCTATTCAAGAAAATGACAAAACTAGAGACTGCATTCATGGCGCTTTTCAGGAGTGAAATCTTGGAGCGCTTGAAGCTATATCAAAGAACGAGGAAGAAAACGGTGACACTAGAAACGAAGCGCACTCTCTCTTCAAGAAAATGACAAAACTAGAGACTACATTCATGGCGATTTTCTGGGGTGAAATCTTGGAGCACTTGAAGTTATATCAAGGAACGAGGAAGAAAACGGTGACACTAGAAACGAAGCGCACTCTCTCTTCAAGAAAATGACAAAACTAGAGGCTGCATTCATGGCGATTTTCTGGAGTGAAATCTTGGAGCGCTTGAAGCTATATCAAAGAACGAGGAAGAAAACGTTGACAATAGAAACGAAGCGCACTCTCTCTTCACGAAAATGACAAAACTGGAGACCGCATTCATGGCGCTTTTCTGGAGTGAAATCTTGGAGCGCTTGAAGCTATATCAAAGAACGAGGAAGCAAACGGTGACACTAGAAACGAAGCGCACTCTGTCTTCAAGAAAATGACAAGACTAGATACTGCATTAATGGTGATTTTCTGGAGTGAAATCTTGGAGCGCTTGAAGCTATATCAAAGAAGGTGGAAGAAAACAGTGACACTAGGAACGAAGCGCAATCTCTCTTCAAGATAATGAAAAAACTAGAGACTGCATTCATGGCGCTTTTCTGGTGTGAAATCTTGGAGCGCTTGAAGCTATATCAAAGAACGAGGAAGAAAACGGTAACACTAGAAACGAAGCGCACTCTCTCCAAGAAAATGACAAAACTAGAGACTGCATTCCTGACGATTTTCTGGAGTGAAATATTGGAGCGCTTGAAGATATATCAAAGAACGAGGACACTAGGAACGAAGCCCACTCTTTCTTTAAGAAAATGACAAAACTAGAGACCGTATTCATGGCGCTTTTCTGGAGTGAAATCTTGGAGCGCTTGAAGCTATATCAAAGAACGAGGAAGAAAACGGTGACACTAGAAACGAAGTGCACTCTCTCTTCAAGAAAATGACAAAACTAGAGAATGCATTCATGGCGATTTTCTGGAGTGAAATCACGGAGCGCTTGGAGCTATACCAAAGAACGAGGAAGAAAACGGTGACACTAGTAACGAAGCGCACTCTCTCTTCAAGAAAATGACAAAACTAGAGACTGCATTCATGGCGATTTTCTGGAGTGAAATCTCGGAGCGCTTGGAGCAATACCAAAGAACGAGGAAGAAAACGGTGACACTAGGAACGAAGCGCACTCACTCTTCAAGAAAATGACAAAACTAGAGACTGCATTCATGGCGATTTTCTGGAGTGAAATCTTGGAGCGCTTAAAGCTATACCAAAGAACGAGGAAGAAAACGGTGACACTAGGAACGAAGCGCACTCTCTCTTCAAGAAAATGACAAAACTAAACACTGCATTCATGGCGATTTTCTGGAGTGAAATCTCGGAGCGCTTGGGGCTATACCAAAGAACGAGGAAGAAAACGGTGACACTAGGAACAAAGCGCACTCTCTCTTCAAGAAAATGACAAAACTAGAGACTGCATTCATGGCGATTTTCTGGAGTGAAATCTTGGAGCGCTTGAAGCTATATCAAAGAACGAGGAAGAAAACGGTGACACTAGGAACGAAGCGCACTCTCACTTCAAGAAAATGACAAAACTAGAGACTGCATTCATGGCGATTTCCTGGAGTGAAATCTTGGAGCGCTAGAAGCTATATCAAAGAACGAGGAAGAAAACGGTGACACTAGGAACGAAGCGCACTCTCTCTCCAAGAAAATGTCATAACTAGAGACTGCATTCATAGCGATTTTCTGGAGTGAAATCTTGGAGCGCTTGAAGCTATATCAAAGAACGAGGAAGAAAACGGTGACAATTGAAACGAAGCACACTCTCTCTTCACGAAAATGACAAAACTACAGACAGCATTCATGGCGATTTTCTCGTGTGAAATCTTGGAGCGCTTGAAGCTATATCAAAGAACGAGGAAGAAAACAGTGACACTAGGAACGAAGCGCACTCTCTCCAAGATAATGACAAAACTAGAGACTGCATTCATGGCGCTTTTCTGCTGTGAAATCTTGGAGCACTTGAAGCTATATCAAAGCACGAGGAAGAAAACGGTGACACTAGAAACGAAGCGCACTCTTTTTTCAAGAAAATGACAAAACTAGAGACTGCATTCATGGCGCTTTTCTGGAGTTATATATTGGAGCGCTTGAAGATATATCAAAGAACGAGGAAGAAAACGGTGACACTAGAAACGAAGCGCACTCTCTCTTCAAGAAAATGACAAAACTAGAGACTGCATTCCTGACGATTTTCTGGAGTGAAATATTAGAGCGCTTGAAGATATATCAATGAACGAGGAAGAAAACGGTGACATTAGAAACGAAGCGCACTCTTTCTTCAAGAAAATGACAAAACAAGAGACTGCATTCCTGACGATTTTCTGGAGTGAAATCTTGGAGCGCTTGAAGCTATATCATAGAACGAGGAAGAAAACGGTGACACTAGAAACGAAGCGCACTTTCTCTTCAAAAAAATGACAAAACTAGAGACTGCATTCATGGCGATTTTCTGGAGTGAAATCTTGGAGCGCTTGAAGCTATATCAAAGAACGATGAAGAAAACGGTGACAATAGAAACGAAGCGCACTCTCTCTTCAAGAAAATGACAAAACTAGAGACTTCTTTCATGGCGATTTTCTGGGGTGAAATCTTGGAGCGCTCGAAGCTATATCAAAGAACGAGGAAGAAAACAGTGACACTAGGAACGAAGCGCACTCTCTCTTCAAGATAATGACAAAACTAGAGACTGCATTCATGGCGCTTTTCTGGTGTGAAATCTTGGAGCGCTTGAAGCTGTATCAAAGAACGAGGAAGAAAACAGTGACACTAGAAACGAAGCGCACTCTCTCTTCAAGAAAATGACAAAACTAGAGACTGCATTCATGGCGCTTTTCTGGTGTGAAATCTTGGAGCGCTTGAAGCTATATCAAAGAACGAGGAAGAAAACGGTGACACTAGAAACGAAGCGCACTCTCTCTTCAAGAAAATGACAAAAATAGAGACTGCATTCATGGCGATTTTCTGGAGTGAAATCTTGGAGCGCTTGAAGCTATATCAAAGAACGAGGAAGAAAACGTTGACAATAGAAACGAAGCGCACTCTCTCTTCGCGAAAATGACAAAACTAGAGACCGCATTCATGGCGCTTTTCTGGAGTGAAATCTTGGAGCGCCTGAAGCTATATCAAAGAACGAGGAAGTAAACGGTGACACTAGAAACGAAGCGCACTCTCTCTTCAAGAAAATGACAAAACTAGAGACTGCATTAATGGCGATTTTCTGGAGTGAAATCTTGGAGCGCTTGATGCTGTATCAAAGAACGAGGAAGAAAACTGTGACAATAGAAACGAAGCGCACTCTCTCTTCACGAAAATGACAAAACTAGAGACCGCATTCATGTCGATTTTCTGGAGTGAAATCTTGGAGCGCTTGAAGCTATATCAAAGAAGGAGGAAGAAAACAGTGACACTTGGAACGAAGCGCACTCTCTCTTCAAGATAATGAAAAAACTAGAGACTGCATTCATGGCGCTTTTCTGGTGTGACATCTTGGAGCGCTTGAAGCTATATCAAAGAACGAGGAAGAAAACGGTAACACTAGAAACGAAGCGCACTCTCTCTTCAAGAAAATGACAAAACTAGAGACTGCATTCCTGACGATTTTCTGGAGTGAAATATTGGAGCGCTTGAAGATATATCAAAGAACGAGGACACTAGGAACGAAGCGCACTCTTTCTTTAAGAAAATGACAAAACCATAGACCGTATTCATGGCGCTTTACTGGAGTGAAATCTTGGAGCGCTTGAAGCTATATCAAAGAACGAGGAAGAAAACGGTGACACTAGAAACGAAGCGCACTCTCTCTTCAAGAAAATGACAAAACTAGAGACTGCATTCCTGACGATTTTCTGGAGTGAAAAATTGGAGCGCTTGAAGCTATATCAAAGAACGAGGAAGAAAACGGTGACACTAGAAACGAAGCGCACTCTCTCTTCAAGAAAATGACAAAACTAGAGACTACATTCATGGCGATTTTCTGGGGTGAAATCTTGGAGCACTTGAAGTTATATCTAAGAACGCGAAAGAAAACGGTGACACTAGAAACGAAGCGCACTCTCTCTTCAAGAAAATGACAAAACTAGAGACTGCATTCATGGCGATTTTCTGGAGTGAAATCTTGGAGCGCTTGAAGCTATATCAAAGAACGAGGAAGAAAACGTTGACAATAGAAACGAAGCGCACTCTCTCTTCGCGAAAATGACAAAACTAGAGACCGCATTCATGGCGCTTTTCTGGAGTGAAATCTTGGAGCGCTTGAAGCTATATCAACGAACGAGGAAGCAAACGGTGACACTAGAAACGAAACGCACTCTCTCTTCAAGAAAATGACAAAACTAGAGACTGCATTAATGGCGATTTTCTGGAGTGAAATCTTGGAGCGCTTGATGCTGTATCAAAGAACGAGGAAGAAAACGGTGACAATAGAAACGAAGCGCACTTTCTCTTCACGAAAATGACAAAACTAGAGACCGCATTCATGTCGATTTTCTGGAGTGAAATCTTGGAGCGCTTGAAGCTATATCAAAGAAGGAGGAAGAAAACAGTGACACTAGGAACGATGCGCACTCTCTCTTCAAGATAATGAAAAAACTAGAGACTGCATTCATGGCGCTTTTCTGGTGTGAAATCTTGGAGCGCTTGAAGCTATATCAAAGAACGAGGAAGAAAACGGTAACACTAGAAACGAAGCGCACTCTCTCTTCAAGAAAATGACAAAACTATAGACTGCATTCCTGACGATTTTCTGGAGTGAAATATTGGAGCGCTTGAAGATATATCAAAGAACGAGGACACTAGGAACGAAGCGCACTCTTTCTTTAAGAAAATGACAAAACCATAGACCGTATTCATGGCGCTTTACTGGAGTGAAATCTTGGAGCGCTTGAAGCTATATCAAAGAACGAGGAAGAAAACGGTGACACTAGAAACGAAGTGCACTCTCTCTTCAAGAAAATGACAAAACTAGAGAATGCATTCATGGCGATTTTCTGGAGTGAAATCACGGAGCGCTTGGAGCTATACCAAAGAACGAGGAAGAAAACGGTGACACTAGTAACGAAGCGCACTCTCTCTTCAAGAAAATGACAAAACTAGAGACTGCATTCATGGCGATTTTCTGGAGTGAAATCTCGGAGCGCTTGGAGCAATACCAAAGAACGAGGAAGAAAACGGTGACACTAGGAACGAAGCGCACTCACTCTTCAAGAAAATGACAAAACTAGAGACTGCATTCATGGCGATTTTCTGGAGTGAAATCTTGGAGCGCTTAAAGCTATACCAAAGAACGAGGAAGAAAACGGTGACACTAGGAACGAAGCGCACTCTCTCTTCAAGAAAATGACAAAACTAAACACTGCATTCATGGCGATTTTCTGGAGTGAAATCTCGGAGCGCTTGGGGCTATACCAAAGAACGAGGAAGAAAACGGTGACACTAGGAACAAAGCGCACTCTCTCTTCAAGAAAATGACAAAACTAGAGACTGCATTCATGGCGATTTTCTGGAGTGAAATCTTGGAGCGCTTGAAGCTATATCAAAGAACGAGGAAGAAAACGGTGACACTAGGAACGAAGCGCACTCTCACTTCAAGAAAATGACAAAACTAGAGACTGCATTCATGGCGATTTCCTGGAGTGAAATCTTGGAGCGCTAGAAGCTATATCAAAGAACGAGGAAGAAAACGGTGACACTAGGAACGAAGCGCACTCTCTCTCCAAGAAAATGTCATAACTAGAGACTGCATTCATAGCGATTTTCTGGAGTGAAATCTTGGAGCGCTTGAAGCTATATCAAAGAACGAGGAAGAAAACGGTGACAATTGAAACGAAGCACACTCTCTCTTCACGAAAATGACAAAACTACAGACAGCATTCATGGCGATTTTCTCGTGTGAAATCTTGGAGCGCTTGAAGCTATATCAAAGAACGAGGAAGAAAACAGTGACACTAGGAACGAAGCGCACTCTCTCCAAGATAATGACAAAACTAGAGACTGCATTCATGGCGCTTTTCTGCTGTGAAATCTTGGAGCACTTGAAGCTATATCAAAGCACGAGGAAGAAAACGGTGACACTAGAAACGAAGCGCACTCTTTTTTCAAGAAAATGACAAAACTAGAGACTGCATTCATGGCGCTTTTCTGGAGTTATATATTGGAGCGCTTGAAGATATATCAAAGAACGAGGAAGAAAACGGTGACACTAGAAACGAAGCGCACTCTCTCTTCAAGAAAATGACAAAACTAGAGACTGCATTCCTGACGATTTTCTGGAGTGAAATATTAGAGCGCTTGAAGATATATCAATGAACGAGGAAGAAAACGGTGACATTAGAAACGAAGCGCACTCTTTCTTCAAGAAAATGACAAAACAAGAGACTGCATTCCTGACGATTTTCTGGAGTGAAATCTTGGAGCGCTTGAAGCTATATCATAGAACGAGGAAGAAAACGGTGACACTAGAAACGAAGCGCACTTTCTCTTCAAAAAAATGACAAAACTAGAGACTGCATTCATGGCGATTTTCTGGAGTGAAATCTTGGAGCGCTTGAAGCTATATCAAAGAACGATGAAGAAAACGGTGACAATAGAAACGAAGCGCACTCTCTCTTCAAGAAAATGACAAAACTAGAGACTTCTTTCATGGCGATTTTCTGGGGTGAAATCTTGGAGCGCTCGAAGCTATATCAAAGAACGAGGAAGAAAACAGTGACACTAGGAACGAAGCGCACTCTCTCTTCAAGATAATGACAAAACTAGAGACTGCATTCATGGCGCTTTTCTGGTGTGAAATCTTGGAGCGCTTGAAGCTGTATCAAAGAACGAGGAAGAAAACAGTGACACTAGAAACGAAGCGCACTCTCTCTTCAAGAAAATGACAAAACTAGAGACTGCATTCATGGCGCTTTTCTGGTGTGAAATCTTGGAGCGCTTGAAGCTATATCAAAGAACGAGGAAGAAAACGGTGACACTAGAAACGAAGCGCACTCTCTCTTCAAGAAAATGACAAAAATAGAGACTGCATTCATGGCGATTTTCTGGAGTGAAATCTTGGAGCGCTTGAAGCTATATCAAAGAACGAGGAAGAAAACGTTGACAATAGAAACGAAGCGCACTCTCTCTTCGCGAAAATGACAAAACTAGAGACCGCATTCATGGCGCTTTTCTGGAGTGAAATCTTGGAGCGCCTGAAGCTATATCAAAGAACGAGGAAGTAAACGGTGACACTAGAAACGAAGCGCACTCTCTCTTCAAGAAAATGACAAAACTAGAGACTGCATTAATGGCGATTTTCTGGAGTGAAATCTTGGAGCGCTTGATGCTGTATCAAAGAACGAGGAAGAAAACTGTGACAATAGAAACGAAGCGCACTCTCTCTTCACGAAAATGACAAAACTAGAGACCGCATTCATGTCGATTTTCTGGAGTGAAATCTTGGAGCGCTTGAAGCTATATCAAAGAAGGAGGAAGAAAACAGTGACACTTGGAACGAAGCGCACTCTCTCTTCAAGATAATGAAAAAACTAGAGACTGCATTCATGGCGCTTTTCTGGTGTGACATCTTGGAGCGCTTGAAGCTATATCAAAGAACGAGGAAGAAAACGGTAACACTAGAAACGAAGCGCACTCTCTCTTCAAGAAAATGACAAAACTAGAGACTGCATTCCTGACGATTTTCTGGAGTGAAATATTGGAGCGCTTGAAGATATATCAAAGAACGAGGACACTAGGAACGAAGCGCACTCTTTCTTTAAGAAAATGACAAAACCATAGACCGTATTCATGGCGCTTTACTGGAGTGAAATCTTGGAGCGCTTGAAGCTATATCAAAGAACGAGGAAGAAAACGGTGACACTAGAAACGAAGCGCACTCTCTCTTCAAGAAAATGACAAAACTAGAGACTGCATTCCTGACGATTTTCTGGAGTGAAAAATTGGAGCGCTTGAAGCTATATCAAAGAACGAGGAAGAAAACGGTGACACTAGAAACGAAGCGCACTCTCTCTTCAAGAAAATGACAAAACTAGAGACTACATTCATGGCGATTTTCTGGGGTGAAATCTTGGAGCACTTGAAGTTATATCTAAGAACGCGAAAGAAAACGGTGACACTAGAAACGAAGCGCACTCTCTCTTCAAGAAAATGACAAAACTAGAGACTGCATTCATGGCGATTTTCTGGAGTGAAATCTTGGAGCGCTTGAAGCTATATCAAAGAACGAGGAAGAAAACGTTGACAATAGAAACGAAGCGCACTCTCTCTTCGCGAAAATGACAAAACTAGAGACCGCATTCATGGCGCTTTTCTGGAGTGAAATCTTGGAGCGCTTGAAGCTATATCAACGAACGAGGAAGCAAACGGTGACACTAGAAACGAAACGCACTCTCTCTTCAAGAAAATGACAAAACTAGAGACTGCATTAATGGCGATTTTCTGGAGTGAAATCTTGGAGCGCTTGATGCTGTATCAAAGAACGAGGAAGAAAACGGTGACAATAGAAACGAAGCGCACTTTCTCTTCACGAAAATGACAAAACTAGAGACCGCATTCATGTCGATTTTCTGGAGTGAAATCTTGGAGCGCTTGAAGCTATATCAAAGAAGGAGGAAGAAAACAGTGACACTAGGAACGATGCGCACTCTCTCTTCAAGATAATGAAAAAACTAGAGACTGCATTCATGGCGCTTTTCTGGTGTGAAATCTTGGAGCGCTTGAAGCTATATCAAAGAACGAGGAAGAAAACGGTAACACTAGAAACGAAGCGCACTCTCTCTTCAAGAAAATGACAAAACTATAGACTGCATTCCTGACGATTTTCTGGAGTGAAATATTGGAGCGCTTGAAGATATATCAAAGAACGAGGACACTAGGAACGAAGCGCACTCTTTCTTTAAGAAAATGACAAAACCATAGACCGTATTCATGGCGCTTTACTGGAGTGAAATCTTGGAGCGCTTGAAGCTATATCAAAGAACGAGGAAGAAAACGGTGACACTAGAAACGAAGCGCACTCTCTCTTCAAGAAAATGCCAAAACTAGAGACTGCATTCCTGACGATTTTCTGGAGTGAAATATTGGAGCGCTTGAAGCTATATCAAAGAACGAGGAAGAAAACGGTGACACTAGAAACGAAGCGCAGTTTCTCCAAGAAAATGACAAAACTAGAGACTGCATTCATGGCGATTTTCTGGAGTGAAATCTTGGAGCGCTTGAAGCTATATCAAAGAACGAGGAAGAAAACGGTGGCACTAGAAACGAAGCGCACTCTCTCTTCAAGAAAATGACAAAACTAGAGACTGCATTCCTGACGATTTTCTGGAGGGAAATCTTGGAGCGCTTGAAGCTATATAAAAGAACGAGGAAGAAAACGGTGACACTAGAAACGAAGCGCACTCTCTCTTCAAGAAAATGACAAAACTAGAGACTGCATTCCTGACGATTTTCTGGAGTGAAATATTGGAGCGCTTGAAGATATATCAAAGAACGAGGACACTAGGAACGAAGCGCACTCTCTCTTCAAGATAATGACTAAACTAGAGACTGCATTCCTGACGATTTTCTGGAGTGAAATCTTGGAGCGCTTGAAGCTATATAAAAGAACGAGGAAGAAAACGGTGACACTAGAAACGAAGCGCACTCTCTCTTCAAGAAAATGACAAAACTAGAGACTGCATTCCTGACGATTTTCTGGAGTGAAATATTGGAGCGCTTGAAGATATATCAAAGAACGAGGACACTAGGAACGAAGCGCACTCTCTCTTCAAGAAAATGACAAAAGTAGAGACTGCATTCCTGACGATTTTCTGGAGTGAAATCTTGGAGCGCTTGAAGCTATATAAAAGAACGAGGAAGAAAACGGTGGCACTAGAAACGAAGCGCACTCTCTCTTCAAGAAAATGACAAAACTAGAGACTGCATTCCTGACGATTTTCTGGAGTGAAATATTGGAGCGCTTGAAGATATATCAAAGAACGAGGACACTAGGAACGAAGCGCACTCTCTCTTCAAGATAATGACAAAACTAGAGACTGCATTCATGGCGCTTTTCTGGTGTGAAATCTTGGAGCGCTTGAAGCTATATCAAAGAACGAGGAAGAAAACAGTGACACTAGAAACGAAACGCACTCTCTCTTCAAGAAAATGACCAAACTAGAGACTACATTCATGACGATGTTTTGGGGTGAAATCTTGGAGCGCTTGAAGCTATATCAAAGAACGAGGAAGAAAACAGTGACACTAGGAACGAAGCGCACTCTCTCTTCAAGATAATTACAAAACTAGAGACTGCATTCCTGACGATTTTCTGGAGTGAAATATTGGAGCGCTTGAAGATATATCAAAGAACGAGGAAGAAAACGGTGACACTAGAAACGAAGCGCACTCTCTCTTCAAGAAAATGACAAAACTAGAGACTACATTCATGGCGATTTTCTGGGGTGAAATCTTGGAGCACTTGAAGTTCTATCAAAGAACGCGGAAGAAAACGGTGACACTAGAAACGAAGCGCACTCTCTCTTCAAGAAAATGACAAAACTAGAGACTACATTCATGGCGATTTTCTGGTGTGAAATCTTGGAGCGCTTGAAGCTATATCAAAGAACGAGGGAGAAAACGGTGACACTAGAAACGAAGCGCACTCTCTCTTCAAGAAAATGACAAAACTAGAGACTGCATTCCTGACGATTTTCTGGAGTGAAATATTGGAGCGCTTGAAGATATATCAAAGAACGAGGAAGAAAACGGTGACACTAGAAACGAAGCGCACTCTCTCTTCAAGAAAATGACAAAACTATAGACTGCATTCCTGACGATTTTCTGGAGTGAAATATTGGAGCGCTTGAAGATATATCAAAGAACGAGGACACTAGGAACGAAGCGCACTCTTTCTTTAAGAAAATGACAAAACCATAGACCGTATTCATGGCGCTTTACTGGAGTGAAATCTTGGAGCGCTTGAAGCTATATCAAAGAACGAGGAAGAAAACGGTGACACTAGAAACGAAGCGCACTCTCTCTTCAAGAAAATGCCAAAACTAGAGACTGCATTCCTGACGATTTTCTGGAGTGAAATATTGGAGCGCTTGAAGCTATATCAAAGAACGAGGAAGAAAACGGTGACACTAGAAACGAAGCGCAGTTTCTCCAAGAAAATGACAAAACTAGAGACTGCATTCATGGCGATTTTCTGGAGTGAAATCTTGGAGCGCTTGAAGCTATATCAAAGAACGAGGAAGAAAACGGTGGCACTAGAAACGAAGCGCACTCTCTCTTCAAGAAAATGACAAAACTAGAGACTGCATTCCTGACGATTTTCTGGAGGGAAATCTTGGAGCGCTTGAAGCTATATAAAAGAACGAGGAAGAAAACGGTGACACTAGAAACGAAGCGCACTCTCTCTTCAAGAAAATGACAAAACTAGAGACTGCATTCCTGACGATTTTCTGGAGTGAAATATTGGAGCGCTTGAAGATATATCAAAGAACGAGGACACTAGGAACGAAGCGCACTCTCTCTTCAAGATAATGACTAAACTAGAGACTGCATTCCTGAGGATTTTCTGGAGTGAAATCTTGGAGCGCTTGAAGCTATATAAAAGAACGAGGAAGAAAACGGTGACACTAGAAACGAAGCGCACTCTCTCTTCAAGAAAATGACAAAACTAGAGACTGCATTCCTGACGATTTTCTGGAGTGAAATATTGGAGCGCTTGAAGATATATCAAAGAACGAGGACACTAGGAACGAAGCGCACTCTCTCTTCAAGAAAATGACAAAAGTAGAGACTGCATTCCTGACGATTTTCTGGAGTGAAATCTTGGAGCGCTTGAAGCTATATAAAAGAACGAGGAAGAAAACGGTGGCACTAGAAACGAAGCGCACTCTCTCTTCAAGAAAATGACAAAACTAGAGACTGCATTCCTGACGATTTTCTGGAGTGAAATATTGGAGCGCTTGAAGATATATCAAAGAACGAGGACACTAGGAACGAAGCGCACTCTCTCTTCAAGATAATGACAAAACTAGAGACTGCATTCATGGCGCTTTTCTGGTGTGAAATCTTGGAGCGCTTGAAGCTATATCAAAGAACGAGGAAGAAAACAGTGACACTAGAAACGAAACGCACTCTCTCTTCAAGAAAATGACCAAACTAGAGACTACATTCATGACGATGTTTTGGGGTGAAATCTTGGAGCGCTTGAAGCTATATCAAAGAACGAGGAAGAAAACAGTGACACTAGGAACGAAGCGCACTCTCTCTTCAAGATAATTACAAAACTAGAGACTGCATTCCTGACGATTTTCTGGAGTGAAATATTGGAGCGCTTGAAGATATATCAAAGAACGAGGAAGAAAACGGTGACACTAGAAACGAAGCGCACTCTCTCTTCAAGAAAATGACAAAACTAGAGACTACATTCATGGCGATTTTCTGGGGTGAAATCTTGGAGCACTTGAAGTTCTATCAAAGAACGCGGAAGAAAACGGTGACACTAGAAACGAAGCGCACTCTCTCTTCAAGAAAATGACAAAACTAGAGACTACATTCATGGCGATTTTCTGGTGTGAAATCTTGGAGCGCTTGAAGCTATATCAAAGAACGAGGGAGAAAACGGTGACACTAGAAACGAAGCGCACTCTCTCTTCAAGAAAATGACAAAACTAGAGACTGCATTCCTGACGATTTTCTGGAGTGAAATATTGGAGCGCTTGAAGATATATCAAAGAACGAGGAAGAAAACGGTGACACTAGAAACGAAGCGCACTCTCTCTTCAAGAAAATGACAAAACTAGAGACTACATTCATGGCGATTTTCTGGGGTGAAATCTTGGAGCACTTGAAGTTCTATCAAAGAACGCGGAAGAAAACGGTGACACTAGAAACGAAGCGCACTCTCTCTTCAAGAAAATGACAAAACTAGAGACGGCATTCATGGCGATTTTCTGGAGTGAAATCTTGGAGCGCTTGAAGCTATATCAAAGAACGAGGAAGAAAACGTTGACAATAGAAACGAAGCGCACTCTCTGTTCACGAAAATGACAAAACTAGAGACCGCATTCATGGCGCTTTTCTGGAGTGAAATCTTGGAGCGCTTGATGCTGTATCAAAGAACGAGGAAGAAAACGGTGACAATAGAAACGAAGCGCACTCTCTCTTCACGAAAATGACAAAACTACAGACCGCATTCATGTCGATTTTCTGGAGTGAAATCTTGGAGCGCTTGAAGCTATATCAAAGAAGGAGGAAGAAAACAGTGACACTAGGAACGAAGCGCACTCTCTCTTCAAGATAATGAAAAAACTAGAGACTGCATTCATGGCGCTTTTCTGGTGTGAAATCTTGGAGCGCTTGAAGCTATATCAAAGAACGAGGAAGAAAACGGTAACACTAGAAACGAAGCACACTCTCTCTTCAAGAAAATGACAAAACTAGAGACTGCATTCCTGAAGATTTTCTGGAGTGAAATATTGGAGCGCTTGAAGATATATCAAAGAACGAGGACACTAGGAACGAAGCGCACTCTCTCTTCACGAAAATGACAAAACTAGAGACCGCATTCATGGCGTTTTTCTGGAGTGAAATCTTGGAGCGCTTGAAGCTATACCAAAGAACGAGGAAGAAAACGGTGACACTAGGAACGAAGCGCACTCTCTCTTCAAGAAAATGACAAAACTAGACTGCATTCATGGCGGTTTTCTGGAGTGAAATCTTGGAGCGCTTGAAGCTATATCAAAGAACAAGGAAGAAAACAGTGACACTAGAAACGAAGCGCACTCTCTCTTCAAGAAATTGACAAAACTAGATACTGCATTCATGGCGATTTTCTGGAGTGAAATCTTGGAGCGCTTGAAGCTATATCAAAGAACGAGGAAGAAAACGGTGACACTAGGAACGAAGCGCACTCTCACTTCAAGAAAATGACAAAACTAGAGACTGCATTCATGGCGATTTTCTGGAGTGAAATATTGGAGCGCTTGAAGATATATCAAAGAACGAGGACACTAGGAACGAAGCGCACTCTCTCTTCAAGATAATGACAAAACTAGAGACTGCATTCATGGCGCTTTTCTGGTGTGAAATCTTGGAGCGCTTGAAGCTATATCAAAGAACGAGGAAGAAAACAGTGACACTAGAAACGAAACGCACTCTCTCTTCAAGAAAATGACCAAACTAGAGACTACATTCATGACGATGTTTTGGGGTGAAATCTTGGAGCGCTTGAAGCTATATCAAAGAACGAGGAAGAAAACAGTGACACTAGGAACGAAGCGCACTCTCTCTTCAAGATAATTACAAAACTAGAGACTGCATTCCTGACGATTTTCTGGAGTGAAATATTGGAGCGCTTGAAGATATATCAAAGAACGAGGAAGAAAACGGTGACACTAGAAACGAAGCGCACTCTCTCTTCAAGAAAATGACAAAACTAGAGACTACATTCATGGCGATTTTCTGGGGTGAAATCTTGGAGCACTTGAAGTTCTATCAAAGAACGCGGAAGAAAACGGTGACACTAGAAACGAAGCGCACTCTCTCTTCAAGAAAATGACAAAACTAGAGACTACATTCATGGCGATTTTCTGGTGTGAAATCTTGGAGCGCTTGAAGCTATATCAAAGAACGAGGGAGAAAACGGTGACACTAGAAACGAAGCGCACTCTCTCTTCAAGAAAATGACAAAACTAGAGACTGCATTCCTGACGATTTTCTGGAGTGAAATATTGGAGCGCTTGAAGATATATCAAAGAACGAGGAAGAAAACGGTGACACTAGAAACGAAGCGCACTCTCTCTTCAAGAAAATGACAAAACTAGAGACTACATTCATGGCGATTTTCTGGGGTGAAATCTTGGAGCACTTGAAGTTCTATCAAAGAACGCGGAAGAAAACGGTGACACTAGAAACGAAGCGCACTCTCTCTTCAAGAAAATGACAAAACTAGAGACGGCATTCATGGCGATTT
Organism: Amblyomma americanum; assembly: GCF_052857255.1. NCBI lineage: Eukaryota > Metazoa > Arthropoda > Arachnida > Ixodida > Ixodidae > Amblyomma > Amblyomma americanum. The sequence goes on along the minus strand of NC_135500.1, from coordinate 76,199,989 downwards.
TCTGGAGTGAAATCTTGGAGCGCTTGAAGCTATATCAAAGAACGAGGAAGAAAACGTTGACAATAGAAACGAAGCGCACTCTCTGTTCACGAAAATGACAAAACTAGAGACCGCATTCATGGCGCTTTTCTGGAGTGAAATCTTGGAGCGCTTGATGCTGTATCAAAGAACGAGGAAGAAAACGGTGACAATAGAAACGAAGCGCACTCTCTCTTCACGAAAATGACAAAACTACAGACCGCATTCATGTCGATTTTCTGGAGTGAAATCTTGGAGCGCTTGAAGCTATATCAAAGAAGGAGGAAGAAAACAGTGACACTAGGAACGAAGCGCACTCTCTCTTCAAGATAATGAAAAAACTAGAGACTGCATTCATGGCGCTTTTCTGGTGTGAAATCTTGGAGCGCTTGAAGCTATATCAAAGAACGAGGAAGAAAACGGTAACACTAGAAACGAAGCACACTCTCTCTTCAAGAAAATGACAAAACTAGAGACTGCATTCCTGACGATTTTCTGGAGTGAAATATTGGAGCGCTTGAAGATATATCAAAGAACGAGGACACTAGGAACGAAGCGCACTCTCTCTTCACGAAAATGACAAAACTAGAGACCGCATTCATGGCGTTTTTCTGGAGTGAAATCTTGGAGCGCTTGAAGCTATACCAAAGAACGAGGAAGAAAACGGTGACACTAGGAACGAAGCGCACTCTCTCTTCAAGAAAATGACAAAACTAGACTGCATTCATGGCGGTTTTCTGGAGTGAAATCTTGGAGCGCTTGAAGCTATATCAAAGAACAAGGAAGAAAACAGTGACACTAGAAACGAAGCGCACTCTCTCTTCAAGAAATTGACAAAACTAGATACTGCATTCATGGCGATTTTCTGGAGTGAAATCTTGGAGCGCTTGAAGCTATATCAAAGAACGAGGAAGAAAACGGTGACACTAGGAACGAAGCGCACTCTCACTTCAAGAAAATAACAAAACTAGAGACTGCATTCATGGCGATTTCCTGGAGTGAAATCTTGGAGCGCTAGAAGCTATATCAAAGAACGAGGAAGAAAACGGTGACACTAGGAACGAAGCGCACTCTCTCTCCAAGAAAATGTCAAAACTAGAGACTGCATTCATAGCGATTTTCTGGAGTGAAATCTTGGAGCGCTTGAAGCTATATCAAAGAACGAGGAAGAAAACGGTGACAATTGAAACGAAGCACACTCTCTCTTCACGAAAATGACAAAACTACAGACAGCATTCATGGCGATTTTCTCGTGTGAAATCTTGGAGCGCTTGAAGCTATATCAAAGAACGAGGAAGAAAACAGTGACACTAGGAACGAAGCGCACTCTCTCCAAGATAATGACAAAACTAGAGACTGCATTCATGGCGCTTTTCTGCTGTGAAATCTTGGAGCACTTGAAGCTATATCAAAGCACGAGGAAGAAAACGGTGACACTAGAAACGAAGCGCACTCTTTTTTCAAGAAAATGACAAAACTAGAGACTGCATTCATGGCGCTTTTCTGGAGTTATATATTGGAGCGCTTGAAGATATATCAAAGAACGAGGAAGAAAACGGTGACACTAGAAACGAAGCGCACTCTCTCTTCAAGAAAATGACAAAACTAGAGACTGCATTCCTGACGATTTTCTGGAGTGAAATATTAGAGCGCTTGAAGATATATCAATGAACGAGGAAGAAAACGGTGACATTAGAAACGAAGCGCACTCTTTCTTCAAGAAAATGACAAAACTAGAGACTGCATTCCTGACGATTTTCTGGAGTGAAATCTTGGAGCGCTTGAAGCTATATCATAGAACGAGGAAGAAAACGGTGACACTAGAAACGAAGCGCACTTTCTCTTCAAAAAAATGACAAAACTAGAGACTGCATTCATGGCGATTTTCTGGAGTGAAATCTTGGAGCGCTTGAAGCTATATCAAAGAACGATGAAGAAAACGGTGACAATAGAAACGAAGCGCACTCTCTCTTCAAGAAAATGACAAAACTAGAGACTTCTTTCATGGCGATTTTCTGGGGTGAAATCTTGGAGCGCTCGAAGCTATATCAAAGAACGAGGAAGAAAACAGTGACACTAGGAACGAAGCGCACTCTCTCTTCAAGATAATGACAAAACTAGAGACTGGATTCATGGCGCTTTTCTGGTGTGAAATCTTGGAGCGCTTGAAGCTGTATCAAAGAACGAGGAAGAAAACAGTGACACTAGAAACGAAGCGCACTCTCTCTTCAAGAAAATGACAAAACTAGAGACTGCATTCATGGCGCTTTTCTGGTGTGAAATCTTGGAGCGCTTGAAGCTATATCAAAGAACGAGGAAGAAAACGGTGACACTAGAAACGAAGCGCACTCTCTCTTCAAGAAAATGACAAAACTAGAGACTGCATTCATGGCGATTTTCTGGAGTGAAATCTTGGAGCGCTTGAAGCTATATCAAAGAACGAGGAAGAAAACGTTGACAATAGAAACGAAGCGCACTCTCTCTTCGCGAAAATGACAAAACTAGAGACCGCATTCATGGCGCTTTTCTGGAGTGAAATCTTGGAGCGCCTGAAGCTATATCAAAGAACGAGGAAGTAAACGGTGACACTAGAAACGAAGCGCACTCTCTCTTCAAGAAAATGACAAAACTAGAGACTGCATTAATGGCGATTTTCTGGAGTGAAATCTTGGAGCGCTTGATGCTGTATCAAAGAACGAGGAAGAAAACTGTGACAATAGAAACGAAGCGCACTCTCTCTTCACGAAAATGACAAAACTAGAGACCGCATTCATGTCGATTTTCTGGAGTGAAATCTTGGAGCGCTTGAAGCTATATCAAAGAAGGAGGAAGAAAACAGTGACACTTGGAACGAAGCGCACTCTCTCTTCAAGATAATGAAAAAACTAGAGACTGCATTCATGGCGCTTTTCTGGTGTGACATCTTGGAGCGCTTGAAGCTATATCAAAGAACGAGGAAGAAAACGGTAACACTAGAAACGAAGCGCACTCTCTCTTCAAGAAAATGACAAAACTAGAGACTGCATTCCTGACGATTTTCTGGAGTGAAATATTGGAGCGCTTGAAGATATATCAAAGAACGAGGACACTAGGAACGAAGCGCACTCTTTCTTTAAGAAAATGACAAAACCATAGACCGTATTCATGGCGCTTTACTGGAGTGAAATCTTGGAGCGCTTGAAGCTATATCAAAGAACGAGGAAGAAAACGGTGACACTAGAAACGAAGCGCACTCTCTCTTCAAGAAAATGACAAAACTAGAGACTGCATTCCTGACGATTTTCTGGAGTGAAAAATTGGAGCGCTTGAAGCTATATCAAAGAACGAGGAAGAAAACGGTGACACTAGAAACGAAGCGCACTCTCTCTTCAAGAAAATGACAAAACTAGAGACTACATTCATGGCGATTTTCTGGGGTGAAATCTTGGAGCACTTGAAGTTATATCTAAGAACGCGAAAGAAAACGGTGACACTAGAAACGAAGCGCACTCTCTCTTCAAGAAAATGACAAAACTAGAGACTGCATTCATGGCGATTTTCTGGAGTGAAATCTTGGAGCGCTTGAAGCTATATCAAAGAACGAGGAAGAAAACGTTGACAATAGAAACGAAGCGCACTCTCTCTTCGCGAAAATGACAAAACTAGAGACCGCATTCATGGCGCTTTTCTGGAGTGAAATCTTGGAGCGCTTGAAGCTATATCAACGAACGAGGAAGCAAACGGTGACACTAGAAACGAAACGCACTCTCTCTTCAAGAAAATGACAAAACTAGAGACTGCATTAATGGCGATTTTCTGGAGTGAAATCTTGGAGCGCTTGATGCTGTATCAAAGAACGAGGAAGAAAACGGTGACAATAGAAACGAAGCGCACTTTCTCTTCACGAAAATGACAAAACTAGAGACCGCATTCATGTCGATTTTCTGGAGTGAAATCTTGGAGCGCTTGAAGCTATATCAAAGAAGGAGGAAGAAAACAGTGACACTAGGAACGATGCGCACTCTCTCTTCAAGATAATGAAAAAACTAGAGACTGCATTCATGGCGCTTTTCTGGTGTGAAATCTTGGAGCGCTTGAAGCTATATCAAAGAACGAGGAAGAAAACGGTAACACTAGAAACGAAGCGCACTCTCTCTTCAAGAAAATGACAAAACTATAGACTGCATTCCTGACGATTTTCTGGAGTGAAATATTGGAGCGCTTGAAGATATATCAAAGAACGAGGACACTAGGAACGAAGCGCACTCTTTCTTTAAGAAAATGACAAAACCATAGACCGTATTCATGGCGCTTTACTGGAGTGAAATCTTGGAGCGCTTGAAGCTATATCAAAGAACGAGGAAGAAAACGGTGACACTAGAAACGAAGCGCACTCTCTCTTCAAGAAAATGCCAAAACTAGAGACTGCATTCCTGACGATTTTCTGGAGTGAAATATTGGAGCGCTTGAAGCTATATCAAAGAACGAGGAAGAAAACGGTGACACTAGAAACGAAGCGCAGTTTCTCCAAGAAAATGACAAAACTAGAGACTGCATTCATGGCGATTTTCTGGAGTGAAATCTTGGAGCGCTTGAAGCTATATCAAAGAACGAGGAAGAAAACGGTGGCACTAGAAACGAAGCGCACTCTCTCTTCAAGAAAATGACAAAACTAGAGACTGCATTCCTGACGATTTTCTGGAGGGAAATCTTGGAGCGCTTGAAGCTATATAAAAGAACGAGGAAGAAAACGGTGACACTAGAAACGAAGCGCACTCTCTCTTCAAGAAAATGACAAAACTAGAGACTGCATTCCTGACGATTTTCTGGAGTGAAATATTGGAGCGCTTGAAGATATATCAAAGAACGAGGACACTAGGAACGAAGCGCACTCTCTCTTCAAGATAATGACTAAACTAGAGACTGCATTCCTGACGATTTTCTGGAGTGAAATCTTGGAGCGCTTGAAGCTATATAAAAGAACGAGGAAGAAAACGGTGACACTAGAAACGAAGCGCACTCTCTCTTCAAGAAAATGACAAAACTAGAGACTGCATTCCTGACGATTTTCTGGAGTGAAATATTGGAGCGCTTGAAGATATATCAAAGAACGAGGACACTAGGAACGAAGCGCACTCTCTCTTCAAGAAAATGACAAAAGTAGAGACTGCATTCCTGACGATTTTCTGGAGTGAAATCTTGGAGCGCTTGAAGCTATATAAAAGAACGAGGAAGAAAACGGTGGCACTAGAAACGAAGCGCACTCTCTCTTCAAGAAAATGACAAAACTAGAGACTGCATTCCTGACGATTTTCTGGAGTGAAATATTGGAGCGCTTGAAGATATATCAAAGAACGAGGACACTAGGAACGAAGCGCACTCTCTCTTCAAGATAATGACAAAACTAGAGACTGCATTCATGGCGCTTTTCTGGTGTGAAATCTTGGAGCGCTTGAAGCTATATCAAAGAACGAGGAAGAAAACAGTGACACTAGAAACGAAACACACTCTCTCTTCAAGAAAATGACCAAACTAGAGACTACATTCATGACGATGTTTTGGGGTGAAATCTTGGAGCGCTTGAAGCTATATCAAAGAACGAGGAAGAAAACAGTGACACTAGGAACGAAGCGCACTCTCTCTTCAAGATAATTACAAAACTAGAGACTGCATTCCTGACGATTTTCTGGAGTGAAATATTGGAGCGCTTGAAGATATATCAAAGAACGAGGAAGAAAACGGTGACACTAGAAACGAAGCGCACTCTCTCTTCAAGAAAATGACAAAACTAGAGACTACATTCATGGCGATTTTCTGGGGTGAAATCTTGGAGCACTTGAAGTTCTATCAAAGAACGCGGAAGAAAACGGTGACACTAGAAACGAAGCGCACTCTCTCTTCAAGAAAATGACAAAACTAGAGACTACATTCATGGCGATTTTCTGGTGTGAAATCTTGGAGCGCTTGAAGCTATATCAAAGAACGAGGGAGAAAACGGTGACACTAGAAACGAAGCGCACTCTCTCTTCAAGAAAATGACAAAACTAGAGACTGCATTCATGGCGATTTTCTGGGGTGAAATCTTGGAGCGCTTGAAGCTATATCAAAGAACGAGGGAGAAAACGGTGACACTAGAAACGAAGCGCACTCTCTCTTCAAGAAAATGACAAAACTAGAGACTACATTCATGGCGATTTTCTGGGGTGAAATCTTGGAGCGCTTGAAGCTATATCAAAGAACGAGGGAGAAAACGGTGACACTAGAAACGAAGCGCACTCTCTCTTCAAGAAAATGACAAAACTAGAGACTGCATTCCTGACGATTTTCTGGAGTGAAATATTGGAGCGCTTGAAGATATATCAAAGAACGAGGAAGAAAACGGTGACACTAGAAACGAAGCGCACTCTCTCTTCAAGAAAATGACAAAACTAGAGACTACATTCATGGCGATTTTCTGGAGTGAAATCTTGGAGCGCTTGAAGCTATATCAAAGAACGAGGAAGAAAACGGTGACACTAGAAACGAAGCGCACTCTCTCTTCAAGAAAATGACAAAACTAGAGACTGCATTCCTGACGATTTTCTGGAGTGAAATATTGGAGCGCTTGAAGATATATCAAAGAACGAGGAAGAAAACGGTGACACTAGAAACGAAGCGCACTCTCTCTTCAAGAAAATGACAAAACTAGAGACTACATTCATGGCGATTTTCTGGAGTGAAATCTTGGAGCGCTTGAAGCTATATCAAAGAACGAGGAAGAAAACGTTGACAATAGAAACGAAGCGCACTCTCTGTTCACGAAAATGACAAAACTAGAGACCGCATTCATGGCGCTTTTCTGGAGTGAAATCTTGGAGCGCTTGATGCTGTATCAAAGAACGAGGAAGAAAACGGTGACAATAGAAACGAAGCGCACTCTCTCTTCACGAAAATGACAAAACTACAGACCGCATTCATGTCGATTTTCTGGAGTGAAATCTTGGAGCGCTTGAAGCTATATCAAAGAAGGAGGAAGAAAACAGTGACACTAGGAACGAAGCGCACTCTCTCTTCAAGATAATGAAAAAACTAGAGACTGCATTCATGGCGCTTTTCTGGTGTGAAATCTTGGAGCGCTTGAAGCTATATCAAAGAACGAGGAAGAAAACGGTAACACTAGAAACGAAGCACACTCTCTCTTCAAGAAAATGACAAAACTAGAGACTGCATTCCTGACGATTTTCTGGAGTGAAATATTGGAGCGCTTGAAGATATATCAAAGAACGAGGACACTAGGAACGAAGCGCACTCTCTCTTCACGAAAATGACAAAACTAGAGACCGCATTCATGGCGTTTTTCTGGAGTGAAATCTTGGAGCGCTTGAAGCTATACCAAAGAACGAGGAAGAAAACGGTGACACTAGGAACGAAGCGCACTCTCTCTTCAAGAAAATGACAAAACTAGACTGCATTCATGGCGGTTTTCTGGAGTGAAATCTTGGAGCGCTTGAAGCTATATCAAAGAACAAGGAAGAAAACAGTGACACTAGAAACGAAGCGCACTCTCTCTTCAAGAAATTGACAAAACTAGATACTGCATTCATGGCGCTTTTCTGGAGTGAAATCTTGGAGCGCTTGAAGCTATATCAAAGAACGAGGAAGAAAACGGTGACACTAGAAACGAAGCGCACTCTCTCTTCAAGAAAGACAAAACTAGAGACTGCATTCATGGCGATTTTGTGGAGTGAAATGTTGGAGCGCTTTGACAAAATGAGCGTAGCACAGAAACCAGGCCTAGACATTTCAACTGCTGTAGACCTGCTGAGCTCTCTAGAAGGCTTTGTTAATTCTTTACGACCTTTCTTTGATACCTTCGAAGAGATAGCACGCACGCTAAGTACCGATCAATGTTACCAGGATGAGGGCAAACGCATCGTTTTGAGTAAGCACCCGGACGAAAAAAGCGATAGTGCGCTACAAGGTAGAAAAAAGTTTATCGTAGAGACCTACAATGTTGTACTTAACAGTCTAGGCTCTGCTTTGCGAGTGCGAAAGGCTGCCTACACTGAACTCCGTGAAAGGTTCGGATTCTTAAATTTGCTGACAGAAGTTGGGAGTGAGGCCTCTCTGGCACAGCAGGCTGAGAAGTTGTTGAAAACCTACAAAAATGATTTAGAGACAGCATTTCCCGCAGAAATCGTTCAGTTTGCGAACTTTCTGCACAACTCTGTGTGCCAGGATACGGGTCCCCTGAGAATAAAGAAGTTGCTGCACTATGGAAAGCCTATTGATGTGTTTCCGAACCTTTCTATTGGTTTGCGAATGTACTTAAGCATACTCGTGGCAAACTGTGAGACCGAACGATCGTTTTCCAAGTTGTCGCTGATAAATAATCGCCTTTGTTCGAGCTTCCTTGACGACAAGATGAACTCGCTTGCTATCATGTCCATTGAAAGTGACCTCCTCCGCGATCTATCCTTCGAACAGATTATATCTCATTTCGCCAAAGCGAAGGCGCGAAAGATGCCATTTTAAAAGAGGACTGTTTGCGCTATACATGAATAGTTCCAATAAGTTCGTTGTGTCGCCTCCCAGCCTCCACGTTGCCAATGAAACGATGAGCAGTGTAATTCAATATATGGAAATCTTCGTTGTTCGTCTCTTGTTTGCTCTGCTTGTGATATTTAGCGCGCTTACAGAGAACTTTATTTTTTGTTGTTTTTGATAGTGCCACGTTTATTTGGTGTCGTCCTTGATTGTCTTATATTTAACGAAAATATTTTGCAATAACGTTTTGTAATTACAGTTGGTAATATTCATTTGTATTCTAGTGCATTTTTATGGTGTTTGTATTGCCTTAAGTATTGTATCCCCGCGGCGGTGGCTCGGTGGTTAGGGCGCTCGACTACTGATCCGGAGTTCCCGGGTTCGAACCCGACCGCGGCGGCTGCGTTTTTATGGAGGAAAAGCGCTAAGGCGCCCGTGTGCTGTGCGATGTCAGTGCACGTTAAAGATCCCCAGGTGGTCGAAATTCTTCCGGAGCCCTCCACTATGGCACCTCTCTCTTCCTTTATTCTTTCACTCCCTCCTTTATCCCTTCCCCTACGGCGCGGTTCATGTGTCCAACGATATATGAGACAGATACTGCGCCATTTCCTTTCCCGCCCAAAAAACCAATTAATATTATTATTATTAAGTATTGTATGTATCTAGTGCATATTTATAGAGTAACGTGTATAACGATTACTGCAGTCTGATGTTTGAATTTTAATAAAGAATGCTTTGGATAAAACTATGCGTCTTCTCACGGGATTAAACTTAGTGATGCAAACAAAGCCTAGCTTCAGTAGGATCGACACCTTATCTGTGTTGTCTTTTCTGCGTCTTTGTTCGTCTTGAGTGCACTAAACTTTTCTTTACAGCCTAGCTTCTGCTGAAAACTGGATGCAGATTGATCACAAAGTGAACATATGTGCGGGTGTTAACAGCACGCGTTTCAAGCAAGTTTTGTTGTTTTACTTATAATTATAATAATAATAAAAATCCCGTTGATCGCACTTCGTTCTTTTTAATTCGATGGAATTAAAATGAAACATGGCATATTTCCAGTAGCATAGCAGGCGACAGAGGGGGGGTCAGTAAAGGGAAAGGGGCCTGCATGCGCATTAGCCCAGGGCCCCCATTTTTCTCAATCCGGCCCTGAGCTTTGGTAGCCGGCGACAGCTCCTAGAGATGCTACTGTTTTAGCAGTATGTTGCGCAGCATATTGTTGTTTCTGCACTGTTTGTTGTGCAAGTTTTGCACATATATGTCGTGGCTGCTGCCATGCCGAACGAAAGGAAGACCACATGGACAACTGTGGTATAGTTGAGAATGAACAATAACTTGGGGCAAAATTAAAAGCCTTTGTCTGACCTCTCGGTTGATTCCTCCCTGCCCAGTGACATCCGAGGTCGTTTCAACCTTCATATCGATTGTAGACAAATTCTAAACCTCCTTCTATCTTGAGTGTCATGATGGCAACGGTTAGAAGAGGTCCGAACACCTGAACCTTGCCTCGGGTACGCATTTCGTGTTCGTTGAGAAAAATTTGGCTTCATTTCAGGTTTTCCTTTGATGTCTATGGGTGGTGTTTTGTTTTGGTGATGGTCTGGCGGGACGAGTTGGTTTCAGACGGCACTTGCTTTCGTTGTGCGGTTTGGCGTTGTCCTGTTTTGTTCGCCTGGCAGAGATCCCAGAGCTGGACATAGAGGAGGAGACTCCTGGAAGACTACAGAACGAGACACCATTCTTGTACGACCATTCAGCTGAGCTGCGCAGGAGCAACTCATCTTCCCGACGCATTGTCCGGTGGCAGGGGTGCTGTTATGCCCGGCATGCCCTCCTGCCTAAATGGATAAAGACTTGGACTCCCTTCACCGGAATTTCTAGAAAACCAACGTCAAGGCGAATCAGTCTTCTGAAGAAAAGCTGTTGCCTGAGCTGGCGTTCACGGAAGCAGTGGCGACAATGGCGGCGCCACGTGGCCGAGTATGCCATCGGGTCGCCGGATGGAGGGTAGCTTTCATCAGACAAGCTGGGGATGACAACTGAAGGACGGCTGCGTCTTCGACAGGGTCCACGCGTTGCGGACAACAGGCGAGGAAGTGAAAGATCGTTCACCCCCCTGCTGGGAAATAGCTTGACAATTCTGACCCACTTGGGCAGCCACCTGACAACTGTGTTGACATCAAGGTGACAGTGTTCGGGGAATGTCTTTTGCCCTTTCCATCGACGAGCTGTGAGCAGAGGTGGGCATTTGACCTAAAAAATCTGGACCTCACCTCAATATCAAAAAGAATTTGCCGACCTCACTCAACCTCATCAGTTGAGGTTGAGGCCTCCTTAGACGCCTTCACCTCACTTTTTCTGGGGCTATTGGTGACCTAACTCAACCTCCAATTGTGAGGTTGAGTTCGGCTGCTCGACCTCAGAAAAAAAACGAAAAACAAAGCAAGAAGCGATTAAGAAGTTTTCAGTTAAAAATTCTGAGAATCCTCTGAGACAGGAAACCCAAAATGACAATGGTACTATTTAATAAGGTGTATGTATCAGTAGAGGTGGCCAGCGAACAAAAGCCATTTATTGCTGAACGTACAGTGCTTTTATAGCAGCAGGGGGTGTGGCAAACAAGGCGCTTATCTAATCTAGACAAGCACGATGAACGGCCGCACTAGGTATGGCACGTGCGTCATTCCCGATACATCTTCCCTCCTGTGGCGAATAGATGCGAAGAACTTGGTTGAAATTGCGGTCGTACCGCAGGCGCTGCGGTGGTGGCCTGTCTCCGGTAGATCGGCGCAATGGAAGAGCCTGCGGAGCCATTGAGCTCACAGGCGGTCCAGTCGTAGTCACGGGTGGCGGCACCTGCAGAATGTTCTCGGAGCTCTCGGGCGAAGTTGCAGCGGGTGCCGTGGGTTGCAGTGCTTCACTCGCTCGTTCGCTCTCGGGGTCGTCAGATTCGGCGGCTTCTTGCTGGAACAGCTCACCATTTGGAAGCAGATGCTGTCTGTTGCGACGTAGCACTGTTGTCCTCGGTAACTACTCGATAAGACTTTGGTGCAACTGCTCCGGCAACTTGAGCTCGGCGATTCCACGTCTTTTCCTTTACTGTCACGATGGTTTTGAGAGGTGGTAGCATTCTTCCCCGGGAGGTTGCCTGGGCTCGCTTGAATACCAGCATGCTTGGCTGCTGCCTGAAGTCTGGGAGCAGAGTGCGAAGCCTCCTGCCCTGCAAGAGTTCACAAGGGGAGCGGCCATCTTCGAGCGGAGTGGATCTGTAGCTGAGCAACCCGAGCCAGAAGTCTTCCTTTGTTTCTTCCGTTTTCTTTAGGATTCTCTTCACAATATGAACCCCCTTCTCGGCGAGTTCATTCGATCGCGGGAACTCTGGGCTCGACGTAACTAGGTTGAAGTCATACCTGGATGCAAAGAGAGCAAATTCATAAGACGAAAACTGAGGCCCATTGTGCGTGTTTACTTCCATTTGAATGTCGTATCTTGAAAAAATGGCGTTCAACTTCTCAATTACGGCACTGGATGTTGTACGAGTCAGCTTCTCCACTTGCGAGAAGTTTGAATGGGCATCGAAAACTGATAGGTACGAGCTCCCTCCGTGTTGAAAAATGTCGACGCCTACGCGGTACCATGAATGGTCCGGTGTAGGCCTGATCATAAATGGCTTGCTTTGTTGTTTGTACGAATATTTGCGGAAAACTGCACAGCTCTGCAGCAGTTCTTTCACACCAGAGTTCAGCCCCGGCCAGAACACTAGGCCCCTGGCTCTTGCTTGGCACTTGTTCAAGCCCATGTGTCCCTCATGAATGCGTTTAAGAACTTCCTTTCTCAATGACTTCGGGACTACAACTTTGCTGCCTTTAAGTACAATTCCTTTAATCAATGACAGCTCATACGCGAATGGCTTCATTATGCCCACAATGTCACCTTGTCCATTCATGTAGCGCTTCACCGACTGCAAGTCCGGATCATACGCTGTTGCATAGGCCATACGGAGCAGTATTTTTGCGCTTACCAAGGTTGACATGGCTGCAACCGCGTGGACTTCAACATCGTCTGTGCCGTTCGTGTAGTCCTTAGTCTCTGCCCTTGGAGCCCTTGATAGCAGGTCTGCGAGAAAGAATTTCTTTCGTGGTACATACTGAAGTTCAAAATCATAAGCCAGTAGCCTCAAGAAAAAAACGTTGAAGCCTGGGTGGCATGTCACTGATTCCTTTTGCTGCAACACCAATTAGTGGACGGTGGTCAGTCCCGATAACAGTCTTACTAAGGTCGTATACGAAGTGGTGGAATTTTTCACAGCCGAACGTTATTCCCATCGCTTCCTTTTCAATCTGCGAGTACCTCTTTTCTGAGCTGGTCATTACACGCGAGTCGTAAGCAACTGGCCGCCAGTTTTCACCGTGGCGCTGTAAGAGTGCAGCCCCCAAACCGTTCTTTGATGCACCTGCCACAATTTTAGTTTCCCTGGCTGGGTTAAAAATAGCTAGGAGAGGAGCACTGCTAAGCATGTCGCAGATCATCCTCCACTCACTAGCGTGATTTTCGGTCCACTCGAAGACAGTCTTTTTTGATGAGGCTGCGAAGAAGCGTTATACGTTCTGCGAGATTGGGCAAGTACTTGCTGAAATAATTTGCTACTCCTAGCATTCGGTGGATCGCGGCTTTATCCGCTGGGCATGAAGTCTCCCTCAACGACTGCGTCAACGCTGGGTTAGGCTTGATTCCATCCTGGCTAATGACATCACCCAGGAATTTAATTTCAGTGACTCCAACCTTGCACTTTTCGGCACTGAAAATTAAAACTGCTTTTTCTGCCACTTGCAGCACTTTCCGCAGGCGCGCATCGTGCTCTTCCTTAGACGAGCCCCATATTAGAATGTCATCAATTTACACTCTCACGCCTTGGCAGCGGTCAAATATTTCGCGCAGGATTTTCTGGAATACTTCCGGGGCTTATGCGATTCCGAACGGGAGCTTCAAAAACCGGTAACGCCCGAACGGAGTACCGAACGTGCATATAGTTTCTGTGGCGTCATCCAAAGGTACCTGATGAAAACCCTCCCTTGCGTCGAGGAGCGTGAAGTACTTAGCTCCGGCCAGCTCAGCTTCTATGTCCTCGCGTCCTGGCATCTGATAACGCTCTCGCTGTATGCACTCGTTGATACTTCTAGCGTCCACGCAAACGCGTATTTTCCCGTTTTTTTTTTTTTCGCACGATAACCAAAGCGCTTGCCCAGTCTGTCGGTTTCTGGACCCTCTCAATGATTCCACTTTGCTCCATGCGCTCCAGCTCTTCCCTCAAAGGTTCGTTCAGTGCAAAAGGCCCCCGCCGAGCTGGCTGGACAACTGGCGCACATCAAAACTAGGCCTGTACAGTGAGCAGCGTGAAAGGCGGAGCTTAAACAACACGTATAGCGCAACTTTCGAGTCGAGCCCTCGAACGAGTCCAGCTACAACCAAACGAATGCGCCAGGCAATGCCCGCAACGTCAACGCTTGACCAGCAAATATAGCAGCGTGAACGGCGGTGCTATACTACACGACCCGCGTCTTCCATAGCCCGTGAGCGAAAGGGTCCAGTTACAATGACGCCAAACTTCATTTACTGTGAAGAAAGACTGCAGTCGTTCGCGCTTCACTCCAAATCTTCAAAAAGAAAAAAAGAAACACGAGTGAGTAGTGAAGAACGGCAACTTAGAGACTTAGTTGAGAAAAGCTAGGATCCAGCGCATTATCGAAGCTTGCTCGGCCGATACTGTGCAGCTAAACCTTTTGTCCATCAGCCCCGTTGTTTTTCCCGCATGGAATAACGAAAAGCACACAAGATCGGCATTACCGCAGTTCGTAATCGCTGTCCACGCGGTAGAAACGCTTCCCGCCAGAACTCCCTCGCATAAAAACAAAACGGAGCATACCCGGGAATGGTGGAGCAAAAACGTTAACACGTGACCGCGGCTCTTCGACCAATGGGAGGATCAGCTTTCCCGGGACACGGCAAGGGAGCGGAAAAGCGGCGAAGTTCGAATGGAGTCGTTATACTTTTGATACATTCAGGGGTTTTATGACGGCCATGACGGCTATCCTAAAGGCTCCGCCTGTTGTGCACACTGCTCTGTGTAAGCGATCTATACCATTTGGCGTTAACTCCATCTTGCTCACCGGATATTCCGGTGAACCAGGACCACGGCCAGGACGCGAGTCCCTTTGCAAAGCTCGTCACCGCGATACCCTGTCTGCCCGATGCTCGGGCAACAATAAACTGCGCCTTCCCAAGGCTCCTGAGTTATGAGGCGAACCGGTATGGAAGTTTTGCCTGGGCGCCGAAGGATTGTTATGTGCGCTTAAACAAACACATAATGCCGGAATCGAGTTATTGTTCAGTGTGAGCGCTTTGCCCTGAATGCTGCAGCTCGCTTCCGACTGTCGTTCATTGGAATGCCGTACTGACTCGTCTTGCCGGCTGAACACGCCGTGATGACAGTGGTTATATATATGGTATTCGGCTGCCAAGTCCAAGGTAACGCGGGATCAAATCTCGGCCGCGGTAGCCGCGTTCTGATGGGGGCGGAATCCAGAACTCGTTTGTGCGTTGTTATCGCACATGTTAAGAAACCGAAGCGGTCAAAATTAACCCGGAGCCCTGCAGTAGGGTGTCTATCATAGCCCATTTACACCTGTGGCAGCTTCGACGGCTGCGCAGACATTACATTATTTGTCTGGGTTTTCGTCTTCCGCGCAGTGATACCTTCTTCAGTCATTGGTCCAGACTCCTCCGCCCTCCTCTTCCCTTTCTGAATCAATTTTCTGGCTGAGCCGCTGCACACTACTAATGCGAGGTTCATTTTAGTTTATTGACACATAGCTTCATGGTACGAACGCATACATTTGGTTGGTTCATACGCAGCCGGAGTGTGCAAGGCAGTCCAATCCTTCTTGCCAAGGAAATACATATCTCCAAGTAAGTCTTATAACAAAGAAGAAACCTAAAACTATCGTTATTTTTAATGACCGATCATGAGAAGTGGGCGTTACCACGGCGTAAAAAGAACGCCAAATAATTAACGAAAAAAAACGACAACTACCGCGAGAAACTTTGTCCGTCGATTGGGTCAGAAAAACAACGTAGCACGTAATACATGCACCCGTATTAAAAAAAAGGATGACATAAGAAGGATCAAACTGATGTATGCATATGAACAATGGGAGCTCATCCCTCGGGCTCACAGAATTTGCAATCACAATAGGACACTGCAGGTATCCTTCGGGTACATGCCCGACCCCTCCGCACACGAGAAGGCCGCGGCGAAGGCGTGAAAACCACGGACGGCTTTGTTGCAGTCGGCCGAGGAGGCTTGGTGTTCGGAACTGGGCAGAGAACAGGACATGTAGCACAGTGTGAGGAAGAAAACCTTGTCTTCGGGCAGGTTACTGGCTATCATGATCGGAGAGTCGGCTCGGAGAGATTTTAAGTAGGCTGAGTAGGCCACCTCCAGAGCCGGTATCTCGGGGAACGCGCTCACGAAGCCGCGGTCTTTCACGCAGCCGTCCTTTGCTTCGAAAGCGTCCACCACCGACTGCGGAATGGAAGGTGTTGTCTGGCTGAAGTGCGGCAGCCACTTGAGGCCTTCTTTGTCTACAGCCTTGACAATCTGAAGCGCCATGGAAAATCCGAGCCCGCCGTACAACATAGCCTTGGTACCGCCCGCGTAAAAGAGGGGATCTGACAGTGCACCTATTGCGATGCCCACGCTGTTCAAAGCGTAGTCGTAGCTCAGATAAGCCGGTGAGCTGTTATCGGGCAGTGCGAGTATGTAGTCGTAGTCGGGCAGTGCATTCATCCAGCGCAGAAGTCGCCGCGATTTCATCCAGTAGTAGCCGAACGCTGTCTCGTTCTCTGGAAAGTCGGCGTAGATGGTTCGGAGCGTGTCGTTTCTCAGATAATCCGGCGGAGGCCACAATCGGATCCCCATGAGCGCTAGCTTGGTGCCGAACAGTATCTTGCTGCTTTCGTCGAGCCAAGCGGAGCTATTCAGATTCTCGAAGAGGGTCTCTTTTAGGTTACTGAAAATGCTGTTGACGAGATCGCGTCCGGCGGGCTGCAGCTGGGACGTGATATGCAGTGCTAGCACTAGCGCTTTGTAGGAAACAGCGACGCTGTTGGCGCAGTACTCGGGTCGGCGTCTCTCCAGCCGCGCATTGCTGCCAAACCACGCTCGGAGCATGTTATAGCCGGCAACCGTGGAGTGCTGCTGGACGACATGTCAAGCCAGATGCTTGAGCAGCTCCTGGTCGCTGTACTTAGCAAAGATGCCGCCAATAGCTGTCAAGTAGTTGACGTCACTTGCGATTACTTCATCTTTGCTCGTGAACGCCAAATCAAGCTCGATCTTCGCGTTCAGCTCGTCAATCCACTCCTTCGAGGACAACGGTACGGTGTAGTTCTCTATGGTCCCCAGGGGAAACGTGGCAGCAGACTTCGGCTCCATCTTAAGGGCGCTATAGAGCTCCGTCAGTATGGCAGCCTCCAAAGTGGCAAATTTATCAATTTCAGATTGGCCGGTGGTGGGTTGCGTGTCGCCAAATAAAGCAGTATAAAATGCCCGCCAATAATGTTCGTACTTGCCTGCCTCCCTAATGGCGAGGTGCTGCCTTACGAGCGCAGTGAGAAAGGGACCGGGCGAAATAATAATTCGCCATTTAGTCCGCAGCCTGCGCACTCTGAGGGCGAACCAGACCGGGGCCTGCCAGTTGACGGCGAGTCCGATGAGCGCCCCGAGAGATGTGACGTTCTGGAGTGGCGACCCGGGCCAGCTCAACCCGTGCTCTTGGAGGAAGTCGAGAAAACCTTCCACGGTGTTTCCGAACTGCGATTCGCTTCCCATGCAGGAGTCGTACATTGCGCGGGCTTTCTTTCCTACAGGCAGCAGATGCGTTCCTTCGTAGAGGCTCGTGTTGAACTTCTGATACCACGACAACCTGAGCTGGTCCATGGTGGACTCTGCGTAACGCCGGGAACTGAAGTCCAGTGACCATCCCGAGCACACGTAGCCATGAAAATCTTCGCACGGGTCAATGCTCGAGTTGATTGCTTGCATGAGTAGGCTAGCATGACGCCGGCAGTCGTTGGAGTAGCAAAGCTCTCCGATGAGCAATGACCTTCGGGCGCGAAGGACCAGAACAGCAAGCATGGCAACGGAGAGCAAGGCGACGATGATCATGATTCCGGCTGTAAGCATGGCTCGCCGCCTTCGTCGGTTCCCGTGGGTCGGGGCCTGGAAGGAACCGCATTCCATTATCCTAGGTCAGAGGTTCATATGTCATAAATAGGAGTGAACTAGCTTGCATTCGTGAGGATTGATGTGGTGGAAGCTTATTTCGAAGGGGCTATACACACTTATCAGCACTACGCATATGGACCATTAAAAATATGGACGTCCATGAGATATTTGCACTTGATATTAGACATCTCCAGCAGATATCTAAAGTCTCGTTTACGAAGAATCTGAGTAGCTACTACACTAAAATTAGCGTCCATTCCGAGGTAAATTACATGCAGTATTGTGCTTCTTTATAGTGAAGACATAAAGGTTTTCCCGCCGGCTTACTTGCGGTGAAACTGCGCACAGAGCTTGGGTATAGCAGTAACTTTTGTCTCGTAGCAAGTCTGGAATCAAAAGCCGCCAATGCCGGGTTTCCGCAAAGGGCGGCAATGGCGCCACCAAAGGATCTGCGCATCAAGCAACGCTCGCCTCGGCACCTTTCGCTTTGCGGCACTTTCCCCTGTAGACAAAAGATGGCGTCACAGCTGCCATTCAACGGAAATCCGGCATTGGCGGCTATCGGTTTCTCGATCTCGGCACAGACGATCACAAGTTTGCATCATGTGCGGCTGCACCAAGTACCGTTGTCAGACTTGGGACAAAAGTTATCACAACACAAAAGCTCTGTGCGCAGTTTCACAGCAAACTAGTAACTGGTTGAGGCGGGGAACATTTGAGAAGTCGGTAAAAATGCACAATACTGTACTGTAGATATTCGCGCTAGATATATGCGAAGTGTTTTATGAATTTCCAGCGAAGAGGAGATACGAGCAGCCGCAGCGGCCTATAGACACGTATGGCGTGAAATAAATGTGATTGAATCTGCGTGATCCCCGCCCCCCCCCCCCCCCCAAAAAAAAAATGAGCCGACGCTAAGGCAGCGATCGAATATCGAGCTTTAACACACCTAACGTAGGTCGCCGGTTCGAATCTCTGTCGCGAGCTAGACTCTAACTTAACTAGGAAGTCTGTGCTGCACGAAACGCGAAATCGTATGCCACCCCCCCCCCACCCCCCCCGAACACTCTGCGACAAATGGTGGCGGTATGTACATAGGCCGCCGGTTCGAACTCCTGCCACGAGCTAGGCTCTAACTTAACTAGTGCGTTTATGCTGCATGAATCGTAGACACCAAGCTGGTAGTGCTACGAAATATGCTTAATCTGGGCCCAGTTGAATACACCCCAGCTTTGTTCATCAACAAACTGTAATTAACAAATGTCGTTTGAATATGCTGCTCCCAACAATTGTTTTTGTCCCGAACGTTGCAAGCGTATTAAAAAAGTGTAGGCATTGGTCATCGGGGTCGAATCGGTTTAATTTGAAAGTAATTCTCCAGGATTAACATAGGTGTCCTGGAAACATGATTAAGGAAAAATGAATAGGATGCGGGAAGCCTCACTTTCCTTGGATGTCAATGAATTATAATATATGCGTATTCTAAGACCGAGATAGATGCAACGTTACGAGTAAGTTCGTAGCTTTTTTCTCAAGAAAGGTTTGTAAGCTGGACGACTAAAAATTATGTCCATGAACGTAACGTTTAGACTCAGTAGAGACATTTCTGGCAGGTTCGTATTTTTGTGGTTATAGGGTTAGCAACCTCGCGTATTGCTAAGTTAAAATATAAAGTTGTGCGAACTGGTACAACTTCACACTTTCGGAAGAGAGAAGTAGATTGAAACGGAGACGTACTTGCACGCAGGACAAAGACTATTGCTATTAGAAGCTGCGTGAACCGGAAAAGAAAATTGCATGCTGAATGCTAAAACAAATTTCGCTGTTGAAAATAGCGTCGCTTTGACTGATTTCGATGTAAAAGCAACTGTGCCAAGTCGCTTTCCATCATTGCACTACAACAATATAAGTGAAGTCGTGTATTTGTACCAGTCATAGCGAATATTGTCGAGTAAAAAAAATTGGAAACAATCGGACTTCCATCTGGTTTCAATTGGGCAAGTTGAGTTTCCAGTTGGTTCCAATTCGAATGGTTTTCCAACTGTATAATCCGAATGGTCTCCTAATTGGACGAACTGAGTTTCTTTTTAACTGGTGAGTCCAAATGATCTTAGCAATTGCATCCAATTGGTATGTCCAACTGCACCCATTGTATTAATGCGAACATTGAATAACGACAAACAAGGCAGGAGTAAATATGCTTCTTGTATTCAGAGCTATCAGCAGCTCGACCTACTAATAGCATTCATCTTCCGCACTATCACTGCGGTCAAAATTCAAACACCAAAGCTGATACTCCAACAGAGCATATCCGGCCGCAGTGCTCGCCGCGAGCTCACCGTGGCACTGGCGCTGTGTACGTTGTCTGTGTGGGTGCGGTTCAGGGCTCCTGCAGCTGACGACTGCTCGTCCGGCTCCAGCGGGCATAGCGGGAAAGGTTCTTTCAGGTTAAGCAGCATTTGCCACCCATGCTGCGTCTTCGTGTCCGTACCGACGCTTGGAGGCAACGAGATCGAGCCCTGTTCATCAGCCATTGTGGAGATCTTTCTGCCAGGCTCTGGAATGCCTGCAATGCAGCCCTCCTGTCGCGTCCCAGCTTCGTCAAGCGAAGGCCTGCAAGAACAGCTGTAGTTGAAACCTATCCATGCCCAGCTTTCCTGAACATGACCAACTGGCGCCATCTGTAGTCCACCAGTAGCGAACACCACGTAACTGAACGATAATATTTTCATATGTAATTGAGGAAAAACTAAAGCCTCCCTTGAAATGGTGCTCGAAGATGTTGGCACTGATGACTGACACTCTTCCCACGCGAAGCAGAATCAAACTTATAAAATGCTTCCAGCGCTCTCAGCGACAAGTTTTTACAGACATTGGAAATCAATGGGGGATACCAAACATTCATAATTGCCCGCGGTAATTTTGATGTCCAGTGCCCGCCGCACATACTAGAAGTGCTGGTCCAGATTTCCTGGACTTGTTGCATGGTGGGGTTGTACTGCGGTGTACCGGAGGTCGACATGGGGTATGATGAAGAAGGCAGCATGAGATGACTATTGATTAATTTCGACAATTTCGGTTCTCACGTCTGCTTGCATTCCACAGCACAGATCCACTTCAGATTTCGCACCCATCGAAATCAGACTTTCGAGGTCGTGATTCCGCCTCACGACTTAAATTGGCCTTAGCAGGCGAATGCCACTAAACCACCGCGATGGTTCTCGGTGCGAGTTCCACCATACTGGTGCGGCTGCTTCCGGTGTCATACTAGATATGAAGCATCACGTGACAGCTCTTCTTCGAGATGACAAAATGTTGAGTGAATCGTTCGCATTGTATGCGAATGTGTGTTCTTTCTCGAGCTGTCTCGTCTCATTGACAAATAATGCTCACTGGCAGAATTATCAGGGATGAGTTTTTCGTTGGCCATGCGAAACGAAACATCGTGTACGCCGGTAAACGGAGTTTTTCAGCTCGCTCACAATGTGGCGGGGGCGGTGCACTAAAATGCACGAATATAGTCCGTAATTATTAATGCTATAGCATGAGAAGCCTCATAGAGCCAAAGTACGTCATCGATCATAAAATTCGCCCCTTGGCATAAGGGAAGTGACGTAACGAGACCGGAAGTGACATGACTTCTGGTAAAGGCATAGACAGCTTTCACTGCTGTCGCATTGCCAGCACGCAATGTGATTAGGTATCCCTGCGAATTTCTCGACGTCTTCTACACCTTTCGAGCCGCCGCGTTGGCTTAGAGCTTATGCATGCTAGCTGCTGACCCGAAGTACGCAGGTTCGGTCCCAGCCGCGGCTGTCGCATTTCGATCGAGGCGAATGCTATACGCCCGTGTGCTGTGCGATATCAGTGCACGTTTAGGAACCTGAGGTGGTCGATACTATCCGGAGCATTTCACTACGGCGTCCCCCATAGCCGAGTAGTCGCTTTGGGACGTTGAACTCCATAAACTAAACTATAAACCAATACTTTTCCTCTACGAAGGACCTTCAGGTTATAATAACGAAGTATTTTTAGGACTTTCTATTATTTTTTTTACAGCTAGAGCTGTTCTACGCAGCCCCTCCAATGTGGTTCCAAGCGCAGCCCATGACGAGCCGAGGCCCCGGGGCACAGCTCGCATGACGTCATCGCCAATCGCCCAGGAAAAGCAAATAGTGGAGCCAATGTCGGCCGCACATTGCGCTGCGCGCATTGCATGATGCCACAGCACGCAACTGAATTTCTGTTATAGTACTATGGTCGATTCGCAGCAGAAGAAAGAAGCCTGTACTCGCTGCCGCGGTTCTTCTCAATCGCATTCTTAAGCGCATTAAAGAGATCTTGTGCATAAATTCACTAAGCCGCTCGCTTAGCTCGACAAATTTTATTTCACTGTCAGCGCTGGGAAGAAAACGAAAGAGGTTTTCAGCACAACTTCATTCGCACGGCGCAAGAGGGCAGATAAGTAGCACGCGCAACAAATGCGTGCTGCCCATGTGTCGCAGGTCCCTCGTTTCCTTTACCGCTTGCTGTATTGAAACAGCGGTAAGCCTGGGTGTCCGTACCAATGAGCGACTTGGTTGCTCGTGATAATATATGCCGAAAGCATGGGTAAGATATCGACACTCTCTGATCCTTCGGTCGCAACCACAAAGCGTTGCTATTTGAGGACAATGGAACTGAGTACTTTGGCAAGAACGGTTCAGTTCTGGACTTGCCATGCATTTGACTCGTGAGCGCGGGAGAACCGCACACTCGTTGAAGCCGCCGACTCATGCTGGCCGTTTCCACTCTTGCGAGTACATTTTGATGCACAGCCTCTTTTAAGCATGAAATTCTTTTACAGCTCCCCTGCTTAGCAAACTCAAGCGGGCATCGTTCTTAAGACGCGGCGAACTTGGGGCCGAACACAAAGACGAACCTTCCAGGAATATTTAGAAATTTTCCGTCCGAATGGCGTTTGGGAGAAATAAGCCATATCAGGACCTCGGGATGGATTAGAAACAGCGCCGGTGCTAATGTAGCAGCTTCCACTCCCGATGCCTCTGACAACTCAGATGTTGGCGCAGCCCCTCGCGCTACATGTTCTAAATTGTCTCCGTTCACTATCATCCATTCGTTCTGCGCTTACAAATGCTCGGCGCACTGCTATCGTGGCTGTGGAATGGGGCCAGATGAATCAAGAGACAGAAAGGCTCGCCTGAGTCGCCAGTGAGCTTTCTGTAACCGCACACAATGGTGAGAAGGCGGCCGAACATGCCGATAAGACTAGCTGGTGCATGACAGCGGATGAGCGCTATGGCGCGCCAAACAGCGAAAGTAGCGAGGGAAACGGAGGCCGCTGCCGCGGGAATATATAGTGGTCCACTATGCTGGCGGCCGTTTGCAGGCTGGTCTCCATGTCCCGCAGGCGGGATGTCCCCCAGGGGGTGATGTCGTCGGCGTACCGCACCAGGAGGGCAAGCAAGCGCACCATGGCAATGTTGAATAGCACAAGGGACAGCACCGCCCCTTGTTGAGTCCCCCCCCCCCTTTGCCGGGCAGGAAAGGTCCGTGCTCTTGGTCCTGTATTCGGATGTAGGACAGTCTGTCCGTGAGGAAATGTTTGGTGTAATTGAAGGCATTGATGCCGCAGTGGGTTTGATTTAAGTGTGTGAGTATGACTTCGTTAGTTACGTTGTAGAACGCCCCTTTGAGGTCGAACGAGAGGACGATTTTTTCATTTCGGAGGTATGTGATATGGTGCAGGATTTCACAGTCCGCGGCTGTGGTCTGCAATGCTCCCCGCAGAAATCTGAATTCGTGCATCTGCGCCCCTCGCGCACATGCTCGACCTAAATCCATCTCTCCTTGCAAAGCGGTCCCTTTCACGAATCAAAGGAAATCAGAGTCCTCGGACTCTTCATAAACAACCAGCGACGCTGCGACACAACACTCGCCAAGCTCCGATAGGTGGGGGACCAGGTGGGCCGCATAGTCCGCCGGGTTTCCAACAAGCGCAGTGGGTTACGATGCAAGGACGTCTTGCGGTTGGCGAACGCATTCGTGACCAGTCGAATCTTGTATTCTACTCCCTAACTCCACCTGCGGAAACAGGAGGAGGATGCCCTTGAGGTCATCCTACGTAAAATCATGAAAAGATCACTGGACCTCCCGGTCTCTACCTCTACCAGCCACCTCACAGCATTGGGGGGGGGGGGGTGAAAGTGAAATCCTTCAGGGAGCTCCGGGAGGCCCACCTCAACAACCGATGCACTCGTCTCACAAAGACAGACTCGGGCCGCCGCCTTGAAGTCCGACTTCACATCCACCACACCAAATTCACAGAGGAGAGACGCCGCATTCCCGCACACTGGAGACTCGCACCGGTGGGCTGTGCTTTCCGGCTTGTTTCGTGCGTTGTGCTGAACGGTGCTTCATCGAGATACGTTCAACTCACTTCTGGCGTGCCACAGAGTCCGTGTTGGGTACACATCTTTTTTTGTTGTATATCAATGACATCACATCTGGTATCATTCACTGTTTCGCATGTTCGCGCATAATTGCAATGCGCACAGGGTTATCAATGATAATAGATATTTTATATTCTTGCAAACCAATTTAAACACTGTAGCAGCTTGGTCCACTCGTCGGGGAATGGCGCTGTACGCTAAGAGATCTTGCATGCGGCTTTTGCTCCAGAGAAGACCCATAAGCCTACTGAATACACAGTAAACAATGTTGTCCAACGTTGTCCTACATAAAGCCACAGTGATTAATTACTTGGGTGCATAATTCCTGACAGCAGACCTATGATGGACCGGAAACATACATTGCGAATAAAGCAGCATCTACTCTCGGATTCCTAAGGCGCGATTTCAAACAGTTCCCATGTGACCTGTAAAATAAGTTGTACTTCACATACATACCATCAGTGCTTGAAGATGCCTGCGGTTGCTGGGAACGGGCCCATACACAAAATAACATGTTAGTATCATAGAAAAAATTCAAAATAAGGCAGTTCGGCTTGGAGCAGGCAATTATGGCAGGTGCTTATGTATGATTAGTACAAAACGATCGCTCGGGTGGCCTAATATAGAGGATCGTCGATTGCATCTTCGCCTCAAGTTTTCTCACAGTATTTTCCATTGCCAAACTGGCATAGATCAAGATGTGTAAATCAAACCGCCCACATATGTATCACAGAGAAAGGACCACGTCTTCATGGCCAAAGAGGGTTCATTCAGGAGTGATGCTTTCAGTCATTCGTTTTTTGTTCGAACAATTCGTCAGCGTTGCACTCAATTTAGCAATGTCTGTACGGATGTTATTTGGGTGTGCCATATTCATTGTTCACTCAAGTGTTTTAGCGTTTGCCCCCCCCCCCCTCCCGCGCTCTAATGCCATGTAGGCGATGCAGGCAGTAAATAAATAAATATACGCACAGATATGAGAGCACATGTCATGAAGCTATAGTAGGGGATTCATATCCTTCGAGTTGTCCCTGTGGCAGCATGGTTGGTTGTATGTATATGCTGAACTGGAAGCAATTGCAGTTCTAACCTGTGTACAGCGTTTTTCCAGAATGCCGGCCAAACTGACTCGTCGTTTTGAAACGAGCACCATATCTACGGACAGGTACGATGTACGCAGCCTGCTAACAAGACGGGATTCGTCCTGTTCGTTTACCTTGGCACGGTAACTGTTGGTAAATCTGAATTTTGTTTCGGTCGAATTATTGGATGCTCGGCATCCTCAGGAGCGCGGTGACATCCAGCATGGTGAAAACTTTGTTTCAAGAGCAGGCCTTCCCTGGCCTCAAATCTCTCTTATCGCAGCCATGTATATGTCATCACGTTGTTCCTTATTAAGCATGTCGCCAGATACCGCCGTCGAATAACCAACGAGCGACGTGCATTCGGAACCAGAGAAGCAGCACAGCTCGCAAGGGGCCCTGAAGAGCAAGAAGGGTGTACGGGAAACGGCGCAACTTAAGTCACCTTCGAAACCTGGCAAATCTGACCTATGGAAACGCGCAATCGTATACTGCCTGCTGCGCGGCTGTACTCCATCATGACGGCCGTATAACAACGTTGCTCAGTCAAGAACTATAGGGTTGCTTGAATTCTGAAAGAATTTTTTTTCCATTCGAAGTGTTTGCAGACAGGATTTTGATAGAAATTTATAGCGGCCTCTTGCAACGGGAAGAAACAGCATCCCAAGGTTGAATACGAACAATTTCCCAAATGTGAGCCGCTGTCAAATTGGAGCACTGTGCTGCGCCTACCGGAGTGCGCCCTCTGAAGCTTACCTTGCCTTCAGTTCTCCTTGCCTCCTCGAGAGCTGCGATAAAGGCGCCTCCAGCTCGTCTTTGGCGGCACCGGGAGGAATTTCGCGGCTCCGTCGGCCGCTCGGCTGGTCGTCTGCGACCACCGGGAACAAGTTGAAAATGTGCAATGGTGCCAAGGTAAGGGACACTTCGTGCAGCGCGCGCTCTCCTAGAAGTACATCAGGACTCGATGTTTGGGACGCCGAGGTCTCTGGGCAGAGATCATT
The DNA here is from genome assembly GCF_052857255.1 of Amblyomma americanum. Classification (NCBI taxonomy): domain Eukaryota; kingdom Metazoa; phylum Arthropoda; class Arachnida; order Ixodida; family Ixodidae; genus Amblyomma; species Amblyomma americanum. The sequence continues at coordinate 76,173,642 of NC_135500.1, read as the reverse complement.
CTTGCTTGGTGTGCTCGAAGTGGACATCGCATGTTCCTGGCGCAGAAGTATTCCCTTTGCGTGCGGCCGCTCTGTGGGCTGGTCCGTGGCGGCCATCGGTGATATCGCGGCTGAAGGTCCAACCTGCAGATGTACCACCGGCGGCTCCACCGCTTGGTTTCTTTTCTTGGGCGCATCACTGCTTACATTTCCTCTTGCGTTCAGAACCGGATAGGTCTTGTGCTTCGGCCGTGTGAGAAGTGTGCTCGAGTCTACTTCATCTGAGGCGCGAGGTGGTGCTTCCTGCCTGGCAGTGGTGGTAGACGGCGCCTCCCTGACCCCTTGGCCGCTGATCGTGGACCGCGTGCTCTCTGCTCTTGTTGGCGAGCCCCCGGGCATGGTCGCATCGGTGCCGGCGCAGTTTCCCGCAGGAGGGCGAAATCAACGCGATCAGTGAGCGGGCTAGTGCAGGCGACAAAGAGGCAGCTAATGATGACGGTGAGAGGCACTGAACTCTTCTGAACGACGTAGATACGCCCCGTGCGATACGTGGCGTCACGCGCCGTTCATCGCAAAGTTGACGTTTACGGTGCACACTTGAGAGCTGCGTCAGGCTAGAGGCTAGCGGGGACGATTCGCGGAGCCGGAACAAGAATCTTCGTCTTCACTTCTTGCTGGTGTGAGAAAGCGTGCTAGCTCCAGTGGAAATGTTGTTGCGGTTGTTGTCGAAGCAACAAAAAGCACATACACGCACTGGGGGACCGGCCATGAATCGGGAGGCGTACAATGGTTCATCAGCCGGAAATTCTCGTGGCAAAAAAAAGAGAAAGAAAAGGTAGACGATTACGCGTACGGAAGAGCATCAAGAGGCGGTCCTATTAAATGTGGGGGCAGAAAGAATGCCGTGGCAAACAATACCAGACTATCTTTTTTTTCCCTTTTTATAGTTTTCAAGCCGATATTTCCTTGAAGTATTGCGCCAGAGATCCTCCTCCTTTTCTCTTAACCATTCCATTCCGAATACCCTTTGTGAACAACGGGCAGGCAATCCTTTACCAGGATTCAAGGTCCAGGACCCTTGATGTATCCACGATTCGCGGAGCCGGAACAACAATCTTCGTCTACCTGGACACTGACACGGACATGGTAGCGAACACCTATCTGCATGTACACGTGGAAATCGGTGGCGCTGTGGCTTGTTCGCAACGGCGTTTAGTTCGCGTACGATCTGGCAAGTATTGACTGAAATGGTGGAGAGCGGTATCCACTGCAGTCTATGGTAGAGGTTGCAGGCAGACGTTTTCCTATACACAGAAAGTGAACAATGGAGGGCAAAGCATCGGGCGCTTGCCAACGCTTGGACAAGAAGACTTATCTGGGCAAAGCGTTCATCATTGGCGGGATTTAACAAGGGCCTTCACCCCGAGGAGGAAGGCCCGGTGAGGGGGAGGAGGGTGTGAAATGGGAAGGCTGTTAGGATGGGGAGCGTGAATCTTGTCCAGGGATGATGGCTGATAAAGGGGATTAACCGGTTGACCTGCAAAACTGTGAAAAGATTTAGGCCAGCTCGGCAGAAAGGAATCCGGGGGTGTGGAGTGTGGACAGATAGCGAACGTGAACTCAAAAACAGCTGAGGATGAGTACCAACTGAGGTAGCGAGACATGCACTTCAGTTTCATGCAGGCGTGGATTTTGAGTTAGGGTGTTTGAGAACGCGTCCATACCTTCATCTGTGGGAATACTTGTGTACAAAGCGGCAACGTCAAGCACCCAGTATGCTATCCGCTAGGATAATGGTTGCGTCATTAAGCGACTTGATCATTCGAAGAAAGTGCGGTGTGTCCTCGACAAAGGAAGGAAGGGATGAGGGTTGGAATGTCTGCAAGGTAGGGCAGACATTAGCAGGTCCAACCGAAGGTTCAGCTTAAGTTAAAGACAACGCAGTGGGCTATGGAAAGGAAAATGATAGATGTAACGTCGAAATAAAAAGGAATAAATGGGCTTTGGCAGGGCCTATATATAATGCGAAGGCAAGTAACCGCTAGTCCTTAAGGGTAATGGACTGGATTCCAAGAGAATGCAAGCGTAGCAGGGGGAGGCAGAAAGTTGGGTGGGCGGATGGGATTATGAAGGGGATGGGACGGCCGCAGCTGGCACAGGACAGGATTAATTTGAGAGATATGGAGATATGGGAGAGGCCCTTGCCATGCAGTGGGAGAAGTCAGGCTGATGATGATGAACGAATACTGACAATAAACCATGTTTTAAGAGAAAACTAGTAGGTGCATGCCTGGAATATATTCCGCTGAGTATATAGAAAGAGAGGGTGTGTTTCGGCTCCCTAGCTGGCTGGCTGGCTGGCTGGCTGGCTGGCTGGCTGGCTGGCTGGCTGGCTGGCTGGATGGATGGATGGATGGATGGATGGATGGATGGATGGATGGATGGATGGATGGATGGATGGATGGATGGATGGATGGATGGATGGACCCTTTAAATCGGGCGCCATCTATAGGCTCTGTCCGGATGCCCACTGCGCACGCGCACGCCCCTGCCACGTGCGCAGGAGGCGCCGTTAATCCGCTATGCGTCTCTTCTAGTAAGTCTCCGCTGTGCTAAATACACTAAATCTTTCTAATGAAAACTTAATACATCCACTAACTCGTACTAAAACGTCGACAACACAAGTTGCTGTTTTTCCAAAAACGCACTCCTTTGCCGATGCCAAATATTGGAAGCTTCGCTCAATACTCCGCCGACTTCAAAGGCGAGCGTGAAAAACGTTTTGTTAACGACGATATTCGCGCTGCTAGGCGCGCGCAGAAACATTTTGCATGCTCTCGATCGATAATGCTACTTCAGTGTGTAAAGGTGTTTATTGGAAGCGCAGATCGGTTGGCGTTGGCAGAAGACAGGAACAGGCGTCACTCGAAATCCCAGCTGCACTTCGTCGACCTCGTCTACCTCTTCGCTGCGCTGCTTCAACTCCTGCCGGTCGGTCCCATTACAAGCGTAATGTTTTGTTCGATGAGGCATTCCTAGAAACTGGGACAGCAACATTTACAAAGAAATGATTTAGTAGTGAGCAAGTTCTTTTTCTCCCAGCTCACGGCCGTTTACCGTTAATACTTGGTACTGTTTAATACATTTATTGGCACGACGGGGCTCTGATGAGTAACGTTAGGAAATATTCGTTCGTAATATGTAACCATTTCGCGGGCCTGAACCCGGCATTTAGTCTACGAAGCTTCTTAAGCTGTCGCATTGTTGTTTCTGATCATGTACGTAAGAAAATTAGTGATCAAGCCAGTTTTTTATTTTCATCATTTTTAGACGCTATTTGATTAACAAGGGCTTCATTCCCTTTTTAGAATGCTGAACTGTTTTTAATTAAAAATGCATAGCGCAAATAAGCGCACAGACCTTATACATATTACTTTTTGAGTTCATGAAGAATAATTTTGGGATAACATTTTTCGTTTGAACAACATCTGTAATAACATCTTAGTAACGAATGTTTCTTTTGCTCTTTGTTTGCTGTTCTGCAGTGCGTCAGAAAAACCGGACAATGACCACTGATGCTGGAAGTAGTTTGGGCCGGAATTGTGAATAGTTATATCAGTGTTGGTTATTATATGAAGATCTGTGCAACAGGTAGTACTGGCTGGCGTCACAATTACATCTGAAAGCCCAAGCGAAAGCAGTTGCCTATTAAACTCACGTGCAGGAGTACTATCTTCTAAAAAATCATTGTTTAAATGGACTATAAAAAAGTTTCATAGAAATCAATGAATCGCATAACATTCCTGTGTGTGTGTGGGGGGGGGGGCGACAAACAACAAAAATTACTTTGTTTTTATTTTCCAGTCTCAAAATTTCGTAGCCTGCCCGACAATGCTGAATTCTTGCAGAAATTCATATTTCTTCTGAGTTGCAACAACTGGAACACTGCCTCTGGTCTATTTTGAACGATTAACGAAGAAATTCTCCTAACCATCTATATCCAATATTGTCCAACCGCTTGAAGGCCATGTTTCAGACATCATCATTGCATCAAACTTAAAGGAAAACTATCAAGAGCAGGTCGATACCAATCTCTTTACTACTAACCGAATGAGCACCAATGTGTAGGATTCTCTCAAACAATTAGTCCTGAAATCGGACTTTGGACGGTAAGACCAATTCCAACGGTCAATTTTATTGTTTTTTTTTTCGGTGCAAATTGCTGAGCGTGCACTCTCTTTACTCATTGTTGCTAGAGGCAGGGGCAGATTTATGGTTCACTCTTGGATGGGGCGGTCAGAGGGGGGAAGTCCGATTTGAGCCATATGTATTACTGGATTTATTTCCTCCAAAAAATGAGAATGGTGGTCAGCATGGTTTTCGTATGTAAAATTTATCGCTTGGGAGAGGGGTGGTCCCCTCCCTCCCTCCTCATAAATCTGTCCCTGGCTAGAGGAGCCTCCAATTTCTGCCTGGGTCTGCAAAAATTTGTGGATATCAAACTCAGTAGATATCTGCACAGCCGGTATATCATCGACCTGCTTCACGAAGATCATGCCATTGCTTGACCAGACGAAAAATGCTTAACCCCTTTATAACCAACCCTATATATAACCTTTACAGATTTCGAGAAAGCATTTGACTCAGTGGAAACCTCAGCAGTCACGCAGGCACTGCGGAATCAGAGTGGAGAAGAGCCTTATGTGAAAATACTGGAACATAACGGCTGCACTGCTATTATGGTCCTTCATAGACTCGGCAAGAAAATTCCAAAAAGGAAGAGTGTCAGACAGGGAGACACGATCTCGCCAGTTCTGTTTACTGCCTGTTTAATTGAAGGAGGCGGTCGGTACTCATGAGACCTGGATTGTTAAAAGTAGGTGAGAAGAGTTAATGGAGAATACCTTAGTAATTTGCGGTTCGCTAATGACATGAGCAGTTATTTAGACAGACAGAGCATAACGGTGGGTCCTGAAATTAATATGCAGAGATTACAGTCTCAGAAAAGAACAGCAGTTCAGAATTGGTAGCGAAGTGTTGGAAGTGGTAAGGGAATAAGTCTACTTAGGGTAGGTAGTCACCGCTGATCCTGATCACGAGAGGGAAATAACTAGAAGGATAAGAATGGGGTGGAGAGCGTATGGCAGATTCTCTCAGAGGAGGAGGAAAACATTTATTAAGAGCATAAATACTGGGTAGAATCAGTAGGAGAACCCATTGGTCGCCGTCATAGTCCGGCCCCTCTCAACCAGCGATTTCTGGTCGAGGGGACTCTGGCTATGAAGGGTTGCCTCCCAGCGCTCATATGTCGGATCGGGATTGCTGTCCAAGTCTGGGTTTTCTTGAAATTCCCAAACTGTGTGAGAGAGTGTGTCAACTGCTCCACAAAAGGGGCAGGACGAATCGTAGGTGTCTGGATACCATTTATTCATCAAGTAGGGATTGGGCAGAGTATTAGTAAGCAGTCGCCTGATTATGTGCTCTTCAAATTTGCTAAGGGTTTTGTGAGGAAGAGGATATTTCCTTCTTATGATCTTATAGTAATCTGTAATTCCTGCGTAGCTTATTAAGGGTGAGGGGTTAACTGTGTCAGAGAGAGGCTGCGTTCCAGATGCTCGGAGGAGGAGAGCTCGAGCAGCTGTGTTGGCCGCTTCATTGCCCGTCGTTGAGAGGTGCCCTGGCGTCCAGAAGATCTGGACGTTGGAAGGATTAGACGTTTCCCAAATTTCCCAACATGGAGCGCCAACGCGACCTTTGAGGTAATTGCTTTAAAGTTTTAAAAAGAGGTAATTGCGTACCACTGCTTGTGAGTCGGACATAACCGTTGCCTCACTGTTCTTTGATATCACTAGTGCGAGAGCTGCGTCTTCATGGTATCCACCACTTGGGTAAGGCTGCTTGCAATTATATCCCCCCGGGGTGGAACTGCTGCAGTTGCCGCGACCCCGTTAACGGCCCCAGCCGCATCGACGTAAATCGTGTCCTTGCTTCCATCCCAGCGCTTAGAGAGGTGTCTAGCTCTGGCTAGTCTCCGTCCTCTGTTGGATTCCTCATCCATGCGCTTTGGTACGGGGTGAGTCGTGATGTGTGATCTCATCTGCATGAATATATAGATCTTGTCGGCGACTTCCCGGGGTAGACTGATTCTCAGCTTCTGTAATACTTTCTTGCCAGCCTTAGATGTAGAGAGCCTGACAATTTGATTTACACGGTGGGCCTCTATTAGTTCGTCGATGGTGTTACGGATCCCCAGCTGTAGTAAGCGCTAAGTGGATGTGCATAAAGGGAGTCCCAGCGCCGTCTTAACTGCCTTTCGAATAATAACATCTAGTTGGTCTTTCTCCTTTTTGCTAACCCGTAAATACGGGATGGCGTATGTTATCTTAGAGAAAATGAAAGCCTGAATTAATCTTAGGGCCTCCTTCTCTCTTAGCCTATTTATTTTCTTGATTACCTGGCGTAGCATTCTAGAGACTTGCTCGGAGTAAGCTTGGAGCTGTCTGATTGTAGTGGTGTTAGTGTTGCCGCTGGGTATGATGGCTCCCAGGATCTTGATCTCTTTCTTGATCGGAATGCTCATACCCTGGAGCGTAATAGCAGCAGAGGGAGTGGACGGCAAAAGTGTGTTATTCTGCTTCTAGCCACGGTCGATCAGGAGTAACCGATTTCTCGGGAGAGCACGTTAAACCATGCCTCGCCGCATGCTGGAACACGACATTCGCTGCTTCCTGAAGCCGGTCTTGAATTTCCCCTTCATTACCGCTGCAACACCAGATCGTAATCTCGTCGGCGTATATAGCGTGCTCAATGCCTTGGATGCGGTCTAGCTTCTCTGGTAGCCCACGCATGGCCAGGTTGAAGAGACGCGGAGACAAGACCACCGCTCCCTGCGGAGTGCACTTAGAACCTAGATTGAACGGAGAGGAGGTCCGTTCCTATTGGAGAGAAAGTCTCTCATATAATGATATGCGCGGTCGCCACAGTTAATTCTGTTAAGCTCCTCCAGTATTCCCTGGTGGCTGACATTGTCAAATGCATGCCCCTTTTAAATCGGGCGCAAGGATGGCCTTGACATAACATATGCCGGGGTTGTCCAGAATATCCTCTCTGATACAAAAGAGAATATCCTGTGTAGACAGCTTTTCTGTAAACCCGTACAGCGTGTCCGGGAGAATATCATTATTCCTCAGCAGTCTTTTCAGTCGAGAGTTCACGACCCTCTTGCACAGTTTACCCAGACACGACGTCAGGGAGATCGGTCGTAAATGATCAATATCGCATGGCTTTTTGGGCTTGGAAATAAACCGTACTAAAGCCACTTTCCAGGAGTCGGGGATCCGGCCCCTGTTCCAGCACTGCGCGTTGAAGTATTCCGCTAATTTTCTCAAGGAGGTGTCGTCCACGTTAAAGAGCATCTTGTTGTTTACCTGGTCCGGTCCAGGAGCGGTGTTCTGACGCATGACTTCAATCTCCACCCTCAGTTCCTCAACCGTTACGTCTTGGTCCATCAATTCATTGGGTACGCAAGGAGAGAGTACGAGGATCCCACATCGAGGAATTTCCGTGCAAGCTCTGCAATGAAGGCTTCGTTGTCCCCTTTATAGCTGTGCAAGGCCTTACAGAGCGTGTCTGTTTGCTCTTTCCGGTTTAAGTTCGGCTCGATAAGGGATCTGAGGAGTCCCCACGCTTTAGCCGTTCCCATTCTACCGTTGAGCTCATCACACAGCTTGAGCCACTTTTGGTTAGCGAGGTTATGTGCGTAGTCATCCGCTTCTTTGGTGAGTTCTGCAATTTTGATTTTCAGTTTGCGATTTAACTTTTGGCTTTTCCACCTTCTTCTCATAGACCTCCTGGCTCCCAAAGATGTAACAGGTGCGGGTCAACCGCCGGAGTTTCCTCCGTGGTGTTCGCTATCGCAGAGTGTCTGGCGACGGTTTACATCTGTAGCGCTCTCCATGCCTCAATATCTTTGATATCTTCACCCGGGAGACGTGCGATTTCCTCTCTCCACTTGTCCCATTTCACAATCTTAGCCTTGCCAAATGGTTTCCAACATTTAACCCTCTGAACAGTGCAGGAGACGGTGAAGTGATCGCTGCCCAGGGACTCGCCAATGTTAGACCAGGTGACCTGCAGGCAGTTTTTCACAAGCGTGAAACCTGGACAGGTGTCTCTGCTGACGCTATTGCCCGCTTTGGTGGGTTGCAGGGGATCCGTTAAGATTGTGAGCCCTTCTCTGTTAGTGATCTCAAGGATCCTCCTACCTTTGCTTGATGGGACGCATTGAAATCGCCAACTATGACGAGGCGGTCCTTACCTGCCCTCTTGATAAAATTCTTAAATAGCGTGGCTATCTGACGACATGAGTCCCTGGGGCGACTGTACACGTTTAGTATGTGCAAACTCATGACTCAGATCATTACTGGCAGTTTACCAATGTCCCTCAAGAGAAAAGTTTACAGCATCTGTATCTTACCGGTACTCACCTATGGGGCAAAAACGTGGAGGCAAAGGAAAAAGGTTCAGCTTAAGTTAAGGGCAGAGTAGTGAGCTATGGAAAGGAAAATGATAGGTGTAACGTTAAGATACGGATAACAACAGAGCGGGTCAGGGATCAAAGACGAGTTAATGACCATCTAGTCGAAATCAAGAGGAAGAAATGGGCTTGGGCAGAGCATATGTAATGCGAAGGCAAGGTAACTGATGGTCATCAAGAGTAATGCACTGAATTGCAAGGGAAGGGAAGCGTAGCAGGGGCGGCAGAAAATCTTTAGGGCGGATCAGATTAAGAAGTTTGCAGGCTAGTGCGGTCGCAGCTGGCGCAGGAGAGGGAAAATTGGAGAGATAAGGGAGAGACCTTTGCTCGGCCGCTAATCCGAAAGGTGCGGGTTCGATCCTGGCTACGGCGGTCGCATTTCGATGGCGGCGAAATGCTGCAGGCCCGTATGCTGAGATGTCAGAACACGTTATAGAAACCCAGGTGGTCGAAATTATCCGCAGCCCTCCATTGCGGCGTCCCTCATAGCCTGAGCCACTTTGGCACGTTAAACCCCATAAGCCAAACCAAAATTTCGGTTGCAGACGTGAAACTAGAACTGTAGCCTGCAATATAAAACAACGTTATTGACGTTTACTTCTTTTTTTACTGCTTTAATTCAAGCCCAATCGGTCGACGCTATTGGCTGGTGGGCCAGTTTAAGCATTCTATAGGTTGATGAAACCGGATTTAACGGTGCGAAAAGACGCCAGCTTGTCTGTCAACCTATTCGCTTAGGAACCTACCGATCCTGGTTGTGCGCTTAAAGATATGAGCATTATACGGGTTTGCGAATAGTATGTTTCCCAACCGAATCGATTACGAATAGTTTAGCTGAAAACAGACTCGAATAAATTGACAAATATTCGCTACTTGTGCGAATATTCAGTGAGCTGCTTTTGCATATATATATATCTGTTAAAATACGCAACGTAATAATAATAATTGGTTTTTGGGGAAACGAAATGGCGCAGTATCTGTCTCATATATCGGCGGACACCTGAACCGCGCCGTAAGGGAAGGGATAAAGGAGGGAGCGAAAGAAGAAAGGAAGAGGTTCTGTAGTGGAGGGCTCCGGAATAATTTCGACCACCTGGGGATCTTTAACGTGCACTGACATCGCACAGCACACGGGCGCCTTAGCGTTTTTCCTCCATAAAAACGGAGCCGCCGCGGTCGGGTTCTAACCCGGGAACTCCCCAACAAACACAAAAACTCCTCAAAATCTCTTAGAAATATCCCATCAGGACATTTGGAATGTCCCCAGGAGGTTCTCATTTTTCCCGAAGACGTCCAAAAAACGTCCCCACAACTAGCCGTGTCCAAAAAGTTGTGCGTCCCAGGGACAGCCCCAGAGGTTAATGCTAGATTTCTCGGCTCTGGCTCAATAAAATTATTTCTTCTTTTTCATGCAAACTTCAGGCATTTAAGCGCACATATGTGCCAAATTTCAGGCACATGCTTACGTTACAGGTGGTGTAATACATCTGTCAACTCGCCTGAATTCTTGCAGGCTAGGCCATTCGGACTTACCTGTTTACATGAAATGTGCTTAAACAAGGTGAAAATTTGCGCTGGTTGGTGCATGATCTTGTGACGGGAGCAGCGCAGCACGTGACAAGGAGAGAGGCGGGACACGACGCTGAATAACAACCAGATTTTTAATGCACGTTCGTCGAATATATACATCTCGCTCGTATAAGAAGGAAAAGAAAGAAGCATGAAAAACGCATAAGATGTACACGAGGTGAAATATTAAGACATCGCACGGAGATTATCAATTTCTCTGTCACGAAGCGCTATTGAAGGTATGCAGACGCATATGTCGCTCATTGGTCGGATGTTGAAGGCTTCTTCAATCTCCCTGGTCCGTTGATCAAAATATGCCGGGATGACCATTGTGTTGATAAGCTGCGGAGCGCATTCATGCTCTCTGCAATGTTTTGCTAATTCATTGCTCATGGCGCCCTTTAGGGATCTTTTGTGCTCTCGAAGCCGTTTATTCAAACAGCGCCCTGTTTGACCAATGTATGTGCGTCCGCATGACAGAGGTATTTCATAAAACTCGCTTTTCACACATTTAACACGTTTTTCAGGTGTTTTTCTTGCATTGATTTTTTTTTCTTTGCTCACTGTTGACTCTGGCGCACAGGCTCCTTAACTTGTTGGGTGCTGACATGAACATTTTTACACCAGCTCTTGCTCTTACCCTTTTGAGACTGTGGGAAATGCCATTAGTGCAAGGAATGACCGCGTACGGCTTCCTTTATTCTGATGTGGTTGGGACATATTTTCTGCCTCTAAGTGCTTGCAGAATCCCTTCTGCAACACTGGATAGCAGTCTCGTCGGGCAACCTGCTGCTTTCAGCCGACGGTTCTGGGTGCCAAAACTGCCTTGAACCTCATGATGACAGGATCTCGTCAATGCGGCTCTCATTGCTGTTTTTTCTACCCCCGCTTGATGATCTTGGAGTGCGCAGATGTGTAGGAGAGCAGTCCCTTCAAGCTTCGTGGTCCATACCGCCAGCATATGTGAGCGCCTAGAAAGGCTAGCGTCAAGTCAAGAAATCGCATAACGTTGTTTTCTGAGAGCTCGCTTGTTATTTCTAGTCCTAGTTCTTCTCGTCCTTCTTGTCCTTAGCAAAAGTAGCAATGAGAGCCGTATTGACGAGATCCTGTCATCATGAAGTTCGAGGAAGTTTTGACGCCCAGAACAGTTGGTGGCTGAAAGCAGAAGTTTACCCGACGAGACTGCTATCCAGTGTCGCAGAAGGGATTCTGCAAGCACTTAGAGGCAGAAAATATGTCACAGCCACATCAGAAGAAAGGAAGCCGTACGCGGTCATTCCTCACATTTATGGCATTTCCCACAGTCTCAAAAAGGTAGGCGCAAGAGCTGGTGTAAAACTGCTCATGTCAGCACCCAACAAATTAAGAAGCTTGTGCGCCAAAGTCAAAAGCGAGCAAAGAAAAATCAATGCAAGAAAAAACACCGGAAAAAACATGTCAAATGTGTGAAAAGCGGGTTTAGGAAATACCCCTGTCACGCGGACGCACCTACATTGGTCAAACAGGGCACTGTTTGAATGAACGGCTTCGAGAGCACAAAATATCCCTAAAGCGCGCCACGAGCAGTGAATCAGCAAAACATAGCAGAGAGCATGAATGCGCTCCGTTGCTTATCAACACAAAGGTCATCCCGTCGTATTTTAATCAACGGACCAGGGAGATTGAAGAATCCTTCAACATCGGGCAAAACAGCGACGTATATGCGTCAGCATACTTTCGATAGCGTTTCGTTACAGCGAAATTAATTATCTGCGTGCGTTGTCCTAATCTTTTACCATGTAAACATCTTATGCGTTTGTCATGCTTCTGTCCTTTCCTTATTGTACGAGCGAGATTCGATCGAACGTGGATTAAAAATCTGGTTGTTAATCAGCGTTGATTCCCGCCTCTCTCTTCTTTGTTTCGTGCTGCGCTGCTCCCGACACAAGAACATGAAGTGTGCTAGAATTTTACACACAAAGGAAATATTAATTCAAAACGTCGCCCGATCCCGCCCATATAACAGGAAATAGCAGCGCAATGCAGATGTAATTTCATTTTATTAGATGTGCTCTTTGCATTTAAATGAATACAAAAAGGAGAAGCATATTTATGCACCATTGGACACACAATGTACGGAGCACTACGACACCAGCAAATAATAATGGCCAAAATATTCTCTAGCTCTGAGAAATCTGAAAAAAAAAAATGGAGCAATAAAAACATAATACAGGCTGAAAGTTGATGCGCCTTAAGCAAACATTCTAAAGGATACAAAAGCATATATGCACACGCAAAAGCAAACACATGTAAAGAGCAAGCTGGGTGCCAAAAGAAAAGACGATATGGGCGTACGATACAGATACGCGGTTTCAGGTTACGGATATTCTGCAGGGTAAAACCTCCCTCTCGCTTTGCCTCTCGCACGAGCCTCGGAGTAATCTTGAGCGTGTTATCAAAACAGGAAAAAAAAAAATTAATTCTACGAGGCGAAAATAAAAAAAAACGAGCACAAACCACATACCTTGACGACGTTGCCAACAAAAACCCGGGGATGAAATAAAATGCTGCAACTATATATATGAGTTCAACGCAGCCTTCTGTCCTCCGCCTTCTCACGGCACAGCGAAAGCTCAAACATACGCGTTACATCCTCGTTACACCTCCGCTTTATTTTCTTGTGACTAAGTGTGGAGATAAGACTGCTTGGAGCCGGATGGAAAGGGGGGACATCTTGAGGTAGGAGCCCTGGCTCGCCGCACCCATGGTACAGCAGACCACGCGTGCGGCACAATACGGCGTGGGAGGCGAGATCAAGGTGATCAAGGCACAAGTAATCCGGGGGGGGGGGGGGGGGGGGTCAGCGACGCGAACACAACACAAACTATACCGCTGCGACAGGACGGCAATGTAAGTAGAGTAGGTTAATCCATGGGCACTCGCAGCAAGAGTCTGGTGGGCTTCCGAAGATCTCTCCCGCCTATGACCGCAGTGGACGGCCATGCTGCCACCAACAACACGCCACAGTCGTCGGAAGCGCTGAGGGATGCAGAGTGCGCGCTAGGAGTCGCCCATTGCCTTGAAATCCGCTGCCGCGAACGACGCCTGTAAGAGCGCCATTATGGTGTAGGGCCGTGAAGCTGTGCAAAAGACTTGCGATGCGCCGCTGCACCAGTTCCAGAAGGAATTATGTGGACACGCCGAGGTGCGCGGGAAAGCTGCCATGAATCCGCAGCTACGAATTTCACGACAGCCCAGTGATGGGAGCAAGAGCTGCTACGCGCTGGGGCTTGCGCGCGAGCGGCTAGGGGCCGCGCGAATACGTGTGCGTAAGATGGCATCCGTCCAGCGAGGAAGCCAGGCGAGCGACGGGAGGCCCATTACTGCGCCTCCGCTAGACAGCGGCGCAACGAGGACTGCTGGTTGGTAGATGCCTGCAGGGACTACCGCACCGTGCTGAAGTTGGAAACACTATTGAAGACAGGCACGTTGGTGACCGCCGCTCCCGGCGATGCGATGAGAAGGCAGACCGCCGTCGCCTGCATGCAGCATGGAGCCGACGGCCCACGAGAGAGATGCGGGTGAACTGCGCTTCCTTCGGCTGTTCGAACAAAACTGTCTGATCTCTCAAAACGGCGAGTGCAAGCGCAAAACCTTCTCTCCCCGTAGCTTTTGGCGCGAGGGAGAGAGAAAAGGGAGCGAGGAGTCAATTTGTATTTTTGTTGAAAAGCATTGGTCCCAACAACGTTCTCCCAGTTACCTTTCTGGGACCAATATGCTATGATTTGTTTTTGTTTCTGCTTAACACCCTCGAAAAAACGTTTCTAGGACATTAGTGGGCGCACTTCCCTTTTGCTTGTGTTTCTATGTCCTGTCTCTACGGCCTGGAAATGTTCGATAAATGTTGTACTGGGAAAGGGACATTCCATCCTTTCTGGGCGCTCCTGGGGAGGTACGTTGTTTGCTAGCGGATCAGTAGCCGAGCGCCCTAACCACTGAGCCCCCGCGGCGGGTAAAAAGACGCAACACTGATCACCATTTTCGTGGCGGTATTCGTAATCTCCATACATGGCCTCAGAGATGAGATGACACGGCTGGGCCCAGACAGGTTCAGGAAATCCAGCCTTTAAGCCTGATCTCAGAGGCCATGCCTCATACGTCAGCTCTCGCCCTTCTCATGCACTCATATGTGGCGCTAGTTTATTATCTTCTGTTATCAACAGCAAAAGGTACTTTTCCTATAGGCATAACATGACAGTAATAAAGCATATACACTGATTTCGTGTTGCGACCTCCCAAAATGGTGATCAGTGTTGCGTCTTTCACCATTTTGGGAGGTCGCAACACGAAGTCAGTGTATTTACTTTATTACTGTCATGTTATGCCTATAGGAAAAGTACCTTTTGCTGGTGATAACAGAAGATAATAAACTAGCGCCACATATGAGTGTATGAGAAGGGCGAGAGCTGACGTATGAGGCATGGCCTCCGAGATTAGGCATAAAGGCTGGATTTCCTGAACCTGCCTGGGCCCTGCCGTGTCATCTCATCTCTGAGGCCATGTATGGTGATTACGAATACCGCCACGCGAATGAACTGCACCGTGGTGGTGAGCCCCCCATCTTGCTCATACCGACCGCGGCAGCATGGTAACGCGGCCTCCATGGTCCCTGTTTTTTGGAATAGTCATAAAAGAAAAATACGCCAGGCCGTATTTGAACTTCGCGCCAATTGTAGAAAAAGTGTACTAAAACTTGAGAACATATTCGATTCGTCTGGTAAAACTTTGAACATACACAATTTGATTCGTTCGAATAATCGAATACGATGATGTTCGGTTCGGTATTCGAAATTTCCGAATATTCGCACACGCCTAATGAGCACTGGTCAGCATCCTATCCGATGTGTAGTGAAGGTGGACGCATAGTATTATTTTATTACTGAAATGTGCACTTTATATCTTCTAACTTAATTGTTCCGCTAAATTTAAACACACGGCAAATTAAAGGTCCTTTCAAAACACCAATGCCAGAACAGCGGTTTTTCCTATTTCATCTTATGTGACCTTTGTGCTATAGGCCGAATGGAGTGTGGAGTGAACACCGTCGAAGAAGAGAGAGAGAGACAGCAGCTTATTTGGCGACTTCGTTTTAGACGCCTGGGATGGAACGAGCTTGTTCCACCAGTGCCAGTTGATCCTCAAACTGGCCCGAAGCCCTGGAGGATGGAGGTGGGTGAGGAAAGTGGGAAGATTGTATGGAGACTGGGCCTGTGCAGAGGCAATGCTCTATAGGTTTGCGTAAGGTTCAGAACAGTGAGCGCAGGCTCGAGTAGCTCGCAGACGATGTCGGTATAGGACAGGGCGGGGGTGTGTAATATGTTTAGCTGTATTTTGCGGAGTATGCGGATTGAGGTGTTCGTAGAAGACAGTCTCGTTCGGCTAACGAGCTCAAGAACGCAAGATAAAATCCGAGCCGTGAGGATGTAAGCCTTCCCACCTCGTCGCTTCCGGCCTGGCACCCTCTCCTAAGGCGTTCAGCTGCTAAGCGCGAGGACACATTACGAAATCCCGACGGCGGCGGTCGCGTTTCGATGCAGTGGAATGCAGAACACACCCGTCTATGTCAGTGCCACGGAGAAGCACCCTCCATTCCGTTCTATATCGTACATCCTTCTTAATCATTACGCTATTGGGTTGTTTACGCAACGACACGAAAATTAGTGTCCTATGAGCGCTTTGTTTTTCAGCGTAGCAGTGTCATTTTATAAAACCCCAGCGTTGCTTTAATGCGCTGGCATTTCGGTTGTCGTCTTGCGAAAACTACCCGGTTTCTCCGTAACGGAATTCCCTGATTGGTAAATTGGGAGATGGCGTCATGAGTCACGTGAACCCACAAGAGCCAACCAGAGAGAACCTTCAAATTTTAAATTTCAAAGGACCCCAAAATTTGCGCTTTGCCCCCCCCCCCGAAAATTTTCCAGTTGGCCCACGCACAAAATTTGGCACTTGGCTCAGGCCAAAAATTGACAGTTCGCTCATCCCAAAAATTTGGCACTTGGCCCAACTACATTATTTGCAGTTGTCCCATTCCATGAATTTGCCATTTGTGTGCCCCCAAATTTTGCAGTTGTCCCACCTAAAAAATTGGAAGTTAGCCCATCCCCAAATTTTCGCCGTTGGCGCGCTCCTAAAATTTGGCACATGGCCGACCCAAAAAAATTTCGCTGTTGTCCACCTCAAAAAATTGGCACTTGACCCACCCCCAAAAATTTGGAACTGGCCCATCTAAAAAAAAAACGGTTAGATATAAGCTTACCGGCTTAGCGCATTAACACTTTAACCGCCAAATGAGTTCTCAGAAACATACCAAAACCAGAATGGTTGCATGCTGGACTAGTTCCAAAAGCGCGGCGAAAGCCTGGGCGTGTTTTCCCAATTCGCTCATCGTCAACCGGTTCCCGCGTACACTGTGGCAGTTAGTCTGCGCACACAAAAATGGCATCCGTGACGTCAAGTGCAAACTACCTAAACTATTGCATTTAGGTCCCTGACTTATTCAGAGGATTGTCATCATTATCATCATTACGAATTTTTATGGCGCAATTAAGGGTATCTATGGCCAAAGAGCGCCATGGCACAAGGTATTTTTCTTTTTCTCAAGGTGGGGTCAAAGACCCGTTTTCCAAGCATTTCACCCTAAATAAGCCGAGCACCAGACCAGGGGAAAGCTTGTACCCATTGTATCACCGGTGGGTACCCGGCGGCACTGGGGATCGAACCCCGCACCTCCCGCATGCGAGGCGGATGCTCAACCACTTGGCCACCGCTGCGGTCATTCAGAGGTTTGTAGCCCCTATATGTCTTTATATTTTCAAAATGATTCGTGTCACCGCTGCGGTGGCGTAAATCCACACAAATTTCAAGGCGGCACGGCTCCCCCCCCCCCTCCCCCTCCCCTCCGACCTAACAAGTCCCAGATGCGGGTACAGACAAAGCCGCCACCGTCATCAGAAGCCTAGCTGACCGGGACGATACAGAGAAGCAAATTTGAAAGTCAACGAGAGAAGGCTCCAAAACGACCCCTAGTGAAAGGTCATTAGCGCCCAGCAACGAACCCTGTAGAGTGCCCCATGAGCACAGTTAAATGTGGCACAGTGTAACACAATGTTTCACGGTGGATGCTTTCCATTTGATTAGAATGCTTTCTTCGCCTGCGTTCCTGGCCTACGAAAAGCTGACTAATTGAATACACTTTGCATTTTTGAACAACCTTTGTGTAACCAATGCTGATGGGGTCCTTGGGGTCGCGGATCCCTCTCTTGAGATCTGGAGAGTGTTCGGACTACATAAAGCTACCATCCCTGCTCGAAGGGGAGCTCCTCTCCTTATTTAAAAACGATATGATTCAATATTTCTCACTGCTGTATGAATTGTCCTCGCCATAGAAGGGAAGCTAAAGTAAAGGTTTGGGCAAGTTGGTGCGACATGCTCTGTGAGGAAGGGCGCGGAAGGGAAACACGTGGACAAAGGAAAGAAAGGCGCTTATGTGTGTATGTTTTATTTCTTTCGTCCACGTCTTTCTGTGGCACGTCATACCTCAAAAAGTAAAGCTAAGTCCGTAACAATGCGCTCATAATGCGTTAGAACTACTTATAAGCATCCTAGTGCGCTTACGAGAGGAACAGCTGAAACTTGGGCTAAAGCAGTTGTGTTGAGAAATTTCTATCCTAAACTGTTGCTTCACGAGCCACTTAAAAAGGTGAAAATGGTGGCATGCAGTCCTAATTTTTTTTTTCGGCTGTGACCAGCATGAGTAGGTTGCTGGTATCAATCCAATGTTGCGCATCTTGTCTTTTGCAACTTTTTCAGCTGCTGCACAGATGTCTGTCTACTGCTTGTTAATGCATTTCTCTGTTTTTTAAGAGCGAAGTTTCGTCATGAAAAGCAAACGGGCCTGTACGGGCACAACCTAATGAGCACTGGGCCGGGCAGGACTGGTCATTAAAAATTGATAGTGCGCGCAGTCGGATTCGGAGTATGGACCGAAGTAGCGGCGAGTAGGACCACGTCTATACTATATACTCTAGGTGCCGGCCCGTGCAGACCTCTAGCGCCGAGTATAAGGTATATTCTGTAGCTTTCCTCGCATCTTTAAGCATTCCAGTTCAGCGGTTGTGCTATTCCTACAGCATTTAACCAGCATCGCTTTCTCGCTCTACAGTCACAGCCTCCATATGTTCCTTTATTTTTGGCTCCTAGGACGCATGGGCCCGAGATGGTGGAAGGAATATTCGTAATTTTCTTATCGGACCGGCACTTTTAAGAAACTGAAAGTGACGACGATAGACATTGCTCAATGTGTTTTACTTATTTCGGTTTTTTAAACAATGAGAGCCAGCTGCCGCCAAGGCGAGAGTCCGCATCTATCATCTCGCGCACTGTTAAAACTTTCGCCAAGTCCGGACAAAAAAAATACCCCGAAGAAAGCTTCGAGGATTTGCGCGGTAGAGGTTGAGGTGTTGAATGCTACAGGTGGGATTAGCCTCGCTTTATCTGCCGGCAATTGCTCCACCGCAGCGTCCCTTCGATATTAACAATGCCGCATCTACCCCGCTAAGCGCACAGTCTCTTATAATAGCACACATTCTCTCCCGCAGTCACCATCTATGCACACAATCAATCCACACAGTTCACATCACAGTCCACTCCAGAAGTCACCATCTATGCACATATTCAGTCACTGTAGAACATAGGCCATTGTAGTGCCACACTCCATACACACATTCACTCACAGTATAAAGTAGTCCACTCCGGAAGACACCATCTGCGCACACATTCAATCACAGTAGGCCATAGTCCGTTCCTGCTGTCACCATTTAAAAACAAGATCCGTGTTCTGCAGAAATGTTACAATAACGCGTGCAGCCTCCCTTCTGCATGTCTGGTTTCCACTCGGGTAGACAATGTCCTGCACTGTGCTGTGACGGGTTCCTGTCTTCTTGAAGGAAGCGAACATCACATGCCTTTCCGCGTTGTACTCTGGGCAGTACATAATATAATGTTCGATATCCCCGCACACACCACATAAAGAGCAGAGCGGAGACGATGCTATGCTGGTCTTATGCATCCATGCAGGAGAGCGAGCAGTGGCCGTGCGAATTCGATGTAGGAGGGTCGCCTGAGATCTTCTCAGTCCCTTGGTCACACATGGCTTGTGGGACGCACTCCACAGGGTACTGAAGTGATCGAGCACCGTTTTCCTGCAGAGACTTTTCCCATCTTGAGGTACTTTTTTGATGGCACCCTTGAGAGAGCTTTATGGGCGAGACTGTCTGCCACCTCATTACCGTTGACTCCTATATGTGAGAGGGCACCCACCGGAAATGTAGAGTAAAGCCTCTGCTGTGCAGATTCTGCACCAAGCGCAGAGAGCTTAGAGACAAGGCGTCAGTAGGGAATCCGCGCTCTAACCTCTAAAGGACAGGTTTTGAATCAGTTAGGATGACAACAGGTTGAGCCAGACAAGACCATAACTTCCGTAAAGCCGCCTCAATGGCAACACTTTCAGCCGTTGTGGAGGATACGACAGCAGTACAGCGCACGGACCACTTACAGTCCAAAGAAGGAATTTAAAAAGCCGCTGCGCTAGCTTGTTTGACCTTGTCCACAGAAATATCCGTGAAAATTTGAAGATGGCAGGCATACTCTGTTTCCAAGTATTCCAGTACAAGCGAACGCGTTGTTGCCAAAGCAGAGCTGCGCTTTGCGCTCACATGGGGAATTGTGACCTTACAGTCGAGGGTCGGAAAAAACCAGGGGGGTTTCAACCGTTTCCTTTGCCTTCGGACATTAATGCCTAAACTAAGAGTATTGAGTGCCAAGTAATCCTTCGACTCATATCTCTTGCAGAGCCGCTGGATAAGGGATCACCCAGATACCGTCTCTCCTAAGCGGTCAAGATGCATTAATAGTCTCTGAGAAGTGATAAGGCTAAGAGGTTTCGATAGGGACTCATGAAGTACTGCCTTATTCGCAGCCGCCTGGGGAACTACAATAGCTCTTGTTAGGCCCTTTCTGTGGACAACTTCGAGACGCTCAAGCTGTGATGCCGAGGGGGAAATTAAAGGTAATTGATACATTATCCGGCCGACCACCAGCGCTTCATGAAGTTTGACCATTGAAGAAGGATGGTTTCCCCATTGCTCACGTGCAGTTCTACGGATCACATTGAGACGAGAAGATATAGATGAAACAATCGCGTCTACAGCTTTTCGCCACTGTAGCCGGAAGTCAATAATGACGCCCAGAAAACGCGCGTGGTTGAATTGACGGATGCAAGAGTGACCGAGGTCTATCTTCAACCGCGTTTGACGTCTTCCTACACCTGGAAACAGAATAAAGCCGGATTTGTCCACTGACAGAGACAACCCCACACCTTGAAGGTAAGCTTTTGCCGAAAGTATAGCCTGTCGAGCTATCACGGCTAATCGCTTGTGTTGGTGGCCAGTAATCCAAATACAGATGTCGTCAGCATAAAGTGACATACGCACTTGCCTGCAACTTTTTTTCAACGAATCGGGTAGACCAGCCATTACGGCGTTAAAGAGCGTGGGGAATAGAACACTTCCTTGAGGCACACCTCGTGATAGAACCCTTTCGGTGCTTAACGTACTCCCTAACCGTGCACGAACCGCGCGATCACTTATAAACTTGTAAATGAATCTTAACATATGGCCCTGTATGCCCATGCCTTGCAAACTGTTTAGAATTGAGCTCTGAAGCACGCTGTCGTAAGCTTTCGCAACATCAAGAAAAATGGCTAAGGTGGAAAGGCCGAAAGCTCTCTGGTGTTCAATGTGACTGATCAAGTCTAAGACGCTATCTTGGGCACTAAGACCTCGGCGGAATCTTGTCATACATGATGGCAGTGCCTTGCTGTCCTCAAGCCACCATGATAAGCGTTCATTTACCAGCTTCTCCATCAACTTAGCTACACAGGAGGTCAATGACACAGGGCGATACGAGGCAAGGTCTGTCATGTCTTTGCCAGCTTCAGTACTGGAACTACATGTGCCACCTTCCATGACGGAGGAACATCGCCAGTCTCCCAAACTCGATTGATGAAGTTGAGGAGCTCCTTTCTGAGTTGCAAGGGCAGATTATTCAGCATTTGATTAGTGATACCGTCGGCACCTGGTGAACACCAGCGCCGCAGGCCACTGAGCGCAGTCTGAAGCTCACGAAGCGTGAACGGGACGTCCATGATAGACCTGGAGGAAGCAGTTGGTGTATATACATCTATTCCAGAGTCAGCGCATACGAGTGGGTCTGCAAATTCCTCTGCCAAACACGCAATAGGTTTTTCCTTGCGTATTGCAAAAACTTCATAAGGCTTCGAAGGGCGAGATTCTCCAGCAAGGCTGCCAATAACTCGCCATATTCTCGTTATCGGTGAGAACACAGTCAAACTAGCACATAATGAGGCCCATTGCGACCTGTACAGCTTGTTCGTGTGCCGTCTAATAGCAGAATTCGGCATATTGAAGGTCATCCTCAGTTGCCTGTCGTCCTTCTTCCGCACGAGTTGGCGCTCCGCCCTTCTCGCTGCGCAAAGGTTCCTGAGTTTTAAATCCGGGGCCGGAAAATGATCAGGTAACTTGATCGCCGTAGTTGCTGCTAGCTTACTAGAAATCATTTTGTCAACAACATCACCAGAAACACGTTCTAGGTGCTTTCTGTACTTGTCCCAGTTGACTACGTTGCTAATTTTAGGACCATGCATACGAAAGTCGGCAGCAAACACAAACATCGGTTAGTGGTCACTTCCCATGTGGTCAGGCGCTGTTGACCAACTCACGCGGACTTCAGGTGAATGCAGTGTCAGGTCTATAGCTGTCGCTGAGGCTGGAGGCCGGAAATAAGTGGGGCTTCCGTCATTGGCAACACACAGGTCCAAACTGTCAATAACCTCTACAAGTTTGTGTCCACGGGAATCTGTGTTCCTGTCACCCCAAACGGCATGATGGGCATTGAGATCACCGCAGATGATTCTAGGTGCTGGGCAGCGGTCGCAGAGCTGCTGTAGAAACAAATGTAATGCTCCCTTCATCCGCGGAGACACGTACACAGATGCAATAGAGAGGGTTCGAGAGCCGAGCTGTATTCTCACAGCCGCTACCTCAATGTCATCCGTGCTAAGATCGGCAACGCTTAAAGAAACATGTGGAATTTCTCTTCTTATGTAAAGCGCAGCACTTCCTGCAGGAAATGACTTTATGCTGTAGTTTTTATGGGCGACATATCCAGTCAAACATCTCCCGCTTGGCAGGCCAGCTTCTGACAGGGTCAGTACTGGAACACAAGTCTCTTTCAAGAATAGTTTTAGTTCAGCTAACCGACTTAAAATCCCAGCGCAGTTCCACTGCAATATAAACGGCACTTTTCGGTGCATATGAGATCCACGAGGTTTAGCCCCATCCATTTTAGTTCGCAAGGAAGTTTGCTGCGAAGGTGGAAATTAGTGACTCAAAAGAAAGCACCAGCTGTAGGAACTTCTTCAGGTTACCCAGGCGCCATCGCTGGAACATGTGAACGCAGGGCCCCAAACAAAACATGAAGAAGGTCAGACATACCTTGATTTTTGAGCTTCTTATTTTGCGCAACGCACTCACTTACTACATCGACAAAAGATGCCGACGGGGACACACTCTTGGCCGCAGTAGCTGGTTTTTTTGTCACTTGTGCATATGAGGGTCCCCCTTGCCGTGGAGTCTGGCTGTGATCCGGCCGCTCAGAAACATAAACACTTTGTGCTGGAGGTCGAACAGTCGACTCGCGCGCACTGGGCATTGGCGTCTTGCTGGACTCAGGTCTCTTAGGGACATTGTTGGGCAACGCAACAACATCAGACTCCAGTACTGGGAACTCGTCTAATCCTGGGACAGGCGTCTCAGTCGGTGGGGATTTTGGACCAGAAAAAAAGGACATCTGACGGTGCAGAGCGCTCACGCGGAAGGGGCAGCCTCCGAAACTCGCTGGATGATCGCCACCGCAATTGGCGCAAGCAAAATCTGCCCTGCAGGTTTTAAAGTCGTGGTCGCCTCCGCACCGCTTACAGCGTCGATCCTTTGTGCGAACTTTTGCCACGTGCCCAAACAGTTGGCATCAAAAACACCGTGGAGGAGCTTCAGTGAAATCTGCAACTGCGTGTTTTGTGAATTCCAGATCAATTTTTTCGGGGCGCTCTGAGTTGGAAGCGAATGTCAACACGATAGAGTTGGTAGGTTTCGCAGCCCATTCTTTTCCTGGAGACTCCACACGATGCACAAGTCGTTTCACGTGCAGCACACCTTGTGGTTTCAGATAGTCAAGTAGGTCACGTTCTGAATACCACTTTGGTACACCCTTAATAACACAGGTGTTCTTCATGTAGGAATGGGACAACCGCACGTTAACTTTGATGCCAAAAATCTGAGAGCTCTGCAGGAGCTTGTCAACCTGCTCTGCCGTCGAGACATCCAGCTGAAGAGCCCCGTGCATGGTGAACCGACTTCGAATCGGAGCTGATCCCAGCAGTGATTGAATGGCCGCGAAAAGTAAGATGGGATTCTTCTCTCTTAAATCAACCCCCTTTTCTGTGGGCTCAACCACTACCGGGATCCCTACCGTTCGTTGCTTGCGATGACTCACCAACTTAAAGCCCTCGTTGTCCACGTCAGCCATATCGGCCTCTGACTCTTCACCGTCCACGATCGTTGACTCAGCCCCACTAAGCGATGAGGTCTCGCTGGACGGGTCGTCGAGTCCATGTTCTGGTCGCTCCACAGCCTGGGAAGCCATGGCCGCCTCTTCCGAGCCAGCCTCCTTTGAATGGCGTGGTCCCTTTAGGCTTGCCGGCGCCGGAGCAGCCGTACTCTTCCCGTAGGGACAGTACCGCTTTTAAGTTTCGGGTGGCTGATTGTGGCATTTTCTCTCTGCGTCGTTGCGCGGTAAGGCAGTAAGCCCGGGCTCTGTCCACCCAGTCTCCCGGCCAGGGGAGTTCCCTCTGGTCGGCTTCTCTGTCCACTGATCTCCTTCCGTTGGAAGCTTTTTTGCGCAGTGTTGTCGGCAGTATCCCTGTCGCGCTGGTGCCTAAGGATGGTGGTGCTATCAAGATGAACAACCCTGGTGCTGTTCGGGCTATTCTCCAGTCGGCGACTTCTCATTATGAGTCAATCTCAGAGGTTCGCCAGTTTGGACGCGGCGGGATTCTTTGCAGATCGCCAGACCTCGCCTGTGTAAAAGATTTACTAAACTCCTCATCCTTTGCCTCCCTTCGGGTAAGTTCCTTCATCCCTTCACATCTGGCGTGCACGAAAGGTATTGTACGAGGCGTAGACTCTTCCCTGTCTCCGGCAGAGACTCTTGAGCTTCGGTCGGCTGCAGGTGTTGTTGCTGTGCACCGCTGTAGCCGAGATGTAAACAACTTGCGGTTGCCCACTGAATCAGTGATTGCTACCTTTGCCGGCACTTCCCGCCCCTCTGAAATCAAGGCATGGCCTCTAATTTTTCGGGTAGACCCATTATCATCTCGGCCTCTGCAGTGTAACAACTGCTGGCGCTATGGACATAGCGCCGGCGGTTGCAAATCCAACTTGAGGTGTTGCAACTGTGGGGACGGTCATTCAACGAGCACCTGCACTGAGAAGAATGAGAAGTGTTGCCTTTGCGGTGGTGCTCACTCTGCAAACTACTCAAATTGTCCCTCTCGAGCTCAGGAAATTCAAATTCTGGAAATAATTGACAGGAAACGCTGTTCGCGCCGTGACGCTATTTCAGAGGTCGAAGAACGTGCCCACGGTTATGCCGGTGTGACCGCTCGGCAAGGTGTCATGTTAGACTCAACGCTGTCCCAGGCAATTGCGGCTGCTGTGGAGGCTTCGATGTCTAAAATGGTGGAAAAGATTGTCGCAAGTGTGTCGGAGTGCTTTTTACACATGCCGTGCAGGCTAGTTTGGCACCTCTTTCGACAGCAATTCCCTCTCCTCTTATCCGGTCTCCAATTGCAGTAGCATCACAACCCCAGGAACAAACTTCTGTTCCTTCCGCTGTACCTACCTCGGGTACTTCGAGGGATGTTGATATAATGTATGATTCCGAGATGGTGGAGCCTGATGCGCGGCTTCTTAAGCGCAGTGGGTCCCCCATGTCTCATTCGTTGTCTTCTCTGGGCACCCAGCCCAAATCAAAGAAGAAGCAGCTTGGCACTAAACCCAAGGATACCATTTTGGAGCAGGCAGTTGCTGCTGCTAGACTTTCGCAACCATAGCGTCGTTGCGAGTTCTGCAGTGGAACTGTCGCTCTATTCTTTCCGCTTCCACAGATTTACACTGCCTTTCTACTCAGCTTAATCCGGATGTCATAATTCTGCAAGAAACGTGGCTTTCAACCGACAAACATTTTCATATCAAAAACTCCCGTTCATTTCGTCTAGACCACCAGTCAAGAGGCAGGGTTTACTAACTTTAGTCTCTTCAAAATTTTGCCACAGGGCTGTGGTATCTTTTCAACAAATGTCTCCTGACTGTGAGATTTTGGCAATAGACTTTGTACTTCCTGGGTGCTCTCCATTTTCAATAGCAAATTGTTATTTCCCCAATGGAGTCCAGGATGTTAGACATCTGGACTTTTTACTCGTAAACTGTAAAAACCCAGTTCTCGTGGCTGGGGACTTCAATTCTCACCATGTGTCTTGGGGTTCTAGGACAAATACATGCGCCAAGCGCCTTTGGGACTGGGTTTCTGATCACAACCTGATGTGCTTAAATTCAGGATCGGCCACTTATCTTCGCTCACACACTCAATCTGTTTTAGATCTCACGTTCATTAGTCCTGGAATTGGCGTAACGAATTGGTCGACAGTTGATAGCGGCACCTCAAGTGATCATATACCTATTCATTTTGATATCATATGTCGTGTTACTCCGGCGTCTTTTCAGTTGCGGTCACATGTAAATTATGACAGATTTCAGACGGCGTTGCGCTCTGCCCTTGCTCCAGTGTCTAACATCGCCGAGGTCCACCAGTCGGCAAGCATATGTCTGGCTATTGAGGAAAGCCGTAAAAAGTCGGAGTTCCTGGTGAGGCCAACAAAAGGGAATTCTTCTAACTGGTGGAATGCGGACTGTACAAGAGATTACAGGTGGAGGAAGGCAGCATGGAAAAAGCTTCTTCATAACCAATGTCCGAATAACTGGAGTGATTATAAATATATTGCAGCCACCTTTAAACGCACAGTTTCTCGCGCGAAGGAAAAATATGACTCAGAACACTTCGATTATCTTTCAAAGGCGGGCAACCGACGTGCACTATTCGGTTTTCTACGGTCTAGGAAACAGCTCATGTCCTCTCATAATTTTCATTCATTAGTTATGTCACCTGCAGAAGCTATCCAGGCGGTTGAATTAATAGCCACAGGCCTGCAAAAGCGGTTCTCGTCTTTACTACCTATGCGACCATTGTTGTTTGCACCAGTCGTGCCAAATGATAATGCCTCGCAAGTAAATCTATCAGATCTTTCACAAGTTGTCCAGAGATTGCCAGCTGCTCCTGGTCCTGATGGTGTTACCACAAAGATGCTCAAGATTCTGTTTGAAGAGTCTCCCAACTCCTTATTGCACCTAATAAACTACTCTCTCAAACACGCTTGGATACCTTCTGAGTGGAAGCTGTCCAAGGTGATCCCTTTACTTAAAAATCAGGGTGGAGGCTATGAATTGAATAATATTAGGCCAATTTCTTTAACATCAAACGTGGTAAAGTTGATAGAAAGGGTGTTACTAATTCGGGTGTCAGCCATTGTGGACCGCAAAAGTCTACTCAGCCCGTGCCAACTCGGTTTCCGGCCATGGTGTTCGATATGGAATGTACATGCTGATCTTGAGAGCAGAATTCTCCTTGCTCGTCGTCAACGCCTGGTCGCGGCTTTGGTTACGTTAGATGTCGCCAAAGCTTACGACAGTGTAGAACACTCCATCCTGATACATAGGCTACAGTCTCTTCAATTTCCAGATTATATAGTTGCATGGATATCTGCATTTCTTCATAACAGGGAATTCTTTTGCGTCCATAATGGCGTTCATTCAGAGAGGTATAGACAAACGCGAGGTGTACCGCAAGGAGCTGTTCTTTCTCCTGTGCTCTTTAATATTCTGTTAAGCTCAATTCCTCTCCACTGCCATGTACGCACTTACGTCTATGCGGACGACATTGCGTTTTTTGCTGCTGCGCCGGATATACATTCTCTGTATGGTCTGTTGCAGTCATATTTGAATACACTTGTGCACTGGTTGAGCGCATTACACCTGAAGTTAAATGTTGGCAAGTGCGCCACTCTTGTTTTCCCTCTATTCATTCCTGTAGTGGTCTCTCTCACTTGCCAGTTAAAAATAATACCGCAGGTTCAATCCCTAAAATACCTAGGGGTCATTTATGACAACAAACTCACCTGGCGACCTCACATTGACCATGTCGCGGCGAAAGGGGCTCGTGCCGTGGGCATGTTACGGAGATTATGTCATCACCGGTACGGCATGCGCAGAGATGTGCTATTAATGATCTACATAATGTATGTCAGGCCAATTTTAGAATTTGGATCAGTGTTGTTTTCAGGCTCGGCTACATATAAACTTCGCCCTCTCGTCCTTTTAGAGAGGGAAGCACTTCGCATGTGCCTCGGCCTTCCAAAATTTGTGGCTATCAATGTTTATTTATTTATTTAACAATACTGTAGGCCTTTGCACAGGCCCAAACAGGAAGTGGATTGTAAGATATACACACGAGCATGGGAAAAGCAGGAAAAAAGAAAGACAAAACAAAAAATAGATAGAGAAAAAAAAACTGCCATACAACAGCACTGGAATTCAATACAAGACACTTTCTTTTGTTTCACATGAATCAGGGAACAAAATACTCAAAACAATTGTAATATTTTTCATATAATATTCTTGTAGTTATCGCGGATCTATAAAACACCACTATTCAGCACATTGCAATATTTACATTTAAAATGAAATCACACGTGCACTAGTGTCCAATCACTCAACCAACGCAATATCTTGGAACTACGCATTCAAATACTTTCATGAACAGCCAAAATATGACTCCAATTTTGCAACAAAGCTATCCACAGAATCTGTTTCTACAATTTCCTTTGGCAATGTATTCCAGATTTCAATTGCCCATGGGAAATATGAATACCTAAACGTGTCGCATTGTGTCGGATACTGCCTGATGTGTCTATTATGACAGGTTCTATTGGAGTGTCGGTGTGGTGGCTGCACGTAATCTCGCTTATCTATATTAATGTTGTTATTACATAGCATAAAAAGGAATTTCATGACAGCCACATGACGCCGACAAACAAGGGTAGGCAGTGCTGCCTGGCTTCTAAGGGCACTTACGCTTTCGTGTCGAGAATACTTATGGTATATAAATCGCAACGCTTTATTTTGGATGCTTTCTAATTTCTGTGAGAGTCCTTTCTGGTGCGGGTTCCACACTATGCTACCATACTCAAGAATTGGCCTTACTAAGGTTTTATATGCTGTTAGTTTCACATAGGATGGTGCTGCAGTTAATTTTCTTCGCAAGAAACCTAGTGTTCGGAAGGCCTTCGTGCATGTATTATCGATATGGGTATTCCATTTTAACGCGCTTGTAAAGGTTATGCCTAAATATTTTACTGTCTCAGTTTGTATTAAATCGTTGCCCATTAATGTATAATTGAACCTAAAGATCGACTTTCTATGAGTTATGGTCATATACTGTGTTTTCTTAAGATTAATTTCCATTCCCCACATGTCACACCAGCGGGCTATATTGCTTAGTGTAGTATTTAGTCTAAGCTGGTCCTCGATTCCTTGTACACTTGTATAAATTACCAAGTCATCGGCGAATAGCCGCAATTTTACTCCATTTTCTGCACAATCGGCGATGTCGTTAACGTATATTAGAAATAATAATGGCCCCAATACGGACCCCTGTGGTACCCCTGAATAAACTTCGAGTTGGTCCGAGTCATAATTATTTATAGTAACATATTGAGTTCGGTTTGACAGATAGGCTGCTATCCATTCTGCTACATTGTGTTCAATTCCGATAGACTTTATTTTCTCGATTAGTTTACAGTACACGACGCGATCATAAGCCTTCGAGAAATCAATAAAAATAGCATCAGCTTGGAATTTGGAGTTAATTATTGATGCGAAATCATGTGTTATTTCTAATAATTGTGTTATAGTTGACAAGCCTTTTCTAAAACCGTGTTGCTTAGGATATAATATGTTATTTTCTTGTAAGTATGCCATGACGGCTTTACTTACTATGTGTTCCATTAATTTACAGCAGCAACTGGTTAGTGATATTGGTCTATATGTTTCCACGTGTAATTTATTGCCTTCTTTATGAATGGGTATAACTTTGGCACATAGCCAATCCTTGGGAAGAGAGGCTGTACTCAGCGATTCAGAAAATATAATTTGCAAAAAGGGAGACAGCTGCTGCGCGTATCGTTTCAAAAATACATTTGATATATTATCGGGCCCCGGCGCCTTCTTGGTGTCTATTTCCAAAAGTAAGTTTAAAATGCCCGACTCTGTTATCACAACTCCGCCCATCCGGGTGTCAGCGGCTGTCACGGGTGCACTCGATATTGGCCAGCGCGTGAAGACGGATTGGAAATAGGTGTTAAATGTATTTGCTACAACGCGCTTGTCTTCTATGACCAAACCTGCCACTTCTATTTTACTGCTCACGCCTTCTGGCTTCGACAAGTAGCGCCAAAACTTTTGCGGTTGATTCCTTATGAAATTTGTTAACTTATTTGAAAAGAAGTCGTCTTTTGCAGCTTTTATTTCTAATTTCAACTTGCATGCGAGCTCTATTATCTCCGCAGAATTTATCCTTTTTCTTCGACGCCTTCTTAGTTTTCGTTTTAGGTGAATTATGCTCCGCGTGATCCACGGTGTTTTCCGCTCGGTTCTTTTGAATTTTGTAGGTATGAAATTATTTTCGCAATGCATTATAGCCTCTTTTAGTTTTATCCAAAGGCCATTAACGCCTCCACAGGATTCAGCTGAGAAACCATCCAAGGTTTCCTCTAAGTAGTCAATAACACTGTCATCATTAGCTCGGCTATAGTCCTCGAAAGCTATTCGAGATGGTTTGGTCTTACACCCAGCGCTCATACGCAGAGTAAAAAATGTTAGAACCAGCATCTTATGATCTGAAATCCCTTCTTCAACGCGTAAATGTGGTGTTATAGACTGCGATACCAAAGCAAGATCAAGTACTGAACAGGCATTCCCCTGGACACGCGTAGGTTCATTAACAATCTGTGATAAAGAAAAACTAAACATTATGTCAAACAGGTGCTCACAGTTTTTTGCATCTCTGTTGCCGATAGTTAACTTATTCCAATCTATCCCAGCTAGATTAAAATCCCCAGTTAATAACAGCTTTGTACGGTTATTAATTTTGCGGTGTAGGTAATCATGCACTTTCAAAAGGTATTCCTCATGCGCTCCAGGGTGTCTGTAAATAGCACCTATTAACAATGATGTATTATCAAACTGAATTGTGCACCAAGCACTTTCATGTTTAGCTATTCCAGGCTCTTCTTGAAATGCTAAACTGCTTTTTATCATAATAGCTACGCCGCCTCCTCGGCTATCACGATCTGTGCGTATCACTGAATATGAGGCAGGCGAAATTTCAGTATCATGTATTTGGGCATGTAGCCATGTTTCGGTAATTATTACAATATCTGGACTATACAGTATGATTATCTCTTCTAATTTATCATTTTTATTAAGGAGACTTCGAGCATTCAGGCACAATATCGAAAGCGGCGCAGATATCTGTTGCGTCTTGTTACCTTGTCATTTCTTTCTGCGTTCTTTCGTGCTACCCTGTGCCGATGACGAGTTGTGGGAATCACTTAAGGTAGGTGCAACGTTTCTAATTATTTCTACTCTGGTGCGTTTATCGGGATCCCACGTGTAAATACGTCCGTTCAGTCTTAGTTTATCAAATGATAGTGAGGCTTTTGTACCGTTTGCCCGTTCAATTGCCGCTGAACGCCACAAGTTAGATCGGATGTCTCTTATTCTTGTTGAGAAATCTTCTGATATTGATATCGGTGTGCTCTTGAGTTTGTTACAGCAAGAAAGAATTTTGTTTTTTTCTCTGTAATCGAAAAGTCGAAGAATGATTGGGCGTGGGCGCTGACCGTAACGATTGCCAATCCTATGGATTCTTTCAATAGATTTAACTTCAAGGTCGAGTGTATCCTTGAATATACATTCTTTTATTTTGTTTTCTAGTGTTCTCGCTTCCTCGTCTGAGTCTTCAGTAACGCCATAAATTACTAAGTTATTTCGGCGACTTCTATTCTCCATATCATCCACTTTATTAACGAGTTCATGCAATTGTTCGTTCATGCTTTTGCAACAACTTTCACATTCCGATATTTTTTGTTCGCATTGTCTGACTGGAGATAGCTCATCCTCAATGGACGTTATTCTTGTTTGTATACCGGCTACTGTTTTTTCCACTTGATTCAAGTTAGAAGCCAAATCCTTCAATGTCTTATTTATTTTACCTTGTTCTTTTAGTATCTTCTTCAGTAAGTCAGTGTTTGTGCCTTCATCATTTTCTGAGTCAGAGTGCGGTCCTGGATTAAGTTCTACATCTCCTGACATTAGCAGTAACTGTCTTATAACATCACAGCATTCACACACCAGACCAGCAAGAAATCGTGGACTCGGTAGCACCGTCAGGGTGATATCATCATCTCGAACAGAATATACGAAATACTTGTCACCAACCTGTGCAATAAAGAAGACGTGCATGAACATGTGTCCCGAGACGGTGCCACCAAGTCCACTGAAGGGCTCGGCATGAAGACCCGCTTTTATATCCTGGGGTGGAAGTGGGTCTGCTGACGTCACCGGCTTTGGTAGTTGATAGCCGCATTCCTGAGCTGCGTCCGTGCTCAGTAGGTCCCGGAAATTTCCTTGGGATGGCCGCAAGGTGACAGCCATTGGCGACTGCTTACTTCCCGGCGAGGCATGCGCGGTTGATCCGAGGCTAATACCGAGTTGCCACCACGCAATCTGTGCAATAAAGAAGACGTGCATGAACATGTGTCCCGAGACGGTGCCACCAAGTCCACTGAAGGGCTCGGCATGAAGACCCGCTTTTATATCCTGGGGTGGGAGTGGGTCTGCTGACGTCACTGGCTTTGGTAGTTGATAGCCGCATTCCTGAGCTGCGTCCGTGCTCAGTAGGTCCCGGAAATTTCCTCGGGATGGCCGCAAGGTGACAGCCATTGGCGACTGCTTACTTCCCGGCGAGGCATGCGCGGTTGATCCGAGGCTAATACCGAGTTGCCACCACGCAATCTGTGCAATAAAGAAGACGTGCATGAACATGTGTCCCGAGACGGTGCCACCAAGTCCACTGAAGGGCTCGGCATGAAGACCCGCTTTTATATCCTGGGGTGGAAGTGGGTCTGCGGACGTCACTGGCTTTGGTAGTTGATAGCCGCATTCCTGAGCTGCGTCCGTGCTCAGTAGGTCCCGGAAATTTCCTTGGGATGGCCGCAAGGTGACAGCCATTGGCGACTGCTTACTTCCCGGCGAGGCATGCGCGGTTGATCCGAGGCTAATACCGAGTTGCCGCCACGCAATCTGTGCAATAAAGAAGACGTGCATGAACATGTGTCCCGAGACGGTGCCACCAATGTGCTGTACCTTGAAGCCCGCATTCCGTCTCTCTTATTACGACTTCAATTTTTAACTGTGCAAACTTACCTCAGGATCTATGAATCCCATTTCCACCGTTCCCAAATCATTTTCTGTTCTCAGCCGACCTCCTTTTTCGCTGTCCCCTGGTCCCGTTTCAATTCCCCTCAGGTAGTGTTTGTGCAAAGATTACTTCAGCCTTTAGATGTAAACATTTATGATATCCTTCCTGCGCTTCGCAATGGGCCCGCTATCCACATTGTTTTCGACGACATATTCCCAAAAAATGCAAAACTTTTGCCACCGAGTATTCTAAATGGTCTTCTAGAAGATCATCTGAGGACCCTACCTACAGAAATAGCAATAGCCACTGATGCATCGCAATGCAATGAAAAAGCAGGTGTGGGAATATTTTGCTCGCATTTAGACTGGTCCTTTTCTCTGCGCCTTCCAGATTTCACCCCTATTTTTCAAGCAGAGTTTCTAGCAGTTGTACTTGCTCTACGCAAGCTAGACCCCTCTATTACAGCAGTTGCAGTAATTACTGATTCTTTATCTTTGTGTTCGTCCCTCGCTGCACATGTTGACGGTCCCATTTTATCAACTTTATTATCCCTACTTCCTCCGCATTTGAGCCTTGTTCATTTAGTATGGGTTCCCGGTCACAGCAGTGTGACAGTAAATGAGATTGCTGATAATCTTGCAAAGGTTTCCCTCAGCGGCCCCGTGTTGCCAATCATCCCGGCTACAGCCTATATTACAGCATCTAGATTTCGGCGACGTGCGTTTTTAAGCACGCAAGACACATCACTTTTAACATCGGCGGATTATGAGCACCTTAAATATTATTGGAACAGGAAAATTTGCTGCTCTCGGCAGCTTGAAGTATCACTGACGAGGCTGCGCTGGCGCATCCCCGCTCTAAATTTCTATTTACACAAGTCGGGCTTGGCGCTCTCTCCCCTTTGTGCATTTTGCCGTGAGCCTGAATCTATTGAACATTTTTGGCTGTATTGTCGCCGATTCAACTCTCTGAGAAAAAGGTTGCTGGAGGAGCCCTTGCAGCATCTTGGCCTTAGTTTGAGCAGCCCGCTCTTGCTATCGTTTGGCGCCACCACATTTGGGTTCAGCCACAGGTCTGTTTGTACCGCTGTTCTAAATTTCCTGATAGAATCTCACCGACTGCCTTGCTAAGTGTTCCAACCTTTTCTTTTCTATCAAGTATTACATTTTGACTAAATCATTAATATTTAATCCCTCTCTTTATTATTATTCTTAAAATTTTAAAATCAAAACACTCATCCCTTTTCTGTTCATGACGAAAAATTCACCGGTGTTGCGCACCCACGTGCTTTTCCTTTTTGTTAACTGCGTTCAGGTGAATAGCCACCCGATTCTTGGCCGATCCCCCAGTGTGGGTATGTGCCATCTTTTGATAGGCTAACAACAACAACAACAGCGTATACAAGTTGAGGGATGGCTATTGCTTAGATTCTTTCCGAGGTCAGGCAGCTACCATGGCCGCGGCCAATAAGCCGGTTAGCTCCGGTGAGTCAGGAAGCATCGCCTCAGCAGGTGGGGCCGGCGGAGGAGCGCCGACCTTCCGACGTGCAAAAAGTGACGAGAGGAGAGGGAAAGAAAGGTGCGAAGCCGCTGAAATTCAAATTTAGACTAGTGATAACTAAGTTTCTACGAAGCGCAATAAAGAAATTCTTGCTGGAGAATATTCGTAAAGCTACGTGCTTTAACATTCCAGGCCTACCGCAACTTTACAAGAGCCCCTTTCAGAGCCCCTTTAACATCTCTGTTAAACACAAGTTAAACACAATCACACGGCGTCATGGCATGTCCTTTGATTGTTGGCAGACTAGGTGCATGTTTTTGGGGAGAGGTTCAGTAAGTAGTTCGTGGTGAATGTGGTGGGGTACGTATGCCTGGGGCTGTGTGGGATCCATGGCTGGTATGCGGATACCGGGGGCGTGTAGGATATGTCTAACGGTGGTGGTTCTCGCGAGACGTATGTGTAGTGTTGCGTGGCTCATGCGAAGGAGCAGACAAGTTTCCAGGGGCGAAGCGTCGTTTATTCCCACATGTTCGTCTGTGCGTGGCTGGTCGAGATAAGCCCGCGCGCTGGTTGCGGTGCACGCCTTTTATTCGTTTTGCGCGCCTGCGCATTACGACTGCGGTGATAAGCCGGACACCACAGTATGTATTGTGTCTTTCGGTGGGCCTCGATAAGCAGGACCTATGCCGTCTCATTCATGCCTTCGTTCTAAGCTGCTTTCTCTTCACTCTCCCTTACCTGAAACTTCAGGGCAGAGAAATCGCCACCCTGGATGCCATGATCCGAACAGCATTTAAAGGGACACTGAGGAGAACCCTATCAAAATTTTTTTTGTTAGCAAAATTGATAGTTCGGCATTTCATAACTTTGTTGTCGCTTGTCCGGCAGCGAAAGATGCATTTATTTCAAAGAAATTTGGAAGTTTTCCCCGGCGCTCTGATTCAAACTCGAGAACTCTTATGACGACACGGAGAACTCTTATGACGTCACAGGACAGAGTGACGTGTGACGTGACGTAACGGAGACTCCGTGATTTCTGGTGGCGAGCGGTGCGGTCTAGCAGCTGCCGAAATGAAATCTACCGCCGCCGCACGTTGAAGGCATCTATCGGGGGTCGCTACCGTCGCTCTGTATACGTTTGCATCGGCGTCTTGCCAGCGTTGCGATGGATCCCGTTCCCGAACCCGACGACGTAGGTCTCGCAAAATCTCCGGCCTGCATTTCAGCGACCTCAGCCCCACAGAGCGTGCGATGCTTTTGAGGGAGCACGGTTAGGTTAGGCGCCGGCGGGTCGTTTCCCCCTTCCTCAGTGAGCAGCCGTTGCACACTAAATATCATAACCCCAGTGCAGGGAGTCGCAAGAGGCCAGGACAAGGTCGGCGCGTTGCGCCCATCGGAGGCTGGCCAGGGCTTTGGGGCCAACGGATTGGGATTCCTTGAAAGGCGCGGTTGCACGGGGCAGCAGGCGGCGTCGAGGTCTCCCACGGTTGCAAGGGCCAAGTTGTTTATTTATTTTATTGCCACAAAAAACGGATAGGTGCTCAAGGGAGGTCGCGTTTAAAAAGGGCGCCTTGAAACTAAAGCCGACGCACGACGCTTCAACGGCTTCCGCTAGATCCAACGGGTCCACTGGATCGGGCTCTCTCGCCCACTTGCATGTACGTACCTTCAGATGTGTACCGTGAATGGATCAAATTAGGCGAGAACTCGAAAAGAACAGCTCCGCCCAACTGCCGAAGTTATTGAACTACGTCACAACGTGCACCTCGCCGCGGAGCCGAATCAGTCTGGCCGGGCAGGCGGCGGCTGGCGCACTCGGCGCGAAATAGATACATGGTCCAAGTCTCCCCGCTGCAGTGCGGTCAGAGTGCGCCGAAGCCGCCGAACGCGTCGGAGGTCAAGCGCAGTTGGAGTATAGAGGGTCTCGCTTGGGCCGA
This sequence comes from Amblyomma americanum, assembly GCF_052857255.1. Lineage (NCBI taxonomy): Eukaryota > Metazoa > Arthropoda > Arachnida > Ixodida > Ixodidae > Amblyomma > Amblyomma americanum. The sequence goes on along the minus strand of NC_135500.1, from coordinate 76,137,294 downwards.
CTAACGTCGCCGTGCAGCGCGCGCGCGCGCTACGCCGGAGCATAAACGCGCCTTAACAGAGCCGGCGCTTAACCGCTAACCGATGTATTCGTTGGCGACATCTATAGGGGCCACTGAAAACCCCCGCCCACTCACTGAATAAAAAGAAAAAAACCTGCGCAGAAGTTCGGAACTGAACCAGGGCCTTTGGCGTTTGAGGCAGAGACGCTACCACTCCACCACGACGGCTCAAGTAGCAATTGTCTATAAATGCGCATGTAGTGAATGCACTCTTCCGATGCAGAAATCGCCGCGCTTTCGCTACGTATATCCTGGCCTAAAAGAGCTAGGCCATCAGCAATTTTTCTGAACTGCCTTGTACCTTGTCTCCCGTCCCTAATAAACGATTTCCGTTAAGTAGTTTGAAGTTGACTGGTACAGCCGGGAATGTTTCGCCGGGCGAGCGTGCGAAGACACAAGTGCTGCCAATTACGATTACCGACCATCGTGCCATCATAGTTTTTCATCGACCGTGGCGATCATCTGACAAGCCTTAACAGGCTCCTTCAAAGGTTAACTAGCACTTGAAGCGGCACTTGGAGTTCCTCTGCTACTCGGCGCTTGTAAATCGAAGCGCGTCAAAAACAAAACCACGGGGCATGCAAAGCTCAAAGACGCAAAGCGCTTTAAAAAATCGAAACTCTCCTGACCGCCTGTGGCGCCGCCAAGCATCGGTTTTCTTTGCTTCCAACATTCAGGTTGCCTTTTGTCTGCCTTCTTTGTGTGATAAAAGTGCACTATCGGGTTTAAAACAAAACTTACTTCACTATTGAACCGCGCAATCTTCCTTTGTCAGCCTAAGAGATTCGTGACCCATGTAGGAAGGAAAATTCCTCCAATGTGGCTTCTCTTGTCCTACGACGTCACCACGCTTGTACTTGCGAGTTTGGCCTGTGGCGGCGATACCTGTATTTTGGTTCTTGCTATTTTCTACCTTACAAGAGCTTTGTTTTCAGTAAGAGCGGCGTTTTTGTGATCAGGAGCTGGTATTCTATCGATACAAGCCAACTTCAATTTCTCCTCAGTGTCCCTTTAAGACAGCACTACACTATACCCCTAAATACTTCAACCGAAAATACCCTCCAACTATATACCACGAACCCCGCCGCAGCGCTCGCGCACGGGCGCTCTACAAACACTATGGAACGAACCATATGCCGTGTGGGTGGATGCCACATGCACAGGCGAGGACGCGGTTATAGCCATCACGAACCACTCCCTCCAACAGATTGCCACCCTTCACATCTCCCCCACTGCCATCTCGGAGAAGGCTGAAGAGGCAGCCATTGCCCTAGCCATCACGCGCACGGAGGCCCGGTATATGCTGTCAGACTCTAAAACTGCCATACTAAATTTTGCTATCGGGAGAGCTAGTCCACGTCCCTGCATTTTGCATACTGAACTCCCTCGCCGCACACCCGCCCTGCCATATGGAGCTCATATGGGTGCCTGCCCACTCCGGGAATCCCTGAAACGAGGCTGTCAACGCTTTAGCCCGAGGTTCTCTCAACCGGGCACCGGCGGCCTCCGATCTGGGGTTCTCACGGGAGCGCATGCATTCATTCAGTGAACTGATGCAGGCCTGTAAAGCTGAGTGTTGGCTCTACCTCTCCACCCCATCCCTCCCTCGACAATTACCGCCAGACACTTTGGAAGCGGTTCCAAACACGCACCTTACTCTCCCCTTATATACGCTCCCGCCACCAAGTCCGCACAAACCCCTCTTGTACCCTCTGCCACCCCCCCAAAGCCACTCTCGGCCATATCATTTTCCTCTGCCCGGCGGATGCTCCCCCTCGGGGCCTGGAGCACTTTACCACTTGGGAGGCTTGGGAGACCCTTCTGCGCTCCGAGGACCCGGCCAAGCAAGCCATCGCCGTAGGCCGGGCTGCCAGAGTCATGAGCCTCCGGGACATGAACGTTTGAGTGTAGTGGGGCCGTGCTGGGGCCCAAGGACCTGCGTGTCTTAAACTCCCCTGTTTCAAATAAAGTTTTCACCACCACCACTACTCCGCCTACAAGCACGCGTCGAACAGTAGCGCAGGGGTGTCACATGTTCCTTTTGCAGCGCTTGGGCGAGAGCGGCGGGTGTGCACCTGACACGCGTGTACACGTGGCGGTTTCGGTTTCGCCCGTGTAGGGTCCTATAATCGCATTTTTGAAAACCTGCAGACAGTTAGCCGCAGTAAAAGCTTGTTAATTGAGCTTTTAAGGAAACAAAAAAAAACGTTAAAATATTGAATATGACCATCAATTAAGGAACTCCAAAAACTGTTCGCGTCCCAGTAATTTTATTTGGCGAGAACCTAGGAGATGATCGTCTGCTTTTGAGATGAAAACTGAGCGCCAGGCGATTTCTTGCAGTTCCGTCAAATGCTTTACTGTGCACGCACAGTGGGAATGTGAAAGCGGAACTGTTCCGAAAGGGTAAATGCCACCACAGCCTCCATCGCGGTGCATGCGACGCAGTAGCAGCTAGTGTTCATATATACTACATTTGTCCGTAAAGTTCCGAGACTGTGTCCTTTAAAAAAATGCGTTTAACACTGAAATCATTTGTGCAGCACCCCTTCGAAATAGTCTCCCTTGCAGTCTATACACAGCTTCCAACGTTTCTTGAGGTCTTGGAAACAGTTGGAAAACGCTTCTTTTGGCAGGGCTGTCAGCTCCTTTGTCGTGGCGTCTTGAATGACCTCCACGCTCGCCATCCAGCGACCTTTTAGGGCTCTCTTCTCACGAGGAAACAGGAAAAAATCGCATGGGGAGAGATGAGGCCAGTATGGCGGATGGGGAAGTACAGTAATGCTGTGCTTGGCGAGGAAACAGGAAAAAATCGCATGGGGAGAGGTGAGGCGAGTATGGCGGATGGGGAAGTACAGTAATGCTGTGCTTGGCGATGAATTTTCTCACGCTGAGAGCAGTGTGAGGCCTTGCGTTATCGTGCAGAAGGCTCCATTGTCCAGATGCCCAGGGGTCAGGGCGACGGCGCGTCGCAGTGCATCACGCATGTGTTTGAGCACACGGGTATAAAACTCCTGATTGACCATCTGCCCTTGTGGGACGAACTCGTGGTGTATGACACCTCTGGCATGGAAAAAAACTATCAGCATCATCTTTGTTTTGGTCTTCTGTCGCCGCATCTTTCTCGACGCCGGAGATCTAGAGCTTGTGAACCGCCATTCGGCGCTGTGCTTCCTTGTTTGAGGATCGTATTTAAAACACCCTGTTTCGTCTTCAGCAATGATGCTGTCGACGAATGCAGCATCCTTCTCTGCCTCAGAGTGCAAATCAGCGCTCACTGATACCCGCGTGTCCTTCTGGTCCTGTCTGAGGAAGTGCGGCACAAGTCTGGCATTCAGCTTTCGTTTCCCCAAGTTCTCACGCAAAATTTGGTGGCATGTTGTCTTACTAATGCCGAGAACATCTGATAGCATGCGAACTGTAATGGGGCGGTCTTGCTGTACAATTTCCCTGATCCGAGCCATGTTGTTTTCATTCCGTGAGGTTGTAGGGCGCCCCTGCCTTGTGTCGTCTTCCACCGACGTTCTCCCCGAAACGAACCTCTTGTGCCACTCGAAAACTCGCGCCCGCGATAATGTCTCGTTGCCGTAAGCGTCACGAAGGAGCTCATACGTCTGTGTGGCTGCCTCGCCAAGCTTTACACATAATTTTGTTTACACGCTGTTCGAGGTGGACGTCCATCTCTCCACATTCACTCACAGTAGAATGCGCAGATGACTAGTGACAATGTATTTTTCGACATGTGCTATCTAGCGGCTGCCACTGCAATTAACATCATTAGCTCAGGTTAGCCCGAAAAGAAGGCGCTACACATACGCACCAACATTTGTTTTGGGGAATCGTTTCTAGAGAAGAAAATAAATCACTCTCGATACTTTACAGATAAAGGTTGTATGCTCTAGTAGCAGCCTGCGAACAGCGCGAAACGAGCGCGCATGCAGTTTCAACGCACTGGAAACACAATGCGAACAGAAGCGAGAGAAATACGCGTGGGCGTCGGAATGGCGAGACTCCTAAAATTAAAAGCCAAAAAATTTAGGGGCCATAATTCGTTACATTACGTGTTAATGCGACATACTTCACGACATACTTCCGTGGTCGCCCTCTCAGCTTGCGGGGATTTTTCCACTGCTATATAGATACACGCGGCGTTGATTCTGGCGCCATGCCGACCTGATACGCGGAGCTGGCACGTCTGCCGACAACCGAGCGCACCTGCAAACTTGGCCATGAAACGGTCTCATGACGCCACGCACACCCCGTCGACTAATCAGCACTCTGCCATATCGGCAGGTGACCACATAACGTTATGTGGTCTCATAGATCACATACTCCGTTGACCATTCAGTGGTTGGCCTTACCATGTGACCATGTCATATCGTACTGTCTCGACCAATCAGCGAATTTTATGCCTAACCCCATATTTTTTTTTTGTGACGAGGCTTCTATAGTCGGGCACAACTCAAGAACGCAGCGGCTTTTCCCCGTCTAAGGACCCCCTTCCAGCCAATGGCGTCGGCCGATTCTCATGACGCTGCTAGTGTGACAATGCAGGGAGCGGCGCCACAAAGGAGAGTTCTAAAATTGTATCCGACTATAGTCCAGCTATACCACGTTAAAAAAAATTGTTGATGGCCTAGATCTGTTAGGCCAGGATATACGTAGCGAAAGCGCGACGACTTCTGCAGCGGAAGAGTGCATTCACTAGATGCGCCTGGTTATAGCTTGAGAAAGACTTACCCTTGACGCCGTATGGGATATTTGGATTGGAAAACGTTTATTATCCGATTCCTGGACGTTGATTCTTTATTAACACGATGTAATTTTCCTTCTTGGCCTGCACAGCATTTGGCGAAGCAGGATGGCTGTACGACACTGCGATGAAGATGCGCAGTCTGTCCGAGATTACTTCAAAGAAAACATATTTAAACTGCGTGAAGTGTACCAGGAGCTATGTTTTGGAGATGAAGTTATCGAGTTGGATGGGAGAGTTGTGTTCTTTGAACAGTTTTGATTTTCTCACGTGAGTGAAACGCATGTCCGGTCTTGATGTTTGAGAATGTAGCGCAGATCATGTTTGTGATCTGTTGTAAACTGTCGAAACAGGCAAAAAAGACAAAATAAAGAGCGGTAGCGTCTCCGCCTCAAACGCCAAAGGCCCTAGTTCGATTCCGAGCCTCGGCACAGGTTTTTTTATTCAGTGAGTGTGGGGGGGTTTCAGTGGCTCCCATAGATGTCGCCACCGAATACGTTGGTTAGCGGTTCAGCGCAGGCTCTGTTAAGGCGCGTTTATACTCCGGCGTAACGCGCGCGCGCTGCACGGCGACGTCACGTCGGCCAAAGCGAGACCCTCTATACTCCAACTACGCTTGACCGCCGACGCGTTCGGCGCACTCAGACCGCACTGGCGCAGACTTGGAGCATGTCTCTATTTCGCGCCGAGTGGGCCAGCCGCCGCCGGCCCGGCCAGACCGGTTCGGCTCCGCGGCGAGGCGCATGTTGTGACGTCATGTGCCTCTTCGGAGCACCACCACGGCGAAATCGCAAATTCGCGGCCAGTAAAGTTTTCGCTTTCAAAGACCAGTGACGCGCCAAGCAGCCACAAAGCAGTCCAAAACGACGCTCGGCTCCCCTCGGCTGGCTGACCGATAGCAGCCGCAGGGTGGTGCGAGGTTAAAAAGCGAAACCGGAACTATGCGGTCGAACTATATTTCGGCTGCTTCACTCGGCGGGGTCCTCCGATCGTCATTGCGCCTACGCGCCCACCAGTTGCGCAGAAGGGAAAACTGTGCACCACGCAACGCAGGCCTCAGGAGAGCTGTTTGATCGATTGCTCACCGTGTCGTTCATACCACGACGCGGCGCCTGTGCGAATTCACCTGCGCGAGCCCGCCAGCGTCCAAATTAAGGCCGATTCACCCGACGGACCATTCGCCCGCGAATCAGGGATCACGTGACGTTCCACTTCAGCTCTGCGAGGCTCGCGCCTGGCCTGCGTAGAGAGAAAGGGCGCACTGCACTCCAGCTTTGCACGCGGCGATAAGCGGAACAGGCATGCCCACGATTATTCACCGTGTTAGTTTACCGACATTGTTGGCTAGGGGCACGGTGTAAGAATGGCCAGGGGTGAACTAACCGGATCGGAAATGGTGCGTCACTGACGTGGCGCATTGTCCGCGGGCCAACGGTACGTCGCGCGAATCGGCCTTGATCGTCCGACGCCATGGAACCACGCTGGCAGTTGATTTCCGATTTACTGGGGGTGGAATTGGCAGTTATGCTGCTAACCAGCCAGCTTGTTAACACACCATACCTGTATTCTGGCACATACTGATAATATTATGCAGGTGCAAACACTCCTGTAGCTAAAAAAAAGCCTATGCTTCTTAAAAATTGCTAGCAACCTAACATGAAATACCTGGTACAGTGATGCACCTTTGTCTTATAGACTCTCCTTTGAAACGCGAAGATCGTTGAGAATGATACCGTGTCTTTTCGCTCACTTTTCTGCATAAACAGCCCCACCACAGTTTTTTCTAAGACGTCGTTGTTTTAACAGCTGCTGCTGTAAAAAGAAAACAATGAGCCAGTTACTCATTCTGAATTGTGCATTTATTGAACAACTTTTGCTTTCTTGCTCCAAATGATGCACATGCATGAAAAGCTTCCAGTTCGCAGGCGACGTTTCAGATCTGTACGCGTTGACAACAGTGGGCCCAAATTTCAGCACAAATGTCGCCCACCATCCATCTCATAACCCAGTGCGAGTCACAGTACTGCTGTGCTCATTGCAGCAATGTGTGCATTTGCCAACGCTAAACTGCAGTGAATCACGATGTGAAACCTGAGTATTTCAATTTATTCTCCACAAGTAAACACTGAAGTCTTGTTTAACCTTGCTCATGTTGCTGTCTTTCATAGATCGCTACACTAACGTATTCCACTGAATTCCCTCAAGCGCCAAGCAGCCATTGTACACTAACGGGTAGGAATGTACCAGATGTCTGTCAGTCATGGCACAAGAGTACTAATATTGCAGGTTGGTGGCGATATCTCACTGAAAGTTGTAGTCTCTCCTGCCTGCAGATGATTTACACCCAGCAACTTTTGAGAAAAGTAAAAATATAACACATATATAAAACATTTGCCAAGTATCCATGTTTTTGCTAAGTTAACCACTGCGATGCATGGCAATTTACAGGCAGTGCATCAGCACAGCCTTACTCTGAGGTGCATTGAACCATTACAATGGACAAGCACAACCTAAAGTTCTGTCACTTGTTTCTGACAGCAGAGAAGCCACCGTGCATACGTGTAGCTGTACTGGTAATGCTATCGCTCAGAATCTTGCATAAGTTTTCTTGTTTTTATTGCATCAGCTGATAAATGCCTCGCATAAAAGTGCAATCACTAGGACCAAATTTTCCGATGACATTTGTACATCAGCCTGAAGGATTTATTGAGCTAGTATATGTTTAAGTAGAATGTAAATTCTGCAACTCTTTCATAGTCTTCTTTCTGAAAGCATCCAGGGCTTAGTCAACTAAGAAGCCTTAGTAAACTCTAGAATTTTGTATCTGTGGTGTTGCTTTGACTTCACAACTAAAGCAATCAGCATTATGTTCCATAGAAGCAAAGCATACCTGTCCCACTGTGTCAGCAGTGTAAGGACAGTATGTTAAGAACATCGAATTGAATGCACAAATTAATGATTCTGATCTAGAAAGCCAGCGGTGGACAAGTCAGAAACACTTTTCCACACTGGAAGACTGAATTTAGTTGGCCACCTTTACGTAAAACAGCCACTATGTGCAAAAAACCGCCGCTCTGCTTGTAACATGCGCATTAAAATTATTCTGCCCACAACTCCACAAGCTACCTACAGCAGTGATCACAGCATATGGGGCAAGAAGGTTGAATAAAAAAATAAAGAACATAAAAATACATTCGCTCAGCAAAGCTTTGGTTGGTTCCTCACTAAAGTTTCTTGGCAACCACAAAAAAGAAATGTGCCCGTCACAGATCGAGCATCAAATAGTGCAAACCGGCCCTCGTTTGTTGTACACTGACGACAAGTCAGCCATCATAGCAGCGTAGTTAAGGAACAGCGAGCGTTCTGGTGTCGGCACGTTTGCTCACATGCTGGAGCATGGGTTGTGTCTAGTTTTCGCCAAGGCGCATTGTATTTGACAACAATGAGAGAGGCATAGTGGTATTATTTTTGTTCGGTCAGAGCGCAGGGTAGGAGGTGCCCAGAGGGGACCCTTGCAACGTATAATACACACATGTACATATGTATAATACATATATATTGCTGGCAAAAGTACAACCTTTCAACGCAGCGCTTCTATTAATTCTCCATTTGGGTTTGAGCTAAGGCCACTCTAATGAAAACACAACCTACAACTAAGTTCGCGCTGCCCGCCCAATGGGAAGAATTAAATAACAATTTGCCATTGCACAAGAAGACCTGCATATGTACACACACGAACACGCTGATCAAATCCAAACACTTAGAAATGCTGGCTCAGTACAAGTGGTACCAAACATGTGCAACACCATGCTTCCTGTCTGGCAGAAACTAGGGGGCACATTTTACAGGTCAAAGGTCACTGCATGTCACACGGCACGCTGGAAAAAAAAAAGCTGCCATAGCACTCCTCGTTGACAGCTGCAACAAAAGGAAGAAAGTAGGAGGAAAAAGAAATGCAAACAATTTACAGCGAAGCTCGTTGGGGCAGGCTACTCGACAATTCGTGGAGGCCCTCCAAAAGTATCTTAAAATGCTTGGCAGTGGATCTACAGCTGACATGCTGCATGCCAAGACAGGAGTGAGGAATATGTATTCTTTCTCCGTCCTTGTTCACAGGACTGCAGAATGTAGTCGGCCTTGCATGTAGTCCACACACGAGGATTGCGGTACTATGGTGGGATACAAGTCAAGAACACAGCGGCAAATGCCCTTTAAAGGAGGTCCTCCAGTCTGTGGTGTCAACCAACTGTCATGTCGCAGTTAGTCCCGTTTCACTGAGGCACTTGCTAGTCAGGTGCGATTTCAACCCAGGGGATTAATTGCGATGCCATGAGAACAGGTTGACACCACTGGCTGGAGGGCCTCCTTTGACAGGCACTTTCTGAGCCAATGTTGACCTGTATCCAAGTGTAGTGGTATATCTCAGACCTTAAGTGATAGGCAGAGATTTATACTGCCATTACCTCCAGATTCATTTTCTCTGCGCAGATGCACAAACAAGTTAGTGTGCAGCCTTCCCATGCACAGTACTGAAATCGAGTTTCTGTAGCCCTTGTATATCAATGGTTCTTGAGTGATCACTCCACCATAACAGTCACACCCTTGTGTCTACTGTTTCTGGAAACACACTGTCAACATTTAAAGTTTTGCTACACTAATGCTTCCCACCTCATTCCTCATGATATAAACTCATGAGCAAAAGCAAAAAGAACCCCATCTCCTATTGTAAACTTCAGCAAGAGACAAGCTGATACAGCTGTTGTTTAGGCCAGAATTTTGATCCTAAATTGCAATTCAAACAAACAGGGAATATTGCTTTACCTCTTCAGAGTTGCTCAACCTTTTCCCTTGTTTATCAGGCAGCACAGTTTTTTTTTTCAGAAGTTCTTCAAAAATCCAAAGATGTAGAAGACTGTTTGCGTTCAAAGAAACATCACAAAATTACTTCTGAACTCCCAGTAAAGCTTTAAGTCGGGGCTCTCAAACCTGGGTTCTACAAAATCGCTGAATTCCTTGGGTGCTATTTAGTTTCGCAAAGAATTTAAATCCATGTGTGCCTCAACCCCCAGAATTTCTTTCATCCACTGTACTTTAGGACTAATCATGCAGTAATTCCCTACCGCCTACTATTTCACTCTACCCACACACATTCCCCTCTTTGGTATGCATTTCAGAAAGAGAGGGATAGATGCAAAGATACCTGGGGTTCCTCAGCATCTTCTAGAAGCTTTTGACGTATCCTTAAACTATGAAGATTAAGAAACCCCCACGCCATGTTACACTAAGGAATTCCATTCCCCAAAGCTTTCAGTGATTAATGAGACCACAGTGCGAGCACAGTGCTTTTGTGCTACAAGCTGCTAGCTTGGCTACATCTGAATCACGCGAAAGAATAGCTTAGATTACTTTTCAAATTAGTGATGACAGCAAAAGGGATACAGGGATCCTGTTTAGATCCCCCAGGGCAGCCAATGCACCTGAAGCAAACACCAGTGATTCTGGCTCACCTTCAAAGACCTACAATGCATTTGTGAAAAATACAGTATTCTAACACCACCTAGTGATAAAAAAAGTGAGAAGGATATTTAAAATGTAGACAACGCCCGAGTTGCCGAGACACTAACACGGATAACTAGCAGGCTGATGGTAAGCAGCACGAAATAAATAATGGTGCCCAATACAATGAAACTTTACGAGATGGCTGTGTATGGCTGCAAAGCAAGCATATCAATAAAGATTTGGCCTGACTAAGGCAACATTTTCCCTAATCAGTGAGTGACATACTGACCAACTTGAATACACCCAGTAATTCAAGCTTATCAGTGACGTAATCGACAATCGTACCAGAAATCTTTCTCGTGTGCCTTCTTTAAAAATTTCCGATCGGAAGCTTGAATAACCAGCATTAGAAGGTGTGACCCACATGCGGATACCTGATCATTTCTGGCAGCAACTCTGAGGACTATAGGTGTATGCCTACAAATGCAAATGCATGCCTTGAAATGCAATACTCAAAAAAGCATGGATCGAGATATGGCGCCACCCAAACCCACAGAAACATATTTCACTCACGCTCAAATACCTGGCAGTTTTTCCACGTATCAGTGACATGAAGTAACCTACACTATCGTTCACTCCCTTGCATTGTAAAGCAGGCTGTGTAATGTTAACCAAGAAGACAGGGCTTCCACTCGAAAGATATCTAGATAAGAATTCACGAGGAGTGACAATATAGTAGGTAAGACCACGAATGGCTTTTCTCACGTCAAAGGTGACGTCAAAGTTTTCTGAACTTCTATCTTCAAGCTACTGTTTCACGGTGTTGTTACACCTCATTTGCACTACTTTCGGGCTCACAACACATGAGGCTTATACGCCTAAATGCCTACTCCAAATCTGAACTTAATTCAATAGTTAAGGAAAACTGATCTTTTTTTTTAGAGAAAGATGTTCCAAGGAGATTCGAAGTTGCACAGAGTAGTCTAATTTGGTACAGCTGAAACTGGCCTTATGGTTCATGTACATGACATCAGCAGCACATGTTAGAAATCAGAGCAGCGAAGACGTCATACAGATTTTCCAAGCAGTCATTACCTTAAAGTGATCAGTGGCTCCTCTAACAAGTGCAGGGAAATTGCACATGGTGCCAAGGGATCAAAACAATGTTAGACATGTTACTCAAATTTTGGGTGCTCCGCTGTTTTTTGGTAGAACCAAACAGTGGCGAGCTGGGCAACATTTCACCCAATTATCGGCCGTACAGCATGTACTTTGAAATAAATATTTACAGCCAACTGACACGGTGGTAATTTTACGGAGGCTTACTGAAATGCCCCGTAAAGCATTCTCAGTCATTATTACGAGTCGAGTCGGCAGACTTTCAAAGGTGCTGTACTCAACTACAAGCCATCGAACACGAAACACTATGATGAAATACACTGCTACCCTGAAGGCATAGGTGTATTTGTGGCCAACAATTTTAGAAACTGGTTACGGCCAGTTTTGATCACCATACAGCCATGTAATGCATCACAAGAATTATGTCACAGGGACATTACAATGCTAACATGTATGTACGATATCGCACCACTTATGTTCACAACGACTTTCTCATTCTAACAGTTTCTCAACATACCGAGTGAGCACGTATTAGAGTTTCCTCACAAGCATTTCCATCCACAGAGGCACATTGAGAAGCGACTACTATCTTTGGCTCCGGTATTTTACAGTAAGAGTGAAGTGAATGTTGCTCTGGCCACGGTCGAAAGCACAAGCGAGCGCAGACAGCTATCTACCGCCTTTTTCAGAACCACGTTTCAAAAACGACAGGCTTTTGAGAGAATAAGCCAGCATGGGCTACATATCACATCAACATATCATCGCCTATCACTACAAGGATGTCCAGTTCAGGCAACAAAACTCGCAGTCACTGTGACAGCTTTCTTATATTGACTCAAAGGAGCAGACACAGAGACCAGAAATGATCTGTATCCAGTCTGGGTGTCACAATGCTGAAGAGAGAGAGAAAAAAAAGAAAAGTAGGCAGAGATACTACCAGACACATCCGGTGTATGTTGCATTGGTTTTCAGGAATCTTTCTCTCTATTGCAGGCAGCCATTCTAGCTCTGCATCATCACAGTCATCTGGTGACAAGAGTCTCGGAGGTGTTGACAAGTCCCTGCAGGCTCAGGAACCTGGGAGATCTATGCCTGTTAAAGTCACTTGCCCACAGTCCTCCATGCACAAACTTCTGGAGGCCTTCACGAGATAAATAATAAGATTTTGAGTGGTTGCACACTGCAGCAGCAACAGTGTACCCAAATCTCTGAGAAAATAAAATAAAAAGGCAGGTGTTCGAGACAGCGGGACAAGATGTTCCGAAGCACATGAACAATCCAACAGACAGTAAACAATGCTTGCTCTTTGCTGAGGCACTGAAGCACACAATGACTGTGACTGGGTGCCGTCTAGTCCCCATACTGTAGCTTTTTCTTAAAAGGAGGGATACATCTGTTTGTCAGCGGTGTACAATTTCAGCCACAGCAAAGAAACTCCCCAAAGCGCAAACGGGCACCCCAAGTGGTTCCTTTTCGGGCATGAAGTGAAAACATGTGCAGATTCCATTCTTCGCAGATGCTAGTCTTGATTTTCTGCAGGGAAGCAGGAACTGCCCAATTGTTTCCTAATGACGCTGTCACACTCAGTCACGCTATGTCCTCCCGCCTGCATACTAAATCTTGCCCTGGGCATCTTTCTCTGGAACCCCATCCGCTGTCACAGACTGGCAATGTTGAGAAACAATGAAGAGGCCTACTGAAGTGCGTGCCAGGAGCAAGCTAATGCTTAACAAGTGCTAACCAGATTAAGTGGTTGTAGGTTTCAGTGACTCGGGAGATTCCTTCCCCATGCCGTGCCCTTCTTTGCTGTTGCGCAGATGATAACAGCCAGCTGGAGCACAGCAGAGGACTTTGTGCCACAGGTAATCAGCCATCATTAATTAAGATGGCACTGGGAACATGTAGGCCGCGTATGTGGCAGGGCGCTGCTTGCACCAGAGGTGTGCGCAGTGGAGTATTGTTTGCCACTGTAGTGCGGATCGGCCGGAGCTTGTGTGTCTTCCGGAGGGACTTTGCCAAGGAGCGGTGATGGAGGAGGCCTAGGAGTTGCTGGCCCCGCAGAAGGGGTCACAGCCCGAGGAGGACGTGCGCTCCAGGTGGCTGAGCTCCTCCTGCAGCAGCTGCAGGGTGGCCAGGAGGGAGTGCTTCTCTCCCTCCAGGCGGCTCAGCTCGGCGCGCTGCTCTTCCAGCTGCCGCCGCTCGCCTGCACTGTTGTTCTCCAGCTCCGTCACCTGCACGCGAAGACGGAACTCGCTGCAGCAAATGCACACCCATGCTAAATACACAGCAGTTCCAGCTTCTTTGACATTTGTTTTTTCTTCCATCGAGTGTGCTGCTTTTTAGCTAGTACTCAGGGTACAATTTATGCGGCCAGTTCTGATGAAGGTGACTTTAAGGGGAGATGCGGGTCTTGAGCATTTTTATTATTAAAGATATTGTAATGAAATTAGGTGCGTGTGTGTGTTTCTCCTTCCTGTTTACAAAAATATAATTAGTTTCAGTATATCTCAATTCCTCCCCATATTGCAGGAAAAAACTGAAGCCTAATTAGTTAAATTCTTACAGGTCATTAAGACATTTTCTTTATTTTTTGGTTTCGACTGAAATAAGGCTGTAGCCAAAGACCTGCCATCTGGAGCTATGCTAATTATATTATTCTTGAAGTACATCATCATATAAAATTGTTAAATTTAGTCCAAGCGTAATAACTACGAAGTACAGTTAGGTGACATTATGGTTCACAAAATTTGAGATGTTTGACTCAGCCAAACAAAAACAGCTTAACTCCACAGTTTAGTTCTTTCTGAATTCAATGGCATAAGATTAATTGAGACTGCACCATAAAAACATAACAAAATCTTCCGTAAGGATAGTCACGTTGGCAAAAAAACATAAGCTGAAAAAATCACACTTGAAGTGCACACACCAGCCATTCAGAGGCTTCAAAAAACAGCGCAATGCTGCTGTCCCAAAAATATTTCCCATTAGTGGGTAATACCAGGTAGTGGGGAATTGGCCAGCTTTGAAACAAAACCAAGACGGTGGCCATTGGGGACGCGATCGTGGGAATCAACAGGTGTGAAGTCCTGCTGCATTTGGCTCCAAAATCTCCCTTTCCAGGCTTCATAGGCACGAAATACATGAATATTTTAGTAGTTGCAAGGTTGAATTTAGACCTTGAAACTTTTTCGGCAGGAAATTTAAAGTGTTTAAAGTTTGAACAGTCAAGCAATTCCGAAAAAAAAAAAAGAGGTCTGAATTTTTGGTTGGAGGCTATTTTCTTCTTTGCTCTGTAGTATGCGATCTGCATTTTCCATCGTGTAATCGGGTGTGCACCGCAAACTGCAGGAAAAATTTTTGTTTAGGTCCCTTTCTTGGCATGCCATTTCTAAAAAGTGTGGTTTATGCAAACAAGCCAGAGTGTAGCAGAGGTTTCTTTGGCCGCGTGCCAGCTGCGTCCCGCCAGAGCCCCCAGCCAGACGACGCACCTGCTCCCTGAGGAGGCGGTTGTCCCTCTGGAGTGCATGTAGATGTGACAGGCGCTGCCGCAGGCGCTCGTTCTCCTCCACCAGTCCACTCAAGTCCGGCTGGGGGGTCGCAGGTGCCGGCTCCAACGAAGGCCGCAGCTCCTCACTCCGCCAGAGCAGCTGCTGCACTGCCTCCGCCAAAGACCCTGCACCACAGGGCACCACGTCCATCAGGCTTTGCAGTAAAAACCAGGAGGAGCTTAATAAACGATGCTCAGAGGGGCAGTCCTGTTAGCGCCGCACATTTCTGAAACTTTCCTCGTCGAAATAATGGCGGCCCAATGCAGCTTTCCCACAGGAAATTCCTGGCTTCTTCTAACCGTTTCCTGCTCAGGCAGATAACCTGTGGATTTTCTAACACCATTTTTGTCGCTTTCAAGCTTTTGCAATTAAAAATTGCCTGACCTCACAAGTGCCGTGCCACTGATTACAGCACCGATCAAATAATTTGTGGTGCACATTAGGATGATACTTCAGCATAGACGCAGGTGCCAAGAAAGGTTTTACTGAACAACCACTTGGAGCACAGCTTTGGTGCACTGGCTTATTCTGTTCAGAAATGTGCCTTGCAATAACCGCTGGGCCCGTATTCTAGAAGTCCTCACTTAGTGGACACCTCCAAGCGGACGTGGCTTCAAACTGGGCACACACATTCTCTTGCTCTACAAAATAACACTGCCACAGCCGCCTTGCATCACATTAGTCGTGCAGATGCTCTCGCTGCACTTAAATCAAGACACCGCTGCCCACATTTGCTATTCAACACTTTAAAATAAACGGCCAGCACTTGTAAGTCTTGAGACAGCAAGTCTTGTAGACAGCACATATTCACTTCTGCATTAAGTTGTTGATGTAGTTTCATCCGAATAATGTAACAGGAAAGACGGATGAGCTATCATACTCCAGCCACCACTTCCACATTTGATGCTTCAACCAACTGGCACCAAATGAAATGGACACTTCCAGAGTGCAGGCTCTGCTGTTCAAGGAAATGTGCTCTCACCACAGCCAGTGGGTAGGATGTACACCGCTCCGGAAGGGGTGCGGTCCACCAGGCACTGGGGCACTTTGAGCAGGAGGCCGCCATTTTCTTCACCGACGGAGCCAGACGAAGTGGGGTCATCCTGGAAATGCACATCTGCAAGCATGCTCTACAGAGAACAAACAGTGCAAGTTGCAATGGTAATGTCTGCAAAAAGATAAATTTCAGCTCAGTCAGGACAGCGTCAAGTACTGGTAAGAGCTGAATCCAAACTGGACATCAAATACTAGCAAAATCATGATGATACGATGACAATTCTGTCGCATTGTACTGTGCACAATGTACGGAATTTCGGGTGTTCTGAACACTCCTACAACACTATGGATGATACGACGGTGAGGGTTGTGACCACATCCTCGAGCACCAAGCACTGCCCTCACATTGTCGAGGCGCGATAGCCGGTTGCGCAGTATGCGACCCGAGCAGTGGACAGTAACACGATTCAAATGTACAAAGGGGCATGTAGTATGAACACAGCAAGTGGGAAGTGTATGTGCTGTCTGCGTCTTGCCTTTGTTGCTGTTTTAAAGTGTGTCAGCAGCAGTTCTCAAACTTTCAAGCCTCGGGGGAACTCAATGGTTTTCGGAAAGGGCTGAAGAACCCAATCTGTCATGTCACCGCGAAAAAAAAAAAAGCATGCAGATGCACGGCCCTTCAAAAAAAAAAAAAAATGCCTACGTTCAGGTACAGTGACTGCCTGTGGATTGAATCAGTTTTTTACGGCTAATTACAGTGTGTTCAGTCACAAAATAAAGATGGATGCTGAGGCATGCTTGGATATAGGTGTCGAGGAAACTCCAAAAGCACTCCAAGGAGCCCGAGGGTTCCGTAGATCCCAGAAATCCTGCGCCACAACATTCACAACGACTTCACTTTCTGTTCCCGACGTAATGTCATCAAGACAAGCCCTCATAAAAAAAAAAAGAAAGAAATAGGAGAGAAATCAAGCACAGGTTGCTCTGAACTGCAGGGTGCCCAATTCCGCAGTTACACAGTCTGTCCCTGCTCTGTGACTTGTGGTGGGAGACAGGCCCCGGCCCCCCCCCCCCCCCACCAGTGGAGGGTGTGCACTCACCAGGAGGGTGACGCTGAGCCCATGCACCAGCAGCCGCACGGGTATCGCCCGCTGTGGTGGCGGCTCCACCTGGGCCAGCTGGGCAAGCCCTGCCAAAGCCTCGGCGCTGAGCTGCACACACAGTCCCCGCACAAGCGCCCGCAGCCCACAGTTGCTGGCACCCTCAACAGAGGTGGCAGTGCTGCCAGGGGCGGGGCTCTCCCAGCGCAAGCTCAGCAGGCAACGCTCCTCCTCTCCTTCACCGGATGATGGACCACCTGTGTGTGTGACACATGCACTCAAAACTTCCATTTCTGAAAGGAGAAGTTAACTGAACTGCCTAAGCATAAACACATAAAGACCACTGATAAGGAAAAAATGAAGGGGTTTTTCATGTAGATCGATGCTGGAAACCATGATCAGCAAAAGCAATAGCCATTGCATGTTGGCAGAAGCTGACAACGCACAAATGCCATTGCTTTTGCTGATCATGGTCGTTTCCAGCATCGGTATCCATTAAAACAGGCGCATGCACTGAATGAAAAATTCTCGGCAAAAATCGTCAACAGCATTTCTAACAAAAATTTTGCGGAATCAAGCACCTTAAACAGCAAGCTTTCCGTTCACTGAAAAAAACTGGGCATTTAAAATTCAGTGTTCTCTCGCTTTAACGACCACTGGATATCTTGCGTTTGCATTACATGCCTTGCCCAAGCCCATTTCTTCGTTTTGATTTCGACTAGGATCTCCTTAACCCGCATTTGTTACCTGCCCTACGCTGCCATCTTCCTGTCCATCAACGTTACACCTATCACTTTCCTTTCCATAGCTCGCTACGTTGTTCTCAATTTAAGTTGAACCGTTTTTGTTATCCTCCATGTTTCTGCCCATAGGTGAGTACCGGCAGGATACAGCTGTTGTACACTTTTCTCCTGAGGGATATTGGTAAACTGCCCTTCACGATCTGAGTGAACCTGCCCAATGCGCTCCACCCCCATTCATTTTTTTCACTCTCATGGTCTGGGTCTGCGGTCACTACCTGCCCTAAATACATGTACTCCCTTACCATTTCCAGCGTCTTGCTAACTCTTTCCAGCAGCACTTTCGCAAATGGAATTCAGAGAAACAAAAATGATGCGAAAATGGGAAACTAACTGTTAGGTTAGGGAAATGTCACTTGAAAGGAAGACCGCCTCCCATTAATCAGAGCTGAAACTGCAGCAGCCAGTTACGGCTGCTTCAATTTTATTCCCTTATTGCCCAACAGGTCGTGGCGTCATTTGAGATAAGCGAAGTTGGTGGTGCTCGTTGACCCTGTCACGTTATCAACATGATTGCACTCTGAAAGCCTGTGTGCTTTTTGCTGGAAATGTTTTTTCTGCTGGCAAGCTGCTACACAAGACTCCTTTTATAATTAAGTGCTTGGCTTGCACATCGGTTTTCCAGTGCTTGATTGGTATACTGAAAAATTCGGTAACTAGGTTACCTTGACGACCGCTCACCCTGAAATTGTCTTCCGTTTTCATGTCTGCTTTTATGTGGGGTTTAACATACCAAAGCTGCACATGGGCTAGGAGGCAAGCCATAGTGCAGTTTTCCAGAATAATTTAGAACATGCACGAGGTTCTCTGACATGCGTTAACATCACACAGCACACAAGTGACTTTCGAATTTTGCCTCCACCAAAATGCGGCCACTGTGGCTGGGATTTGATCCAGTGGCACTGGGCTCAGCAGCGTATATACCACAGCCAGCAAGCAAGCCTCCGTATATCACTCCAACCAGAAGGGAGTAAAAAAGGGAGTAAGCTGTCCTCTAGCGCACTCCCTTTTGTAAAAGGGAGTGCACTAATAGACAGCCTACTCCCTTTTTACTCCCATATAGGTGCACTTGTGCTGAGAGTGTCGCGGGTTGAACGACGTAACAGAGTCAAAATTAAGTCACCCGCCGCTGTGGCAGCCGCAGCCGTGTGCCGCTCTTCCAGCGCCAGGTGCTGGCTCTGCAGCAGCAGTGTGGCACCATCGGGGCCTGCCCAGCCCACCAGCTGCAGGTCATGCAGGCGCACGGACACGCAGGGGCGCCCGCTTGTGCCGTGGTGGCCATGATGGTGGTGCCACTCGGCACTGCCCGTTGCTGTCGTGGCCTGAGTACCGCTCTCCTGGTGGTCGAGAGCCAGCAGCTCAGCAGCGTCCTGGGCCACCTCGGTTGTGCCCCCGCCGCGACCCAGCACCTCGTCCAGTGCTCCCGTGGCGAGCAGCAGCTGGTCCGAGTCCGACGAGAGGTCACTCCGCAGCGAAACGCTGTCGTCGTCGGCCATGGACTCCAGCTCCCCGTCTGTGGCACCTGAACAAATGCCGGGTGAAACAGTGCCCAATCTACACTTTAGAGTGGCAGCCTGTTGCATATGGCCTGTACCTGTATACAAGACTTTGCTCGGTTTAGAAGTTTTTCGCACAAGGTTTTCTTAAGGTGTGCATAAAAGTGGTGGCACTTCACCAACACAGGTTTTGAAGCGACCTCTGGTGCCTATTCTTTTTTTCCAAGCCCAAAAGAAAGCGAGCATCTAAAGATAATTCACTTGCAAGATTCGCAGGTTGCCATCACAACTCACAGCAGACCAAATCTAAAAGATGAGTGTTTCTGACCATCACTACGACCAACACCATCACCAAGTACTATCATGATCGACGCACATAACAACGCACATAACACCCGCAAGTGTCCTTGCTCTGTGCTTTAACTTGTGCGACAGGAGCACAAATTTCACCATTCCCAAAATGAATGGGGCTCAAAAATGGCTGCTTGCAGACTGCATGTGTGCAACCTTGCTGGTTTCAACAATGTTTTTCGTTAGATGTGCCGATAGTGTCAAGGGCCCACCATGCCCTTGGAGTCAAATTGTCTGCTTCCCGTTCACTTTCTTGCATTACGTCCCAAAGATTTCTAGGAAAATGACGAACCGCCCAGAAATGTGCCACAAAAGCTTGTAGAAATGCATCAAAGTGATTAAACCAAGAGAAAATTCAACATGGCGGCATCTGCACCACAGGATCAGCACCAGAAACATCGTTTATTTTCAAAAACAGAACTTTCGGACGTGGCTCCTTAAAAAGTTACAGTATAGTATAGCCACGTATAAATTGATTTCGAATATAAGTCGCCTCTCTCCTGCACTTGAAGCCCTCACTGGCAAAAAACAGAAAAAAAAAACACTCCTAATAATACAAGCAGTGGTGAGTGGGCATGACCAAGAGCAGTTTAGAGCATGGTTTGTGGCAGGCGGAAATTCAGTCTGGTGCAGCTTCCTTGCATTTTTTAGCAGGCGCTCAATACTGAGAAATAATGCAAAACTGCAAAAATACGGGATGCTCTTAGAGCTAACTTCTGAAGTGAAAATTTTCAAGAAAAATTTACCTGAGCTGTGGTCACGCTGGCTTTGACCAGAAAAAAGGATGTGATGTGCTAAAGACTGTGGTTCACCCATATTGGGTGTAGAGGGTTCTTTTATGAAGAAATTAATGCTGACAAAGCCATGAAGAATTTTTGGGAGAAACAAGACTGTGCCCTCACAATCGGAAGGTTCAGTCGAAATTGGGGGAGTTGGCAGATATGTGGAAGCAACAAGAACATCCATATGGAGTAGCGCTGTTATTCCTATGGTTAATACGTTCCTGGTTAACACAATTTCATAGCACATACACTTGTAATTTTGCCACATTCTTGTCACATGACACGCTTAGCATTCAAGAGATTATGTGCCAATAAAAAAGTTGGTCGAGACTGGGGGGCCTGCAATGTAAAGCGCAGAAGCACAGCAGCAGTCAGCTGCTTCAGCACCCTCTCCACATGGCAGCAGTGCAAGAAGTTGAAGCACCAGAAAAAAAAATGATGGCAACAAAAAAGAGATCCTGGTTACTTTTCCTCTTGCTATTGCCGGACTGATAGTGTTGTGAAGTTTCTTCTGTGCTAAAGACAATGCAAACGTGGATTAGAGTCTGCAAGTGCTAAAAAATTGGCTGTGGTTTAGCTCTGGCTGACCTGGAGTGACACGATAGCAACAGCTGGCCGAGTGGAACTCGCTCAGTCGAATTGCAAA
Organism: Amblyomma americanum; assembly: GCF_052857255.1. Lineage (NCBI taxonomy): Eukaryota > Metazoa > Arthropoda > Arachnida > Ixodida > Ixodidae > Amblyomma > Amblyomma americanum. Next base: position 76,116,144 of record NC_135500.1, on the reverse strand, counting down.
GTCAGCTGCTCCACACCACGTGGCCAACCACGTGACCAGCCACGGAGCTCAAGGGGTGCCACACTGAAGGCTCGAAATGCTAGCGTAATGTAGCTGTCGCTACAAAAGCAGTTCTGCAGACCTTGTACCATGAAACATTGGCTAACAGTTTGGAAAGTGAAGGTGTCAATGAATAATCTTACCTTTGGCGAGAACGGCATCAATTCCAGACACGATGGTGGCCAGCCCCTTGCGGAGGGCCCAGGGGGGACCCTTGGTTGTCTCCCCAGCGCCGGGCGGCACTGATGGTGGCAGGCCAGAGTTTCCTGGCAGCGAAAGTTGCAGCGGAGAGTCTGGAGAGTCATCCGTGGCATGCGGAGGCATCTCGTCAGCCTCGCTGGTGGTGGTCGAAGACGAGGGTCGCTCCGAGTTGTCGCTGGCCGAGCCACCCACAGCTGGGGACGGTGGTGGCAGCAGCAATGTGACCTCAACACGGGGCCAGAGTGCAGTCACACTCACAGATGGCGGGGCTCGACCACTGGGACCAAGGATGGCCTGCAAGGAGGATGACTTTCTCACTGCAGTGCTTTGTGTCAACAGGTCTCTAGCTGTAAAAATAAACAACGTTCCGCAGCCACAAGACAGTTATAAATAATGTTGTGCTATTGGATGACACTTCGCAATAACAATTACAGCATGTAACTTGCTGCTGCATAAACTCTAAGATGTGCCTTGAAGCCACCCTTAACCGAGCCCATACTTCGGACCCAGACACGAGAATATTCGGTAATTGCGAGCAATTGGTCGAATACAAAGTATGCGACATTTGATTCGATCCGAATGCTTGGTACTCGAAGTAGTATTTGTCTCGAGCGAATACATATTGCTCCTAGAACTTGCTGCGTATGGTTTCGGTCAAGTGTACCTCCTCTGGAATGACAATGCGGCAGGTGTGCAACCAAAGCCCCGACACCGCGCCGCGTGCCTACGCTCCAGCCTTATGCTGAGGCCGCTCTGTGCATGCTCGTGGCAACATACCAGGTGTCTACGATCGCGCTTACCCGCAGCGCGCACATTCCGTTACCGGCATGGCGGCATGCATCAATAAAGAGTGTCTAAAGCTGATTGGTCCTGATAGGGTAGATGTGCAAACAGCTGGCCGGCGCCTCGTAGCATCCTCTGGGTGATCTGTACATGAGCAGTGGCTCCCCGTGGGAGCAAATTGCACTATGCTAAATCTCTCTAATCGGAGGATGTGTGGCACCCTCGACTACTGCAGAATGAGTCTGACCTAACTGCAGCTGCCACTGCCGCTCTACTGCCTGTGAAATTCACTAAACAAGTGCGACGGTGCAAGCATTAAGGGAAGCTAGCATGAGACACATGGAGATGGACGCCCCTTTCTGGCACCTGACATGGGTGATGCTGGGCATGCAGTGCACATGCTTAGCAGGTGTTATGGAGTCGGCACTTAAAAGCAACAGCTGCGCAATGATGCGATCGCAACGAAGAGGAGTAATTGAAGGCCTCACGTATAAGTCATGCGCACCACTGGCACGCCACTGACACATCGGCACAACATGCAGGTGGCTCCCCCAATTTCCAATGGCCATTTTTGCAGAAACTCAACATAGTTCTATTGAATGTGAAAAAGCTTCAATGCATTCTCTTTTTTTTTTCATGCAATGGCTTTGTGCGCTTGAAATACCGTAAAAACCCACATATAATACGAGTTTTTTTCCTATTATTAGCGCCCTAAATTTCCACCTCTTACTATTTGCGGATCTGAACAAAAATCTTCAAAGTTGTGCTCGAAGTCTGGGTTTCATTACTGCAGCATGCTGGATGTGTTTTGTTGCCATTTGACAGACTCGGTGAAGAGGCTGCTACACGACTGCGGCACTGAACTTGTCGTGATCCTGAGTGGGATGACCTCACAGCTGCAGCCTCATGATGTTTGTGTAAACAAACCCATCAAGCACATAGTCAAGCTGTGCTATGCAAGTGTGTAAGTGGATGTGCTCACGTGAGCCTGCAGTTACACCGACCTGGCGGCTGAAGCGGGTATTGCCAGCCACACTGCGCAAATGGATTGTGGATATGTAGGCAACCATCCCAGAGGACCCTGTGCGTCGTTCTTTTAAGAAGTGCAACATCTCGAACGCCCTCGATGGCACAGAATATGAGCACATCTGGAATGATTCATCAGACAAAGAAATGTCCACAGAAAATGCTGCTGAAAATGAAAGTGATTGATGTGCCGGGACCGATTTCAATAAATGTCTTCTCCGAGCTTTCGTCACTCGTATTATACGTGGGTAAAACTTTTTTTTTTTTTTTCATTTAGCATCTCTAAAATTTCACCTCGTACTATATTTGGGTTCGTATTATATGCAGGTTTTTACGGTACATGGTTTTGAAAATGCCTATTGTGCCATTCAACCTTTTTTGTGTGCCAGAAGTATTCGAAATACAGTCGAGCACACATATAACGGCCTCACTTAAGACGAACTTTTGCTTATAACAAACGAGACCTATGTGAACGTCAAAATATACATTGTTTCAATGGCACAAAATCCCATGTATAACGAACGTCATTAAGCCCTGCTGATCGGTCACAGCGAACGGACGGCGTAAACCCGGCACCGCGATGTGAGATAACCTGACTCCGATCCTTTGTGCGCCCTGTTTCCTCGAGCCTCATCCCAGGCACACTGCCCGCCCCGTTTCGTACCGCTCTGAAGCGAGCTACCCTTTCCGCGCCAACGTGCCTTCCCCGCCCCTCCTCGCAACTCTGCTCCCCTCTCCTTACTCTCTTACAAATCCGCGTGTGGGTCCCGCAATCAACCGCGCCGCCGCCGTGCCGATCGCGGAGGCCACGCTCCGTGAAGGCTTTCCGTGGGAGCCAAGAGGTGGCTGCACTGACGCCCACGGACGCCCCTTATTGGTCTCTCCGCTGGCGCTGTGCGCCTGTATCTTTAGCTTGATTGGCTTGATTGCCGCCTGTGCACTTTGCAAGTCTACCCCGTCGCGCGCTTTTGTCAATCTTGTTGTTTATCATGTTGCGGCGCAGGTGTTTCATTGGCTTCATTAAAATCTCGGGCCCTGGCTGTAATTTGGGATGGCGGACGGGAACACCGTGCCCATTTGCCATTGTAATCAGCGGTAGAGGTGATGAAAGCGGCCAGGGCGAAGGTGACGGCCACTGGCGTGTGGAACTGCTTCCGCAAGGCCGGCTTCGTCCACACGGTGTCTGATGCCGAGCCTGATGCTTCGGAAGATGACCAGCCCGGCGGCGATTTATGGCAGCGCGTCGTCGAATCCGACATGGGCGGTCATGACATTGGTTGTAATGATTTTATTTCTGTCGATGACGCCGATACCGCGGAACAGTCCACAGACGAGGGCATCATTTCTGAAGTTCAGGACAAGAGTGACGCGGAGGAATCGGATGAGGATGTAACTTCGCAGCCAGCACCCACAAGCGCGTCTCTAGCAATGGGCTACATAGAGAGCCTCACACCACTTGTCTATGCCAAGGGCCTCGGTGATAGCACGCTTCTGCTTTAAATAAACTGGAAACCTCCCTCATCGGATCTGCACTGCAAAAACAGACGTCCATCACGAACTTTTTCACAAAGAAAAAATTTTGTGTTTTGACAAGCAACTGTCTTTAAAGCTGTGGTCCACTTACTACGAACTTTGGGATATAACGAACGGACGCCGCGTGACACTCATGTTCGTTATAAGTGGGTTTGACTGTATTCGCTTTGAAATTATTCGAAGGAAATTACTATTCGCTTTGAATCAAAAACCACTATTCGTACATGTCTATTCAGGCCAATTTACTGCTACTACCAAGCACACCTTGTTAATGATGGCACGGAAAGAGGCCCAGAGTAAAACGTGCATATGTTCCATGTGCCATGACCATACATATGTGCGCATATGGCACAAATACTGCACATGGCACATGGCACGTACGCGCCATGTGCCATGACCATGAGGTACTGAAGAGCCACTATTGGTTTCTGAAATTTGTGTCTTCGATCTAAGCCGTCTCTTTCTCCCTTAACAGCTCTACAGCTACGTTGTCTACCAATGACTGACTTATCAAGTTGCTAGCTAGGAAATCTGCAGCCAGAGGCACATGAAGGATGCAAACAGAAAGGGTGCTTTCTCTAAGCTGTCTCATGCCTCACTGTTCACCAGCCTCGCCATGCAAGTCCAGCTTCCCCAACTTAGCTTTCTAGTAGAGTACTTCCCGCACCAAGCTGCATGTCCAAGCTGTTTAGGTAGGTGCTACAAACCCCGCCACAACAGTCGCGTTATAAGCCGGTCACATGCTTGTCATACACGTAGGCACACCTGTCTGTCGACAGCTGCCTGCTCCTGGAGAACAGTGGCTGAACGTGCCAGTCGCAGCAGGAAGGTGCACTCCCGCCGCCCCAGCTGCAGCCGCAGAGGTGCTGGCACGTGCAGCAACAGTGGCACGTGTAATGCTGGTGATGTTGGCGCTCCTATCCACAGTGTCAGTGGTAGTGGCTCCACGAAGGCGCGTGGTCTTGACCCAGGGCGCTCCACAAACTCGGCCCAGCAGGGGTCCAGCTGCACTGACCAGAGCGATGACTCGGCCTCCGGGTCCTCTGGAATGTTGTGGGAGGAAGCGGGAGATTGGATGAAAGCAATGTGCCACACATCCGTGCATATCACTAAAACTACACTGCCTGTTTTTTCATCAACATGTACCACCGTCACGTCATAATTACATGCTATCACAGCCCTGCATCAGTAAAATATTTCATGGAACATACTTAATTGAACACCGTTTCTTCAAGTTTCTTTTATTGAACAAAACTGATTGCAATCATGCTTGCATTACTTGAAATTTGTATTCTGAGTTGCCTGAATGCACTTTCAAAAAAGAAGAGCCCTGGTTGTGAAACACAGCAGATTTTACATTAAGCAGAAGTATTTCAAGAGCTTTTTCTTCTCCCTTGCACCATTCACTCATGAAATTCCCTACTAAATATGTACTGCCATTACAGCAAGTCACTTCCAGAAACATTGCCCTCCTATCTGTAAAGTATTGTGTAATTTTCCATAACCACTGCTTTCTATAGTAGACTCGCGATAATTCAAACTCTAATATTAAACTATAACCTTCGTTCAAATAAACAAATTTCAAAATTTTGGTTGGCTGGCTTTATTTTCAATACATTTTAAAGCCTCTATTCGATGAATTCAAACTTTCTGGCTCGTTCCAATGCTCCCGGCACGAAAAAACTGTGGCCAAGGTTGGATACGTCATGTTTATGGCGCTGTGTGAGCTGAAAATTTGGCCCCTCCAACCAGTTAACTTAGATGCGGTCTAGAGAAAGGCCAAATCGATCAGGTTTGCCCCGTCCCTGCACGGTTTCGTTTTCTGAGCTTTGCTGCCAGTTCGTGACGATATCAGCTAGCCACTGTCGGGGATCCAAGGCAAGGTGGGCACCGGTTCAGACACTGATTCGGGTGTTGCTGGTCTTGTTCTCTTTTTAGGCTTCACGCTGTTACAGTGAAAATGTGCGTTCCTCTCGCTTCCCTCAGTTCGGTCATGCCGAAAACAAGCGGTCATCATGAGCTGCTTGTTGTGTGGTGGCTCCCCCGCAACTGCGTCGCATCTGTGAAGAAGGCCATGGAAGACATATTCTGCAGCAGTTCTGCTTTGATATTCATGACAGTGGGCAAACAGTACACCATGATGGAATCGCGACAAATCGTCGTTACTGCACAGCTTTCACTAACAAGCACATGGCCACTGCTTATCCTGTCATCAGCTAAATTTGCTGCATTGCAAAACTATTTTCTGAAGGGTTTTTCGTAACCATCTTATCTGACTTTCAGAGCTTCGGATCATTCTGAGCTTTTTTTCCAGTCCCTTGTGATCCCAATTAATGTGATTTTACTCTGTTGGGAAAGCAATGCATTATGATAACTTTTTCAGCCATACAACCAGTTGGAGACTGCTCCCTCAGAAGACATCAGTGCCTTTCACCCATACTTTATTTCTGTGCTAAATCATTTAGCTACTATGTTTGCATGGTGAAATGGTTCTAAAATACTATTTGTACGCATAGAAGTTCATAAAGCAAATCACATCTAGTCTTGTATCATATTAAGGTGCACTTCTGATAATTCAAACAAAAATTGGAGGGGACATTTAAGCTCTGCTTTAAGAGTATGACGTGATGGTTAGTGCCCATATATGCAGAATTGGTCATTCTCTATCTGGGAGTCCTCATACCGCTCCTGGCGCAATGGTGCAGTGGTTAAACGGACTATGCAATAAATTAATTGAGATTACGTAAAGCAGACGAGAGATAGGCATTTCATCACTCGTCACCCCAACGCAAGAACTTTTAAGCTAGCATCAATAACAACGAAGATATAGACGATTAAAAATTACGCTCCTCCTCTCCACCCTCAACTCGTACACACGGGGCACCAGACCAAAATAAAGAAAACAGCGCTGGGACTGGGCCCCGCTCATGAATACATCATCCACTGAGGTTCCTTTTGCAACTTCCGGTTGTCGCTCCTAGCACCCCAGCAGCAGCGTTGGCGGCGTGATTGCAGCGTGCGTCGGGTTTCTTTGCTTGTCTGTTGTAATTAGCAGTAATGGACCCGAACCTCGAGGCGCGACTGCTCGCTCTTACGGCCGTGTTGGGCATCAAGCCCTATGAGCGTTCACGCCGTACCGGCTGAACGCCAGCGACGAGAGTAGCGATTTGGCGAGCCACTGCGAGTGGCTCCGGAACTCCCGACAGAAGGAGGCGGCAGAGGAAAATTGAAACCATATGCGCGAAGGCAATGCCCTGGCCCGCGCTTGCCCGAGAGGGTAGCGCGGCGGCACGAGCAGAGAGAGAGAGAGAGAAAAACTTTATTTGGGTGCTTTCAAGGGCTTGGCGTCTTGAGGCCTCCGTCGTCTTCACTGCGCTGGCGACTTGAGGCCTCTTCTTAAGCAAGGTTGGGCCCCTATTCCAGGGCTCCAAAGAGCCTAGCTACCTCACTTGCGTGCTGCACTAAAGTTCTTTGGGCCGTGAGCTCGCAGCTGGTGAGCCGACTCTCCCATTGCTCCGCACTCGGGTTATTCTTTTGGTGGAATGTTTGGTTGCGTTTACATTCCCATGTGATGTGGTGTGGCCCCGCACCAGGGGCAGGTATCTCTGTACTGCGTCGGGTACATTTTGTTTAGGATGTATAAATTTGGGAAGGAGTTTTTTTGCAGTCTGCGCCAAAACGTTGCTTCCTCTGCACGAGCAGACAATTTTCACGGCTACTGGAAGTGTGCCCGTGACGTCGTGGCTGCCGTGGCTCCAGCGAATGACAGCGTGCGGTGGCCTGGCGACGTCACGGGTACAGTGATGTCTTTTTTCACTATTTTAGCTTCAAAATCGGTCACTACGAGCACACCAATCGGCCCGCGAATTTTAAAAAACACGGTTTTTAAAAATTCATAATAAATTGCCGGCTCAGTTCCGAAGACTCATACTTGGTGTGAATGCTTAGCATCCTTTCTAAGCATTGAAAACATTTACAAGCGACTTTTCATTCATTGCATAGTCCCTTTAAGCGATGCGGTTGAGTGACCCAGGTTGCTCTTGCTGAGCAACCTCTCGCAACCAATCATTAACTGCCACTTGCCACGGTGCGCAGTATGCTCACAATCCGGTGGGCAGATTGTGATGACGCCACAAGGTTACATGGCCTAGATGGCCCACCTGCCCCCTAGGTCGACTCTCTGTGTATTTTCTGCGACATGAGCTCCTGAGAGTGCCACTTAGGGAAGAATGAGAACCTGATCAAGGCACTGCGCATCCGCATGCCGGCATAGAGGTGTGGTCCCTGGGCTGCTACTCAAAGTATGCGTAAGGACCTGACTGAAGCCCTGAAGTACGCACACAGTGCGACAGAGTGGGCGCTTGAGGCTGCCGCTCAGGATAAGAATAAGGACCCGACTAGGGCACTGTGTACTCGCGTGCAGGCAGAGAGAACACGCACAATGGGCTGCCACTCAAGGTGAGAACAAGAGCCAGACTGAGGAACTGCAAGTCCGCATGCAGGCTGACAGGGTGGGCACTTGAGGCTATCAATTAAGGTAAAACCTGACAGGAACTGTACGTCCGCACGCAGGACAGAGCGGGGACTCTAGGCGGCACTCAAGGTAAAAATAAAAAACCGACTGAGGCACAGAGTCCGCATGCAGGCAGAGAGAGTGGGTGCCTGTGGCCGCCGCTGAAGGCAAGAGAAAAATCTGACTGAGGCACTGCGAGTATGCACACAGACCACTCACCCCTGGGTCGCTGCTCCTGCAGGAAGCAAGCGTGCACGGGCGGTGGGTCGTGGCCCGCGGCCCCACTGGGCAGCCAGGGGAAGCTGGTGGTCTCGAAGAAGAGCGGGCCCCTGCCCAGGGCTTCGAGGCAGGTGCCACGATCGGCTGGGCGCCAGTTGGTGGCAACAGCTCGCGAGCAGCCAAGCCGCAACTCGCGGCTCTCACCAGAGCTTTCCTCAGGCCACAAAGGACGCTCGCGCTCAAACTGGGGCACTGCCACCTGCACATTGCCAAGCATCTTGCAATTTTAAAATTTCTATGCAGTGCATAATTACCATATATATTTGCGTAATGAACCCACTCGCAAAATGAACCCCCCCATCTTTTGTCCATGAAAATTTTTATCTTTAAATCATTAGCTTTTGGTACCGCCCTCCTCAGTTTTCCCACTGACCCGCAGCGCAGACCTTGGCAGTGTGCCAAGATGCTGTGCACTGGATAACATCCCGGCATGTTATCCTATCCTATAGAGAGCTCCTATCGAAGGCAGGGGTGGGGGGGGTGAGGGCTGCTCGGTGAACTTGGCAGAGCGCCAAGATGTTGTGCGCTCTTGACAGAAGCGCTTGCAGCGGTGGCTTGCTTGGCGCGCTGCTACGTGCGAGGCTTAAAAAGCTGGGGAGCGCTCGAGCATTGGAGAGCAGCGTAGCAGTTTAATCCAGATCCCTATAAAACATCTACACTGAAATGCTTTGAAAGAAGCAGGTCCTTCAGACCCCCAAGCACTTTGGTGAGCATGAGATCGGGAGCAAAAATGCCTAACCCCTCACCGTCCTGCGTGTTCTTTCAACCTTGCGTAAACAACGCGCACCTGACCTTGAGGGCCACTGCTCAGCATGTTCACTTTATCTCGCCGTGATTTGCTGGTGTCGCTGGCTGTCACAAAATCGTTGGATTGCGCTGTGATACAGCAAACACCATAGAAGTGAACGATGCAAAACACTGCCGACATGAACACGTCTGACAGCGTGCTTTTGTTGATGATGGATGGACGGACAGACGAATGTACGGGCGGGTGGCACATAATGAAATTTCGACTCTCTGAAAAAAATCTGTTAAAATTTTTTCCCGTGTAATGAACTCTAATCCTAAATTGACGCCAACTTTTCTAGAAAATAAGTGGGTTCATTATGCGAGTATATATGGCAAGAGCAAGCATCCTAAAGTTTCATGAAGCGTGTGCAGCTCGAAGCAGAAGCGTAAGTGAACCCGGAACGTTAGCCGTGGCTGTCAACATGCGGGCAAAGCATTACTCCTTCAATCTAATTTGACTAGTAACAAAGTCTGATGAATGACCTGATGAATGGTGAAGTGGCTGCTCTCCGATTATGCGGTAATATTTGTGCGGTAGTTTTTTGGAGCACCTAAAATCATTTAAATAAGCAAGATTTAAAAAAAACTGATAATGAATTACTGAAGTTTAGTAAACCTCAATGATGAATGCATTACGCAAGGTGCTTTCCTAAGCTATCTGTTTTGATACCTGCAGGAGGAACGGATTACAGTTAAACCTGGATATAACGAAGTTGAAAAAAGTCCGTGATTTTTCGTCGCATCCAGGTTTTTGCTACATGCAGTTTTTGCAAGAAGAGCTGGAAAGAGAATGCAGAACGGAAACCAAAATAAGAAATGTAGGTGAAATCACCTTAAAATGCTTACAAAAAACCCTATTACTCGAAGTCAAACATGGAGAAATGTTCCGTGATCACGCTGACAGCGCGACTGCTGCAGCAGCTGCCGCCACCTCCGCCGAGGCTGCAGCGGCTCACGCAACGCTGCTACGCGTGGGGTTGGGAGAGTTGGGGAGGCGGGGGCACCAATCGAGCTAGAAGAGAGCGCGCGCGGTCACGCCGCTGCCGTGGACCGGCCGCGAAGGCACATGCTTCTCCCCGCATGTTCCCTCTCTCAGTCTGCCCAGAGCTGTTGCCCCAGGAAAGGGACTCTTCGCCTTGCGTCGCTGGCGCTCTCAGCTGTCTCCGCTCCCTAGGCGCGAGAGCTATCGGCGCCGGAATCAACAGAGCGACGTACGACGCGGCGGCAATGGGCGCGCACTGCTCGTGCCGTTACGTTTTTGTTATGCCCTATCAATTTTCGCTGCTGTTGGGCATGAACTGTTGTAGTGCCACGTGGTATGGCATTCCAAAAGTGAAAGCAACGGAGATGCACTCGCGGTGCTGGAGCACGACATGTGGAGTCATCTGTGGTCACTTGTTGCGATCTTTGGCGTTCCTCTCATGTCAATTTGTGCTTTATCGTCATGAAACTTTTCTCCCGAATTTCTTAATTCAGCCCAGGATAACAGATGGTCAGCTTAGCGAGTTTTTTACATCAAGGTCAACCGCCGCTGTGCGTTAGTTACATGGAGGTCTCAAACACACGCGGTTCAATGGGGGTGGCATTGGGGAATTAAAAAACTTCGTTACATCGAGGAATTCGCTATATGGAGGTTCGTTACATTCAGGTTTAGCTAATGAGGCGTGGCTTCTGTCAGCATTTCAGCCTACGTAGTTATCCACTAAGGGAACTAGGCCATGAGTTCTGATACGACAAATACCAACTGCACAAGGCACTTCCACAAAGTTTATTCTCTGCTTAGATGGTTGAGAGGACACATGATAAAAGTGAATTTTTTTTTGTATTCCTTTTTGTGCTGTCACTGCTCAATGACAGCATGCCCAGCAAATAATTTACACAGACCTCTGAAAAATGAATGCAGCTCCTGCTAAGTCGACCGGCAGGTATGTGACTGGAGGTCAGGCAAGCACTGCGTTATCACAGAGAAGCAAGACTGGTTGGGCTCACCTTTGGGAGGATCATCTCGACACGCACAGCGAGTGGAGACACCCCATTAGCACAGGACAGATGTGCCTGCACACACAATACAGAACAGAAGAAAAGCTGATATTAAGAGCACGTGCAGTTGGAGAACAGTACCAAGAAAGGGGCCAAATAAGAGATAACGACAACATAAAGCCAGTACCCAAGTCACTGCTGCCTTAACAAAAACAATGACAAATGGCTACTGACATGGCGAAGAGCACGACATTTAAAAATAGTGCAGAATGTCTTCCCCACCAAACCTGATGCAGTAAAGGGTTCACAAACATTTGGTAAAGGGTTCACAAACGCCAGCATAGTACGCTTATAACTGCGCAAGGAAAAAAAAGCGAATATATAGCTGTACACATATTTGTCAACTTCAGTTGGTGTGCACGGTGCGCCGGCAGGTTCACTTGCCCCCAAGGAATGCGTTCTTTCGTTAATAGCACAGCATGTTTTAACGGCGCGTTTTATGACATTTAATAAGTTGTGTCAATCTTGCACAGTCATGTTGGCATGCGTACCTTACGTACCTTAAGTGTGCTAAAAGCCGCATGCTTTTTCATCGCATCATGCATGTGTCATGTTTCATGAGGTAGTACATGATCGCGAAGCTTGTTTGGAAACAAGCAGCTGCAGGTGTGATACTAAGATTGAGAGGGAATGCGGCAATGAAAAGTGTTTCCGTTATTCATGCATGCAATATCTAACTAAATTTGGTGCAAATATGAAATTGCTACGCTAGTTTCAGTAATTCCTTTTATTATAGCTATACCTGGTGCAGTTCTGGGTAATTATAATTAACACCGTCGTCAAGTCGCAGCAAGGTCTTAAATAACTGAGTAGAAAGTGCGCAAATTTTTTTATGGCAGCTTGTTCACAAAGCCCTGCTCTGTATGATGACGCTATTAGTACGTTTTTAAGACGATCATGTACTTATGCATGCATAGTTACATGAAAATGTTTCTTACAAAAATAACATAGCACTGCACGTGTAGGAAAAAAAAAATCGAGAGATCTATTACACTCCTCAATGTCTCAGGAATCGTTAGCGACAAACAGAATCATTCTATTTTTATGCGTTTCAAAATTAAGAAGGTGTGAGTGATGACAATTGCAGAAAATGTGAAAGATCAGAAAATGAACATTAAAGTTAATTCCCTTGTTTATAGCCTCTTCGCTTTCGCTTTGGTCATAGAAATGGTCATAGAAAAACCTCACAATTTTCGACGACTACACATCTAAAAAGTGTAATTTATAAATTTCTACTGAATATTTTGCTATAATTTTTCATCATGAAACAGAAAACCCCAGGGCTAGAAAAGAAAATAATTTCAGAAATGAAAAATTTTCACCAAATCGACCAGTTTAACAACGGGATAAGTCGGTCTGGCTGGTGCGTGATCTTGCGGCTAAAAACAGCGCGACACGTATGTCAACAGACGGTGAGCTCGTCGATCTGCTCCGCCGAAACAACGCCAGCTCTTCCTCTCACTACTGTCCCGAAGTGAAATCATTCCGGCAAGTGCAGAGTGTCAAAAACTTGTTACTTTATTCAATGCCTAGCGTAGAAATCAACTGCAGAAACGCTTTCTGTTTACTACTAACCATATATACAATACACAGTGGCAAACTATTTCTCTGAATACGCTGCACGTGGCCAACACGAGCTCGTGTACTTCGAGAATTTACTAAGTTGAAAGCATCAACCATTGCTGTGATTTGCAGAAACTGAAAACGTGCCTACAAGCCTTGAGAATTGCAGCATGCTGCATTCGTTTTCATTCATAGTACTTTTCCGTCTGGCCCGTCATCGAGACTCGAGGAGTAAGAGTGACACGTGGCAGTGTTTTACACCGCTGGCATGCCCTGTTGTACTGAATACATCTACTAAAAGTAGTTCACCATCAGTAAAAGTTATAATGGGAGGGTTCAATAACTGAACGTTTGCCTGCCTAGTGCATGATTTGCAATGCCAAGTATGCAGTCTTATACCATTCCATGTTTTTGTCAATACCCTCACCAAGGCTTCGAGAAGTACGAGTGATATGAGGCGGAGCGATATGCTTTAGCGGGTGCACCACTCTAAGTGTGAAATGGAGAATCGGCGCATGTGCACTCGCGTCATTGTGCATTAAAAAGGGGTCACACGCGCCTCGAAATCGATGCTGTAGATGATGTGCTAGAAATGCGGCGTAAACAATGACAGCCATCTTGAATGTACCAGTCGCTTACTGGACCTGGAGCACAAATGACGAACGACGAAGCACTACACTATGAAACACGGCCGGCAGTAATGAAATGAGTCAGAGCCATAGAGAAACTACACGTGAGCGGCATCAGCTCTTCCGTCGACTACCGACACTCCTCGGTGCCGCTACGGTTCCAAGTGGCAGTGCTGCGGCGATTGGAACAGCGGCCCTTCCATCAAAAATTGATGCTCCCTTGAGCGCCGAGTGCGCGGTTGAAAGTAAACAAAAAAACTTGGACGGCGCCTAGTAAGAGTAGAACGTGAATGCGTTATCGGGCCGCCACCGCTTATCAGCAGACGCAATCTGCGGCCACCTGTGGGGAGTGGGATGGTGTAGGTTTGCTGCTTATCGACAACCACCATCGGCCACCACGTGCAGGGTGGGGATGCCGGTTCTGCGTGTTGACATAGCAGCTACTCAAGGCCAGCACCAAGAGCGATGCGATGGAGCCGCGCAGCAAAAATGCGACCACGCTGTAGTATGCCAGATATCTCGTTTGTCTCGCCTTTATTTATGGTGAGATGCTTTGGTTTCGACTTTAAGTCGACCGCCCCACTTCGGATTTTCAAAATTTGAAAAATAGGGCGACTTACAATCGTGGAAATATGGTATGCAGCAGTGCATGTACTAGGCCAGTGCCCAGGTTCCCCACAGTCAGAGCCGTCGGCAAAACCGTCATATGCAGCTGTGCGCCGCATCGATCTTTATGTGCAAGTCTGCACAGTAACTCTTATTTTGCAGGGAGTGTCAGCTGCGTTACTGAAAGTGAAAACTGTCTTTGGCAGTCGTCTTTGGTTAAACCTAACAAGATACGGGCATATATCTAGGTGCAAAAAAAATTTGCATGCTTACCCGGAAAAAATTTGTTGAAAGCAGAATCTTGATCCAAAGACTGTTCGGTATGGTCGGAAATAATTGCATTGCGTTGTATAGTTTACTAACAGGGAATCGAAAATACTTCATTGTGGCAGAAATTTTGCTGTAGCGGGTTTTACTGTAAATGGAAAACTGCAATGACGTTTGTGTGACACAAACACTGGAACATTGTTCGTCTTTTTTTTTGTGTGTTATAATCAAACTTTATTTCACTGTTTTTGCAAATGCCTATAACATACTGTCCTGTCAACAATTTCTTTTATTGTGTCGCTTACTTTGTGTATATATATGCTCTTTGTCACAGTGAATCCTGAAGGCATCAGTGGCTTGCTTCTGTTAGGTATTTTTGTGTTGTTGAGCAATGGTTGGTGCGACCAGCGTCGTGAAAATCGGGCACATCACAATGTCTCCAGCACTTGCAAAACCACTGGCGTGCACAAAACAAATAAATAGGAGTTTTGCTACATGTCTTTTGGCTTGGTTTTCCAGCACCTTCTGCGTCAAGTTACAAAGTGATTGGCTGCACCAACGTCACCCGACTGCAGTAATCAATGTGCCAAAAGGTTCAAGAGAGGACTGAAACCATGCGTGAAGCCAGCGCCACACACTGTTATTGAAACAAGACACTGTCAAAACATATGATCGTTGGTTTGACAGTGAATTGGCGTTAGAAGGCCAGAAAATTGTTCAGCGTGCGACCACCCTACAATTTTTCTTTTTCGAGGTCACACAACCTATATGGCTCACAAGTGTGATAGAGTGGCCAGCTGGACTGCGCTAAAAAACGCGGACAACAGAGTTAGAAGTGGACAGGACGTGAGCAGACTTCACAACTGCAGGACGCGCACAGACTCTCCAACAAAATTCAGCTGCGAGTCTGCACGCGTCCTGTCTGTTACTGCTGTCTTTGTTTTCTAGCACAGTAACCCCATTTTCATAAGTGTGGACTTGCAAGTTGCAGAGTTTGCGCGACCGTTTTGGTAGAAAAGCAGCAGTCACAAGACAGTTGCACGCTGCTCGTTTTCCAGCCTTGCGAACATGCTCACAGCACGTCGCATGCCTTTCACAATTCCGTTGTGCCTCTCCACTGAGCAAGCTGGAATGCAAATAAGCGCTGCTCATCTCTACTCAGATATGAATGCAAAAAGGAAGCGTTCAATTATGTTCAAGCTTTAGAACAAAATGTGCTAGCAGTTGTCTTTCGAGAAAAAAATGCAGAAGATGACCACGAACGTCTAACAATCAAATAGGGCAAATCAGTACCCAGCTCGTTCTCGATCATAGTGTACTGTATTTTCTGTTCACATTCAACAGTTCGAATTTTGATTAATTAGAACTAAGTTGGCATCCCCGTGCACTTTGAATTAACATGCTTCGACTGTAAAATAAAATTCAAGCTTCTCTCCAGCTGGGCAAATGAAGCTTTACTGTTTATTAACAGTTTGAAATGTAACAGTGCCACATGCATTGTTCAAACAGCAAATCTGGCATTGTTGTCAACAGTGACACACAGTGCCCTCATAAGCTGCCCTTTTTGACATTTACGAGGAAAACAGAATGTGGTTTCAGGCGACTTCAATCTGTACTGCCATTTGCACTGTCAGAAAACATGTGCAATCATGAGATGCCCGAGAGCACAGCTTTACCCTCCAGCTTTCCCGTTCCACTAAACCAATTCACTTCACGAGAGGAGAGGCCCCCATCACTCACCGTGCACTTGTAGACGCTATGCAGGAAGGCGTGCGCCCACAGCACGGTGGGCAGGTCCAGCCGCAGGGCGGTGGGGCCCAGGTAGGCAAACAGGTGCGGTTCGGGCACAGAACCACCGGCCAGGGACGATGCGATGCTACCCTTGGCCGAGCCGGGGCTGCCCACAATGTGTCCGTTGGACGTGACGGGTGATGTGGCCGGTGTGGACCGGGCGTAGTAGTGGGTCAACTCTAGGTGCAGGGCCTCTCCTGGAAGCAGCACGGTGGCTCCCTCCGACGCCAGGAACGGTCGACGCTGGCTGCGCCCCGCCATGCACACCTGGTGGGGATGAATGAAGAACGGGGGGCAAAGGAGGGGTGGGAAACGCTCACGAGATGTCTGCCACAGTTGCTGTGCCTTTTGGTGGGGAGAAATTTCGGAGCACTCCTCCTGCAAAGGCCGGCCCACCTGCTGCATGGAGAACTCCTCGAGGCGCACCAGTAGGCAGCTGGACATGAGAGTGCGCCAGTCGCGAGATGAGGGCGAGTTGCTCCCCGGCGTGGACGAGGAAGACGTGGGGCCGCTCTCTGCCCAGTGGGACAGCATCTGCTGCACCCAGGCCTGGCGCCCGGAAGACGGCTCGCTGTACTTGAGCCAATGGCTCCGGGGGTTCGCTGCAGAAAAAAAAAAAAAGGCACACTTCAGAGGTATCCCAAGTGTTTCCACAGTGCACCCATCAAGCAAAAGTGAGAGGACTGCCTTGAACTGCACATGCACCTCTATTATAAGGCACAGTTGGTGTTCTTTTTGATTTTTTTCATTATGTAATTAAACGACTCAATATGAGACTGAATGGGAGACAGCAACAGCAGCATTGTCATTTAGGTGTGAAAGTGCAGCTTGAAATAGAAGATGAATTCAGTGACTCTTGCTCATCAGTCAACATACTGCAAACTCTAAAAATACTTCCAAAAAGCAGAGCTTTCTAATTAATGTCGTGTAAATCCAGGTGCCACATTCTTATCCTAGCAAAGAAATCGAAAAAAGAAAAACGTCTTAAACGGAGCATTAAAGTCGCAGGTGCAGTTACAGGTGATGTCGTCACTTTAAAATACTCCAAAGCATGGCACCATTTAAGAAATGTCTGCTTTTGACAGAGAAGCGAAGATGCAACATCTAAATCTGCAACATCTTAACTGATGTTGCCTGATGTTGGATTGCTCAGCACCAGAATCGTTACAGTGAAAGGACTTCTTGAATGAGAATTGAGTAGAAACAAATGATGGTGTTTAGGAAGCCACTACCAAATTGCCCCAAGCAGCAAAGTTTGGAACAGCACTTTAGTGGCCAGAATATGACAGCCAAGTCCACCTAAAATGAATGCAACCATTTACTGGCACTCGTTCGTTATACCGCAAAGTTTCTACTAAGTGTAACTTACAGGACTCACATAAGGTGCACTTTCATGATGTGCTTTCTATGTGATATGCATTCTTGCAAAGCTGTTCATTTCTGTCTCAGCTAGAAAACAACATGAGCCTCCCTTTCTTCTGAAGCTTCAATCTGTTACTTGACAATTTGGCGACAGTGCGAGTGACTGACTCATGCTTGGCCTGGTCGATCTACAGATTAAACAAAAAGTTCACCAGGATTTCAAAACACACCAAATGAAACACCCGCGAACACATCAATGTGTATACTTACCTAATCCCTTTTTTATTGTTCAGAGGAATTGCTTTGTTGATGCATCCGATGCATTTAAGCAGCATAGAGCTGAGCTGCTTGGAACGGAAATAAAATTCAATGGGCCAGTGACACAAAACTAACATAAAAATTGAGGTGTGCATCGTAATGCGACATGAGTTTCAGCGACAGGTATTAAAATGGTCACATTGCATAAGAAGCTCATGATGGTATTTCGGTGGTTTAATGTGAACCATTTAACAATGAGCCAAATGACCTATTACTGGGACATGTGGGAACCACAACCCATCAATCATATGACCTAACACGTTATATTGCTCACACATGACCCATTGCAGAACACTACACCAAAGGCACATCCAGGGGCACATGTAATTAGTAATAGCTGCCCACTGTAAAACAGTGAGATCATATCACTCGACTGGTAAATCAATCAATCAATGCGCCGGTGAAATGTTTTGACGATTGTCAAAAAATGTGGCAGGGTTTTAATGTAGTTAAAGATAGTAGACATGCGAAAATGTGCTAAGCCTGGTATCGAAATGATTTGAGCACGAGTCCTTGTAGCTGCGCTGCCACCAGAGCGGTGAATGTGCCAACGACAGCGTTTTCGGAATACCGTAGTGGGCGAAGCCAGTGCATGGCGTGAAGGAGCCCCTGGTCCTGGTGGCACATACTGAGTGAAGCGAGAATGATGCGCGAGCTGCCATAATTACGCAATGAGTGTGCTGGCGACATAGGTCCAGTGGCGCCATCTACCAGGATGCCCCGTAACCAGTTCCGGTCGTACAGGTCAACCTCAAGGTCAAGCTTCACAGTTTTCTTGGCTGGGGTTAGACCCCATTAAAGAGTGCTATTCGCATTGCAAATTGTGAGGTAAACCAG
Source organism: Amblyomma americanum (assembly GCF_052857255.1). Taxonomy (NCBI): domain Eukaryota; kingdom Metazoa; phylum Arthropoda; class Arachnida; order Ixodida; family Ixodidae; genus Amblyomma; species Amblyomma americanum. The sequence continues at coordinate 76,097,568 of NC_135500.1, read as the reverse complement.
AAAGCTGACTCACCAGCTCCATGGAACGGATAGTAGTCGATGAGGAGCTTCTCCAGCAGGACCTGGAAAGCAGCACCCCCTTGCAGTGGGCCCCAGCCAGAGCGGGTCTCTGCACGTATGCCCCACACGACACACACCATTGGAGACCTGCCGGCTCTACGACCACAAGGCTCCACGCTGGTTGTGAGGTGTGCATTACGCACATGCTCATTGGTGAATGCATACCACAAAAGAATAAAAAGCAAATGGCTGTACACACACAACAATGCTGAAGACGGAGAGAGAAGGAATACTGAGAAGAATACACACTAAACAGCCATGTGGCCACAACAATCTCGGGAGGTGTCAGCAATGAGCATAAGGCATGGCCATGGTGCTGTCAGAACACTGCCCCTCCTCAGTTTTCGTCATGTAAGCTGAAAAAGTTTTTCTGCTGTTTTCCAATCAAAGTCACCTCTAATGTGGTGTTCTTGAGGAGACGTTCCAATCAAAGCCACGAGATGGCTCAAGAATGTAAAAACAAGCGGCAGACTACACTACAATGCAAGTGGGACCATGCTTTTTACACTCCCTTGCAACGCCGGACGGCAAGCACTGGCGTGGGAATGCCACCTCTAATGTAGTGTTCTTGAGGAGACGTAGCCCGCTTATCGAACGTATGTCGGTCCTGTCACACTGCAAGCCCTGCAATCAGCCCCTAAATACTGCCGTAAATGAACAGAAATCGACGTGATTTCGGCAACAACTTTTTTTTTTTTATTGAGAACCAGCACATCAACCACGTTTGACTGACCAAGACCTTAGTTTTGACAGCTAAAATTCCGAACACAAAGTTTCACGCTGATGTGTATAGTTCACAAGTGTGGCGTTCATATCCAATGGCATTTGAAGTGTGGTTTCACAATGGTGCCACCTGCATTCACTCTGTGAAATTCTCGCACATTTCACACGCTTACACACGGCGTGAATTGTGTTTTGTAATAAGGGAGTAATTACTCATTGGCATCCATCCCAGCACAGCCAAACGGCTACAAAGGAAAGCTTGTAGATTGATCAATTTGCTCTCGCCCTACCATAACCTTGCCGTCCTGGTTAGCTGAGTTGGCAGAGCGACTGCTCCGGTGTAGCGGTGGTCCCGGGTTCGAACCCCGGACCAGGAAGAATTTTTCTTTAACGGGGGAAGAGGGTCTTAAAGAAAAATTTTTTAATATTGGACTTAGCATAATGAAAACTTCAGCCATTATGTATTTTAGTGTGCTGGTTTCAAATATAGTGTACATTTTTGTGTATATTATGTTGTTTCTTATTAATTCAGGAATCTCTGTTAAATTATTCTGACAAATTTTTGAAAAAATTGGCTACTCAGATTCAAATAATTTTTATCCCAGTGGATTCTACTATTAATAACGCTTGCAATAAGGGTACTTTCGGTGTTCTAGCCACTCTGTAACCAAAGTTACAATGTATTGAAGTTCACATAAAAGTGGCGAGGAAAAAGGTGATTTTTCTTTATGCTGTTTAATATTTTCACATTTTATTAAGAGCGCTGTTAATGGTTTTATTGCAAGGTCCAATCATTCAGCTTTCAAATAAAACAAGAATGGTGAAAATCGCGCGAACCAAAGCCGGGAAAAGTTTGTCAGCAGTATGTAGGGTGGTGCAGAAAATGAAACTGAGAAAAACGCAAAAAACAAAATCAAACATTTTGAAGCGGTGTAAGCACATTACAGTGCTTCATTTTCCAAAACAAACAGCCTAGAAGGCCCCTAGTGAATAGTCTGAACCACATTTTTGCCGTTGCCGCCGCTTAGCAAGCTGCAAAAATGATTTTGAGGGTGCACACTGTATTGTGAAGCAGTCTGTCGATGATCGCCACCAAATCTACGACCACATCGGTAGCTCCGCAGGCAATGGAGGGTTGGCGTCTACGTGCTCGCTCTCTAGCGTCCACATCTTGTGCTAGGTTGTAGAAATTGCTGTCAAACTGGCGATTTTATCATCGGTGTGCTTCGCAATCCTCGAGATGAGCGCTGGGCAGAAATGTGTCTAATCTGACCCGCTGCTGCCAATCTCGCCCGAACCCGCGAATTGCTCCGTGTCGAAGGTGGACGCCGAAGCTGGTAAACAAGCGCTTATCACGACCGCCGAATTGCACTCCTGTGCCTCGTTATTCCCTTATTCCTCTTCCGATCACTTTTAAGTAAAGCCATCCTCCGGCTCTCCGTCATCCTGTCATCCTCTGCAGCCGCGATATGCACCGCGCTCGGAACGAACGCCGGAACGGCTGCCAAGGTCGCGTCATCCGCCGGTTCACGCTCAGGCGCTCAGGCACTCCGCTGCTGCTGGTTGACATCACTGCCGACGAACTTGTGTCTTCCACTTGCTTTCTGCGGCCTTTCTTACGTTTTTTCCCAAACTTATGCGTGCTGCGAAATTCCGATACGGTTTCAAGCCACGGTAGTCTTTTTCAAAATGGCGTCGCAGGACGAGCACGGAGCGTTAAAAAAAATGGCGCCGGCCAATGAGGCGCTTAAATTTCGCCACGTGGTGTCCAACAGCCAATAGCATTGCCACATTTTATGTTTTGTTTTCTGTCTTTTTCTTGGCGACCAATCGCAGTACACCTTTTGTTCTGGCGAGAAAGAAAGCTGAGTTCTTGCTCTTTCAAACGAGTCCAAAGTCGCCTAGCTGCGCCGGCCACTTTTGACGTGACACACGACGCAAAACGGGCATTTTCTAACCTATTTTCGCGAGCTCTCTTGTCAAAATTGCATCTTTGCGCGTCGATTTCTCGTAAACTACGCGGTATTCAGCCGTGAAACTTGAAATTAAGATGGAAAATGATGAGACTTATCCAACTATGACCAAATTGAAAAGTCGATTTTTTCGCGATTTTTTGGTCCCAAAGACCCGCGTCCCCTCTTAACTACGAAGTTTCTGAGAAAGCTACTTAGCTTTCCTTTGTAGGCATATAGCTGTGCTTGGGTGGATGCCAATGAGTTATTACTCCCTTATTACAAATACACTCCACCTTGGGGGGTTCCCCTAAGCATTTGACCGAATTGTGTTGTGGTTGCTGGTGCAGTTCCACAGCTGCAGCGCGATAAGTACAAACACCTAAAGGTGCAAAAATGAAACTAAGCCACAAGGCTGAGTGCAGGCAGCGCTGTTCAAGGTGCGGTTTGTAGGTTGCAACAGATGAAAATTGAGTGCAATGAAAGCGGTACCGTACCAATGAACACACCACTGAAGCGCATGCGTACCGCAGCTGCACCTGCAATGCTACCTTCAGTTCTGGTCTCACTCCCAAGTTTTTCAAAAGGCCCATTGGTGCAGACAAGGCGTAAGCAACAACTCGATTTTGTAGCAGCATGTAGCCGAATTTTCCATTTGGCAGTTTGGCGCAAACGGTGCGGCAGTTTCACCACTGCCGTTCTCTGGCATACAGTAATATAGCTGTCACAGGGAGCAAATGCGGACTTTAATTCTAGTGAAAACATAGCTGGTATTCTCTTTGACTCTCCGACAGGACTGACGACATTGAGCACATCAATGAATGACAGAAGCAATGTCGACACACCAAAACTCCTATTTTTAGAGCAAAAAAAAAAGCATTCAGTGACTACCTACAATCTGGGTGGGAAATTAATTTGGCACTGAATACCTAGCAGCACACAAAATAAACTTCAAATATCATGGTGCAGTTTGGCTGAAATAAAGTGCAAAACTGCAATGACAAGAACCTAGTGACATAAATATGTCATGGAAATAGTAAAATTGCACTTAGAATGAATCTAGGAATTGAATGACATCACTTCCAAGCCGTTTTGAAACCGGTTTTGTGGAAAAAATGGGTACACAGCTGTACCAATGACTTTTTAAAAAAAAACCTCAAATGTGGTAGAGTCGCCCGCATATATCGAACTCGCAACAACATGCCTAAGAGTTCAATATAACATGTAATTTGTACGGGTATGCGAATATTGAAATTTTCGATCACGAATCGAATACGAATATGAAGAAAAAATGGCTTCATATATCGAATCAAATATCAAATATCTGTTCAGTATAAAAAAAATTTCAGAAAACGATGAGCAAGCAAACGTAGTAGCCCTTATTTTTTTTTCAAAATAGTGTGTGGTGTTTGCAACTAAAATAAACAAAACTAGTCTGCCTCAGTACCATATAAAAAAACAATGTGCACAGAAATGTATACTACTTCATTAGACAGCATAACAGTATCCAAACTATAATGAGGTCATGGAAAACAAAATCCATAAAATGACAAGACTGGCAACAAAAAAATAACATGATGACTATCAAACCTCATTCATTTGGAGTTCAAGGGACCGGAAGAAATGCTTGGTTCATCCGAATGCCTCTGTTAATAAAAATTCCCCCCCCCCCCCCCCCAAATGCTGCCGAATATGCTGAAGATGCAGTAAGGCCTTATGAGGTGGCTCTATCGCGCTAACACCTGTAAGCCCGTGACGAGTCACCCATTTTGGAGTGCTGGAATAACAACACAAATGCAAGCAAGGGGCCGGGGAACATACACTGGCGTCAGAGCGGTGAGTTGGTTTCTAAAAAGGAAAAAGAAATAAGCCGCGCGGAGCTGGGACTGGACTATCGGCGAATGCGCGGGGCCGACATTTGAAGTTGCCGCAGGGCAGCGGTGAAGCCCTGAAAACGAAACTACGCAGCCAGGCTATTTTTTTGCCCTAGCGACAGAGACCTTCCGATTGTTGCCACGCCTGCCGTTACGCCTGCTAAAGAGGTGTGCAGGCTGCAATGCACCATGCAATAGGCGAGATTTTGATGGGATCGCTTGCCCTATTGTGACTACCGCGCCCCTTCAGGAGGCTCCCGCGGCATTCCGCAAGTAGGCTTTCCCGCATAGCATAGTTTACAAAACGGGATGGCGGAAGTCACGCTCGGGGAGTTATGAAGGTGACAGGACGCATTCTTCGGATGTGGGCATTAAATATGTAACGTATTACCGAAGGATTAAAAAAAAGCGCGATTTCGCGTTACGATTGCTCGAAGCGGGCCGTCGGCCATCTTGTTCGCAGCACGGGTGACGTGGGAAAGTCCACTTGGGGAAATTCTCACGCGGTGAAGCCTTGCGGCGTCGGGACGCGGTCGGTCTGCGTGATAAACGGCGGAGAAGAAAGGGGACAGGACCTGTAATGTTTTCCTGCAATTTTTAACTCGATTATCGGCTAATTTGCCCAGATATTGTGGTTTTGCCACGGTCGAATGTATGAAAGTATGCGCATTATACGATCGCTGGCGAGCATTCTGGGATTTTCAAATACAGTAAAACCTCGTTAATTCGAACTCGAGGAGGACCGGAAAATTGTTCGAATTAAGCGGAGTTTGAATTAACGAGCGGGGCGCTAAAAAAAGCGGCCATCACGCCCGGCAGCACGGGCCGAAGCTAAAACAGGCATATCTGAGATCGTTATCTCTTACTACGCGCTACTACACATTTGCGGCGGGCGATTGCGCGAATTAAAATCATAGAGCCCGAATGTCGAAGGAAATAAAGTTAATTTGTTTATGCGGTTGGAGCTAACATCAAAATGCATTCGCGTAAGCAGCAAGCTTAATGATTAAATATGACACTATGCTTCAAAAACATGTTTATTAACAGCAGATTGGCAGAGCATATCAAAGAGAAAAATAATCGGTGATGCGCATTTGTTTTCGTTTTTTTTTGCCGTGACTCGACAAGCATCGTCTGCAACTTGCCCAACAGCTCCAACGCAGCGTCCGAATTATCATCGGCGGAGAAGTAGCGCGCAGCCAGATCAAGTGCTGACGCTGTTTCACATGCACTCGGGGGTGGCAATGGATCGTCGCCTCCGTCGGACTCGTCGTCGCTGTCAGCTGTGCTCGCCGCGCCCGAGTTGTGCGGCATCTGGTCACCGCAGGCCGCTTCAATAATCTCGGCATCGCTTAACGGCCCCGATGTCTCCACGCCGCTGTCAACGTCTACGAAGCTCTGGAAGTCGACACCCTCCGATAAAGCAGCGTAGGCAGGGTGCAGCGCGACGGAGTCATCACACTGAGCATCCAGCTCTGCCGTGCTGCAGGCTTCTGGGCCTTCAATGAAGCCGCACTTTCGATAACAGTTCGCGACTGTGTCCGCCTTGACACCATTCCACGATGTTGCCAGCATGTGGCAGGCTCCGAGGAGATTGGCGTCGTACGATTTGCCGCTGTCCATACACACAAGAATCCGCTCTAGGAGGTGGCGCCTGTACAGTGTTTTGAGGTTTTTAATAACCCCAAGGTCCATAGGCTGCAGCACAGCCGTAGTATTTTTCGGCAGAAATGCCAGACGGATCGCCTTCAGTCCGCTGATGTCGCAATGGGCTGAACAGTTGTCGACGAACAACAGAACATTCCTGTTCTGTGCCGCGAACTTCCTGTCGAGTGTGCGCAGCCAATCCGTGAAAATTGCTCGCGTCATCCACGACTTTCTGTTGAAAGTATAATCAACAGGGAGAGTTTTTAGTCTCTTTATAGGCAAAGCAGCGAGGCTTCGCTGCTTTGCCTATAACTAGCAAGCGGCACCGTTCCGTGCCAGTCGCGTTTGCGCACACCAACACCGTCACTCTTTCCTTGCTTCTCTTCCCGCCTGAACACGTGTCGCCTTTGTAACTGACAGTCTTGTTCGGCAGTAACTTAAAATAAAGCGCGGTTTCATCTGCATTGAACACATCGCTGAGCGAGTAATCGGCAAGGTAGTCCTTTAGTTGACCTGCTGCAACGGCTTGCGCCGGAGCCACCGTGGCCGGAGCATAGGCGGCGCCCGCGGTAGGGTGGCTACCCGCGTGACCGCGCGTCAGCCAAAAATAGACAAGCCAATGCTTCGACGCTCCGGCAGCGAAAACCTGCTACGGCATGCACCGGAGGGTTGGTTCGGGCAACGAAATTCACGTCTCGCCTCGTGCGTGCTGACATGCGTGCTGGCTTAATTTTTTTCTCATCATTCTGCATTTTTTTTAAATTTTCAGCGCATTGTATTTGCTACGAGGTGACTTCTATATGCGAGGGGCAATGCCAGCCATCGGCGCCTAGTTCGAATTAACCGACGTGGATACCGGCATATTCGAATTATCGGGAGTTTTGACCCATTTAAATACACAGGGCTTTGCCGGGACCCGGCCGTCAGTTCGAATTAACCGGAAGTTCGAATTAAGCGATTTCGAATTAACGAGGTTTTACTGTATTCGGAAATTCACGAATATCAATTTTCGAATACGAATCGAATATCAAACATATTCGATTCGTATTCAAAATTTCGAATATTCGCAAACACCTAGTAATTTGATATAAAAGTAGCAGTAAATTTAACAACATACAAACATACTGAGATGCAAAAAACCTATTCTATTCTATTTCTATGATATTTCTATGATAGCCACTTACCGCGCGCAGATTACCGAGTGAAATAGTCATGAATTTATTGTTTCTACATCTTACTCTCCAGAGAAAAAAATTTTCAATGTTATTAATGGACTTCAAACAGCTGAGCAATATCGACGAACCATGCTGAGCACACGAACAACGTCGAAGCACGTGGGCACAGGTTCCCTCAAGTCCTTTACAATTCACATCAGTGGTGTCCTGGTTATCCGCAACATCGGCAATGATGTCTTCGCCCGCATGCTCTCCCGCGGTCTCAATGTTGTTGCCCGCAGAGACAAAGTCGCACTTGGCTGCCATATTACAAGTAGCACCAGGAAATTAGAATACCTAGTTCCAAAAATCATCAAGATCTGCGACAGCTTTATCGAGCTCACCCAACAAAGAATTTGCTCAGTCTTCTCCTGCAAAGCAGAGACCAGAATGTCGGAAGCTGTTCTGTGTAGTTTCTTTCATTTTTGACATCTTTCCACGACCCACTTAGCATACACAGGGTGTCTAAGAGGTTGAGTTTTAGGTCTCTTGTCTCTTCCAGTACTCAGGGTCTGCAAGAGCCGTTCAATAAGATGCTTCCTACAACTAACCTTTAAAAACGTGTGGATTATCCCCTGGCCCAAGGCTCCAAGTGCTGAAGCATTGGTCTAGTGTTCAGCGGCAGGAAGTGATGTACAATGTTGCTGAAACTAGTACTGCTGTGGTGGGCACAGCTGTTGTGTACGGTGAGGCAAAAGTCGAGGAACCATTTATATACATTGCTGCCTCAACATCTTCATACGCAGCTGTGCGTACACATCTGGCGCTGCGAGTGCCGGATCTCTTCACCTTTTAGTCCAAACTTCAGCCTTGTTCTTCAAAATGGTGCTCAGCGTGCTTTACGGAATCATGTACACTGTGGTGACTTAATATTTATCCTCACCTCGCTCAACATGTTTGATAATTTCCTATTTCATGGAAAAGGGATAGTTCTCCATTTCATGGCTGGCATCGCGCACACACAGACAACGAAAAATATGCGAAATTGCCGATGGCAGCCCAATGCCCCATAAGTGCGAACTGCGTAGCAATGCGGGCACAACACAACTGGTGCAATGTGCTAAAAACATAGTCTGGTTGGCTGGGTACGGGCCCACCACCTAAGTCATGGAAAATCCACATCATCATTGGTCTGCATGTGCTATGCAGCACCTCATTTGCTTAATTTGGCAAGGGTCCATTTTTAATCGCTGTTTTGTTTCCCCCTTAGGTGGTCCCAGATGTCACAAACAGGCGGTAAGTATGGCACAGCTAACATGCTCCTTCATCACTTTCACTGCATACAGTTCTATAATTAACAGTTACAAAATTAACAGAGATTTCAGTCTTCAATATAAAAGCTTTGTTAAAGAGCAACGCAATTTTTCATAGTGAGATTAGAGAGGCGCACATGCTTTAACGTGTGCATGAGCAAGTGCATGCATCTGTGTGAATGAATGAGTGATTACATTCCATGCCCAAAAGTACTCCTTTGGGAAAGAATATCCCTGCTCACCCTTGGGGTCCATGTCATCGCACAGGTGCAGGTCAATGCGCGTGCAGAACAGGTGGTAGGAGGTCTCGAGCACGTCATGCTGCCGGAAGAACTCCACCAGGGGGCTCTTGGGGGCCCCTCCCCCTCCCCCACCTCCACCCCCTCGCTGATGAGAGGAGGGCGCACTGGGGGCCGAAAAGTGGTCGGGTGTGGGCAGGGTGGAACTGGCAGCCCGATGTCGTCGTCCCTGAGCAGCCGCCTTCCGCACCAGGGCAGCCAGGGAGTGCCCCAGGTGCAGGGCAGCCACCAGCTGGGCATCGGTCAATGCCCACAGCAGTTCGTCTAGCACCAGTACAAGCCGGCTAGCCACGAGGCTGCAGTCTGCGGAAGGCATCCACAACGAAATGAGGAGCGCAGTCTCACTTGTTGGCCACTTCCAAAGAGAGAAACACTTTTAGCCCTCACTGCTGGAAGTCTCCTTCGAAAGGCAAGTCAAACTTTTCTTAACTCCCTTTACAGCACCAAGTTGCTCCAAGTTACTGTTGGGAAAACTCTTTTATAAGCCACACATAATCCAATAAGCTTTACAGAATACGGTTAAGCAAGGCATGTTAAGCCAGTTTCTCCCCAATCTCTACAGATCTCATTATACCCAAAACATAATACAGTAAAATCTCGTTACTACGAACATCAGATTAACGAAATTTTCAGATTTACGATTTTTTTTAAATCCCCGCCAAAATGCCTACAATTTCAATGTAAAAACACTTTCAGTACTACGAATTTCAAATTACCGAATATTTCAGAATAACGTATGTAATTTAATCTCGCATTCGTAGCAAGACGCTTCGTTATTACGAAGTTCCGTCGAAGTTCCGTACCAAATCCCTGAAGCTGACGCCTGTCATCATCATCCGAAGCATCAGCTATGCGCTGGGGAACTCTTTGCAACGGATACAACCCCAGCGGTATCGCCATGAATATAGGCTAGGCGGCGCAAGCTGCCACCCGATACAAAGGGCAAGGCCATTATCATCCATCCAGCGTGTGGTCACATACTGCGCAGTAGTCTTAAGCCTATTCAGTGCAGTGTCACCACGTCGACAGCGAACGTTAGGATCTGCAAAGTTATCGGCGCTGTGATTGTGTTGTGCATTAGCTTTGCTGACAATGAGTTCTCCTGGCCCCCTCGTTAAAAAGAAGTGACGCCAGTTTTCGCTTAAAGAAAAAGCGGACATTCTGTCGCAGCTGCTGGAAAAAAGCAAGCGGACTTGTGCAGGGAGCTTGACATTACACCGTCAACAATGGCAACGATGCTCAAAGATCGGGACAAGATCATAAAACTACATCGAGAGTCGCCGCTGGCTCCCTCAAGAAAACGTCTGCGGCTGGGCAACTACCATGGACAGAGACTTATGTGGACAGCGACTTTCGAATTATGTGGATAGCGACAGCTACATCCGCGGAGCTCACCACCGAAGACATCGTGAATCATGTGCGTGAGCAAGAAGAATGTAGTAGCGACGAAGACGATGCCGACACTGGATCAGCGCACGAAGAGGAAGAGATTGTTTCCGGCTCGGATGTCCTAGTCTTTCTAGAGAAGACCCGATCCTTCCTCGGGCGCTGCAAAGATGTCCCCGATGACGTGCACAGAAGGTCGAGGATGTGGAGGCGTTCGTCCTGCAGCGCTTGTCGTCTACTCGCCAGAAGAAGATAACAGGCTTCTTCAAGCAATAAATTGTAGTTAAACTGTGGCCAGCGTTATCGTTTATTATTTACTTACCAACACGTAAATCTGTTGCAAAGGTACGTAATTTTAGTTCTTGTGATGCATTACTGACATGAAAATAATGGTTTTTCAGTACTACGATATTTCAAAATAACGATTTAAATTCGGCGGTCCCGTGAAGTTCGTTGTAACGAGATTCTACTGTACGTGTGCTCTGTTCATAACCAGATAATTTGAGGCAGTTCTTCACTCACTTAATGCTGAAAAAGTGAGTCAATGCTACAAACTGCAAAGAGGCTTCAAGATGACATGTAGTAGAACAGGTAATGGCTAGATTGGATTGGATTTCAGGCCTTCCCCACTTCTAATCTGTGGGTCTTACAGACCTCCCAGTAACAATGTATTTTGCACTGCTCTTTTAAATGCCACAGTTTTAACAGAGTGTGCAGATGCTGAGAGAAAACATCAGTAATTAATTATATTATACCTTTAGCTTGGCACATGATGGCCTTAGCTGTCTATGTGCCGTAATACCCAACACAACACAACTCAAATAATTACTGGACATTCAAAACACAAATTAAACTGCTTAGCTATTTTGATCCGGGATAGTTTTTCAACTGAACTTTGTTAAAAATGCTTTCTGTGTTGCCTTGCGATGTCACTTAAGTCATGCTCACAAATTTAATTCATTGGGTGCAAACACCAAACTGCACAATACACAGCAGGTCCAGCTCCCAACACAACTCAAAAGGCCAAGTGTCAATGGCACACATCCACAATGTTTGAAGGGTCAATGACAGTTGGGTTCAGTGAGTGGAGGTCCAGAAAGCAAGCCTGCAAGTGATATAGTACTGAATACTACATGTCAACACGAACTAGAGTTAACCCCTCCCCGTTTCAATGGTCAGTTATGACCCGGTGGCAGTCATTCTATTCATGTATGTTGCTGCTGAATTCCTCTTGTTTTGTAGGTACAGCCTTGCCTTGCCTAATCAATACACAGCTTGCTTCCCAGTTTTCTGTACCCTGTTCTTAGGTTACTGCAATGTGGGGCCAGACCAACTTCCAACTCTCTCCTAAGAGGGGAAAAAAAGTTTGAGCTGACACTTAAGCTCTGCCTTAAGGGTATGATGCGACAGCGTTCTTGGCTCCCTTCACCGGCCTGGGGTTCTTTTTGCGTAGCACTTCACTTAGGTTCTCCCTACATGCCCATATAGTATGCGGAATTGCTCACTCTCCACTTTACATTTGTAGACCACAGGGGGTCCTCCTACCACTCCTGGTGCACAGGTGCAGTGGTTAAGAGATGCACCACTGCCCTGGCAGGTGGCTGATTCAAACACAGCCACCAGTAGGGCTTGTGACACCCAGGTTGCTCTCCCCGAGGATCCTCTCAAGACCAACCTTTAATTTAACTGCCACCTGCCATGGTGGGCAGGTTGTGATGGCATCACAAGATCCCGTGACCTAAGTGGAGGGCCACCTGCTTTTTCGCTCACAAGGTCAATGCCGAATTTTCTGCAGAATGGGAGCCTTAATGCTATCATGTTAAAATGGCAATGATTGAGCGCCCACTGACCGGCAAGGCGCTTTTTGAGCACGATGCGGCAGCGGGCGCCATTGGTGATGAGGCGCAGTGGTGCGCCCCCGGGGGTGGTTCCTCCCCGTGCATGGGCCTCGAGGCGCAGCATCTGCCATTGTAGTTGCCGGAAGAGCAGCAAATGATCAGGGCCCTTGATGCGGCACAGACGCAGATCACCAGGGTCCCACCGGGGGGTCCGGCTGTCCAGCACCACCCGCGACAGCTGCAACAGGACAAGAGTGAAGCACATAACCAGCACTTCTTCCACTTCCCTGCAATTTGTCACACGAGGCGACAGTGTCACTGAGGTTTTGCATGGATAGTAACACCTGGTAGATACAAAGACCGGTTCCGACAGCAACGCAACACTTGCTCCAACTTTTACGACAAATTTTTGCACATTTTCCCAAATTAAAATAATTTTGTACAGGAATACCTGAAAACATGCTGGCTGTTTTACATCGCTCCAAAATCAGAGCATGCAGCTTACATTCGATGGCACCACATGCTATCAGTGTGTGCACCTGTACCATTGCTCCCTCTTTTCAAGTGAAATTACAATGGACGTCTGTTGATCTTTTCACTGCCACTCTCGAGATAACTCACTCGGGTGACCACACATGCACACACCCTGCTTCCCCCAAGTAAACTCGTTTTGGCTGTTTAACTCACTCCTTGCAGTTCCCGATATTACTCGTGCAAAAAAAAAGAAAGAACATGCAAACATGTCGTGCCACCTATAGAAAGGCGCTGTAAATTCATAGAACTTGTACAGTAAATTTTAAACAAAAGATGAAGGGCATGTTTCTACATCCACGCCACTTAGTTTTGTCTGAGCAGGGCAGCCATGGTGAGGCAGTGTGCCACGTGCATTCGCACTTTGACAGACAAAGAAATTCAAGAACTGCTTATAAATTCGGACTCCTGGTCGAAATCAAGACAAGAGGAAGAAATGGGCTTGGGCAGGGCATGTAATGCGAAGGCAAGAAAACCGTTGGTCCTTAAGGTTAACGGAGTGGATTCCTACAGAAGGCAAGCATAGCAGGGGGCGGCAGAAGGTTAGGTGGACAGATGAGATTAAGAACTTTGCAGGCATAGGGTGGACGCAGCTGGCAAAGGACAGGGTTAACTGGAGAGACATGGGAGAGGCCTTTGCCCTGCAGTGGGTGTAGTCAGTGTGGTGGTGGTGGTGGTGGTGGTGGTGGTGGTGGTGGTGGTGGTGGTGGTGGTGGTGATGATGATGATGGTAGTGACAACGAGGAAGCAGTCCACTTAAGTGCCTTGTCGAGTGATGAGAGCGATGAAGAGCCCCTGCCACCGAAAAATCCTCGTAAGAAAAGGAAATCTGGCGGATGAGATTTCTGCTGGAAGAAGAAGGTGTTCAAGCCTCAGGAGCATGCTGTTGACCCATCTTATCTTAGTAACGCATCCCGGTGAGTTACTAGCATAAAATTTCCAGAAAACTAACATGCAAGAAGAACTAGGTACGGAGTGTGCAGCGGTGAGCAAAAAACCCGGCAGTGTAAGGGTTAAGATGAACTTGGCTAAGACAAGTTCTCGGATAAGATGAACAACACGGGACCGTTTGATTGGTTCCCCAAAGGACTGAATGTAAAAACAACCTCCTTAAGATGAACTGCTTTGTGCATGCTTCGGTTAAGACGGACTTTCACAGCGACTGTGCAACCCGGCAACCCACGCAATGGCATGCATAGGGCATCCACACGGCACTGTCGAGGAAAGGAAAAAAATATAAAACGCTTCCAAGCAAGAAAGCCCACCCTCACGATGTAGGTTCTGCGCGCATTCATGCAAAGACACAAGAAAACTGTATTGCTGGGGTGAGTTCCCTTGAAGGGAAGCTTTGTTGTCACTGCGGAAAAGGCAGGGCAACTTCGCTTTTGACAGTGTGCAGAACAGAGATGCTAGATCTCAGCATAGTGCGTGTGTCACGTGCCATGCGTTGCCTCCGGCAGACTAAAAGGTGCGCAAGTGCGGCGAGCTCCCGCTCGTGGACTTAGGGCTTAAACAGTTGGGAGCAGAATTTTCAACTGACAAGATGTTGCAACATGTGTTATCATGGTGCAGAGAAGCTGGCTAGATATTGATGCTATATGGGCACTGCATGCAAGCAGACGGAGAGGTGCATGGTGCACCTGCTCGCAGAGCTGACAGCAGCTATGTCGTGGAAGGAGCAAGATAAGTGACAGGCACACTGCTACCTAGCTGGGCACCTTCACAGTGCTTGGAGCGTAAAAAATAATGTCAGGGGAAAAAAAATGTAAATACTAGCAGTCACTATGAAAAAGAAAGCAAAAAAGAAGACGATAAAAAGAAAACTAAACCAATGCCAGTTTCAAGAAATATAACGTGACCTGTGTACTGTCATATATATGCTCCACTTGTAATTATCCTCTCAATTCAAGGTGATGTTATCCATTAATTGTTCTCATGTAAATATATTTGCACGCACATAGCATGCTCACATTCTTTTTGGGGGACACTCCTGTTCAGACGAACATCTGATAAGACGAACAAGTTCTCTGGTACCTTCAGTTCATTTCAAAGTAAGTCTACTGTATTCTGTCATCTACTCGTGCTTGTGTTAACACCAAATTTTTTCTCCTCTGTACGCTTGCTTGCAGAGTGCTGAAGCAGCAGTGTCACTAGCAGCTGCGGCCATGAAAGAAGTGCTGGCACAACTCATGGCCGCCATGAGAAGCAAGAAAAAGATATCTTCATGCTGATAGAGCATATAAGCATGAAGTTTTAGCTGCAGGTAAAGCTTAGTGCCAATTGTGTCAGTGTAAAAACACTCAGCTGCTGTACAACTGATGCCAAGCTATACTCTTGTAAAGGCGCGGTTACACTCATTACACATCTGCACTCAATGTATACAAGACAGCGGCGGCCAAGGTGGAATATGTAAGATTAGCAGTACCAAGGTAGCTGAGAATTCAGCATTCTATTAGTCTAACTGGCTCAGCCCAGCACTGTTTCATGCTGAAGGTGGATGGACAGCACATTCACATAGGTGATGAAGTGCTGTTGGACTGCGGAGGGTCTTGCTTTGGCCGGTGTAACATGGTCATGCCACCTGCACATGCTGTTGGAGTATTGCCACACCTTAATAGCTCCTCTAGAAGCACTTTTTCCATCTCTCTCATTCACATGATAACGTAATGAGTTCACTTGCATGCCATTACTTGTGGCATAAATTTGTCTGCAGTGCATAGCTGTCAATACGGATTCAATACTCAAATCGATTCCCACAAAAAAAAAAATTACCTCCAAACAAACAATTATTCCTGTGTGCAAAATATGAGCTTGCTGGGTTCTGGTGATATCTCCATCTACTGAACAATGCACGAGTAGCGAAAAGCAAAATGCTGGACTGCCGATTAGAAGAAGATAAATTAGGGATGAGGTAGGGTTGGGACTATAACTATACCCGAGCCATGTCTCTTCGTTTGCTCCAAGTGGTCCAGTTAGCTGAACCTCTACGTACAACAGCCATTCTTACTCTTAGCTTATAATTGAGTGTTGTGTTCAAATTTACTGTGCGAGATATTGACACGGTTTTTTTGTTCATGATAACCACGCTTCAGGCTAAAAAAAAAGAAATAAAAAATACACAAAGCTTATGCATGAACCCACAATTTGTATGAACATGTTTACATCACAAAAAAACCTTGGTGTGCATAAGTACGTAACAAACTTCCACTCTCCTCGGCACACTGACCTGATTAAGAAGAGCTTTATTTATTTATTTCGTTTAACCTCAGGGCCAGAGGCATTACAGAGGGTATGACACACAGCACTTATGTTCACCAAAAATGGTCAGCATAAAAGAGTTTTCTTAATACACTATTAACAGAATCTCAGTTATCATGATGACCAAATGGTAAAAGAGAGGGCTGCATAAGGCAATGAAGTAAAACATGAAAAGCTGATCTCCCCGCAACGAACACACCCTTTAGCGCACCCTTTTTTTGGGCCTACAGGTCCAAAAATAATTTTGTGCTGATAAAGACAGCTCAGCCTGTGAGCACTATGCACTGCCTTGGAATGTGCAGCTCAGCTGAGATGGTCACTACAACGTACACTGCCCAGCCAAATCTGTTAACCTGCTATCTAAAGGCAGCATTCAGAGCCCTTCTAATAAAAAACAATAGTCAACATACACAGCAATGCCACAATACGCACTCACAATTTATTTGTAATGAACTAAACTATGTATCTCTATCTACTCAAGAGTTAAGAGAAAGTCACACACTATACAAATACATGTACTGTACAACAAGCAGCAGACGATTACAAAGAAGGCATAATCTATCCATAAGCATCACTCAAGCACACACATTTACTATTTAGTTTCAAAAGCGTTAAGTTAAAATAACTGCAAACTTCAATGAAGCCTGTGCAACTGGCATCCACCGTGAGTCAGCTGTGGAGATGTCAATGTGGCAGAAAACCCACCTGAAAGGAGGCAACAAATGTTGCTGACTGGAAGTTGACCACCACCGAGTTGACCACCACTTTCATGCCGTCAACCACTCGATCCGAGAAGCCATACCTGCCCCCAGAACTGCACACAAAGAGGGACACAGGTTGAGGCAACGTAATGCGGCATAATGCAATTGTTCAACACATGGAAAGTCTTACACCTGCCCTGTGATAAGAAATGGGTAACAGAAGCACATTCTGGAATTTAGCGACAACATTTTAAGCCAAGAGAACTATACAAACAAATCTAAGCAGGCCTTCTTTCATGGAACCTGCAGTAACATAGCACAGCAAGGAAGCAAGCTTCCGACTAAGACAAAAGCTGCCCCTAGAAGTGAAGCCAAAAGCCAGGTGCAAAAGGGAGTACTGAAGAGAGCACGCTATATTAACAATCACAGACACAAAAGTTATGCCTGTGAGGACCAAAATGTTTCTGTGTGTGACTTACTTACATAATCATAAACCATGAATTTGTACAAGATCACACTTTTTTATATATTTCAAACAATTCAAGCATATGATCATTCACCTCGTCCAAGCACCTTGCGTAAGTAAAAGCAGCAATGGGAAGATTGACACAAAACCGCACTGCTGACTGTATGATACAAAAGTTGCAATGTACAATCTGCTGAGCTGGACAAAGTCACCAATGTGCGTGCCTTTAATGCCAGCAACCTACTTCTGGTTGTGTCAACATAGGTTCGCTACGACTATCAGCTGTATCCTGTTTGGGCCTAGCTCGCACTGCAATGATGATGATGATAATGATGTACAGCTGCTTCATCCATGTCCATAAAAAAAAGGTGCCATTTCTGTAGCCCAATGCAGTTAAAAATCAAAGTACTTATAGCAGCGCACCCATTTAGCTAGCCCCTGAAGAAATGCTCAGCAAAACGGGTGCACTGAGCTGTTTTCTGTGGTAGCTTCCTTGTTTAAGTTGGCGTTCTTCTCATAGTGGCCAAGTAAGTGCAGAGGTTCTCGCAACTTATTGTGAGATTAATGCTCACTTTGATTCAGCCATGTAATCTGCTGTATGTTCATTTAAGTATGCATCTGCCACAAGATGCCGTTGCCCCATTTTCAGGATGAAGTGCTTTCGAACAGAAGATTAACTGAGAACAACTGCTCAACATGCAACTGCAAAACATTTTGCCTGCATTCAGGGGAACCCTCTAAGAAGAAAAATGTCCTTTCATTTACACTGACAAACTATGGCTCTGCTCAGGCCTAAAGAGGATAGAGCTGAGTGTTGTGACGGAGCTATCTTGGTCATTGAAGGAAAGAAAGTGCGAAACTGTGTGGGGAGATGGCCCCTCTCACTGACCTGTAGCTGGGCTTGCTGCCCGAGGGAGGCCTGAGCTGCTCGCAGGTCTCCACCTCCACCAGCACTTCATCCAGGCACTGAAACACAGCATGGCACGTGAACAATGCTCGCAATTCACTGCAACCGAGGTCGCATAGCTTTAAGCAGATAAGCCTGAGCAACCAAGAAGTAACATCATGACCTGGTTAATTTTCTCAGATTATCAGCTCTCCACCCAAAACTATGCAGAAAAAAATATTTGGATCTTGGACATTTTGAATTTTGAATTGTCATTTTTTAGTTCTGTGCATTCGCATTCCCTAATTTTTCTATTCCAAGATTTCGTGGCACAAGGTGTGATGATCTATGTATACTTGATTTTAAAATTGTTGTTTCAATACTCCCTTTGGTCCTTTGAGCGACTGTATTGGAGTTCTGTTGATATCCAATTGAAATATTGTTAGTATACTTACATGCTTTAATCTCATAATTGCTCAGCTCCTATAACATATCCCGGCTTAGCTTGAAAACTAGCACATCTCTTATCCTGTTGGTCTGCTTGACCCTGTTAATGCTTTCCCATTCCTTTCCCCATGTAATGCCTGACAAGCCTTCAGGGTATTTCAAATATATAAGTAAAAGACACTATGTCACTGCTGGGGAGCCAGCCCACAACCTCCTGGTGATGCAGTGCTCCAATGGTCTAATCAATGGTAAAAAAATTAAAAGTTGCCTTGCATTACATTATGTTTTCATTTGTTCCACAGGTTGAGGCCTCTTTCATTCACCTTTAAACTGCCCATTCTGTTCAAATTCTTTACAACATAAAGTACTCAAAAAATCTCATAACAGCTAAGATAGCATGTCTAACATATTGAGAGAAATGCTAAAAGTTCAAGGTTTCAAAGGGGCAATGGAGAACAGAGAGAAAGAAGAAAAAGGTGTAACAAAATGCTCGTCAGTAAGAAACAAAACAACATCAACAAAAAAACAGCAGCTCAGCAGATTCAAACCTTCTGGCATCAAAACTAAAACCATGTCGGCGCGAAAATGACTGAACAATAAATTAGAATGTTTGTCCATCAAATTAGATCAAGAGAGTTTGTTTCTGTTGATGTGTGTCTAAAAAGGGCTGGAAAGCTCTTCATAAAGCTGCATGTGTGACCTGCCTTTTAAATACAATTCCCCATCAATGGCTACCATTCCAACCGACTCCTTGAAATGCCATAGTAAAGCTTAATTTTCTTGCAACAAAATGATTCCTCACATGATACGACACTGCTAACTCTGCAAGAAAGCATACTAATCCATTAACAAAACGTAGAATAAAACAAAAACACTCACCAGGTGGATCGGCACGTACTTGAGCTTTGTCCAGTGAATCTGCAATCAATGCACAAGAGAAAACAGCAAGCTCAGACGCAACATTAAAAAAAAACTACACAGACAAAGAAACTGGAAACTGGTGCAGCCACCAGCATATAAAAGGCCAACTATACTGTCGGCAGAGTTTTTTCCGCAAGAACTTACAGCTCTGGCCATGAAAACCTGTCAACCCTAGTACCGATCCAAGGTGGAAAACTGACTGCAAGCACCACCTGCAGTCACAAAACTACCCCACATGAAATCCCCATCTCTCAGAGAGCGCCATTTACATGTAAAAAATGCATAAAGTGGCCACTTTATACTACTTAATTCTCAGCATGATAAATCTATAGTGCTAGGTAATCTTGAATCATACTTTCCCCCACAGCAACAGTGAAATGAGGAGTGCACCATGAACTTTCACAATGGCCACAAGAAGAAGAAAGAAGGAGGCACTGACAAACTACAATATTTGAGTCAGTTTTCCAATGGCAATGACTTTAACTAAGATATGATTACAGTGGAAAATAAGCCTGGTGATTGCGAAGCAGGGCCAGCCTTGGCGAGAGATTTCTCCTGTCTTTTCTTCGAACGCTCTTGTCTCTGCTGGGGTGTTTCTTGTGCACGCTGTTTTCTTCGCTTTTCGTTTTCCTTCTCTCGAAACGCATGTTCCTTCTCGAGCCGCTGCTGCCGCTCTTCCGGGGTTTCTTGGATACGCCTCTGCCGTTTAGTCGCGTTCCAGCGTTCTGAACTAGTAGAAGGAGACTCACTGTCGGGCAAACTCATAATTTCTTCCTTTGCTTCTGCTGTTTCCACAGAGGAGGTTGCACGTTGTCGCCGAGCTGCATACTGGGCACGCCGCTTAGAAAGTCGTTCTTCTCAATCTTCTTCCGTCTCCGTAGCTCGCTGATGCTTCCTCTTTGCACTCTGCCGAGCTGCCTTGTTCGTAGGCACCATCGTAACATCTGGCTGTATGACTGCCTTGGCGAGAGGAGCGGAGCTGTTTTATACAGCTGGTGTGACGTCACTCTGACCGTAGCGCCCCTGGTAAATAAATAAATAAAAAAGCTTACCTGCAAGAAAGTGCCCCTTCCAAAAAAAAATAGAGCGTTCTGTCAGCTTTGCACAAAGTTCACTTTCTTGCAGGGAAATTCTTATGAAGGCACTTTCTTGCAGGTTTTCAGAGAAGGCAGGGCACCCTCGCACCTGCCTGAGCGTGGCACAGAGCGCTGACATAGTAAAATCACATCACAGTGTGTGCATCAAATGCCTTGCACTGCCTTCGGCAGACTAAAAAATGCACAGGCGCCAAGAGCACCTGCTCTCTGACCCAAGCCTAAACAGTTAGATGGGAAGTGAATATTCAATTCATGCGGCATTGCAACACGTGTTTTTATGGCACAGAGATCTGACACGGCCAGATGTCAGTGTAATGAGTGAGTCTCCTGCAGTGGACAGAGAGATGCGCGATGCCCATGCTCACGAAGCTGCGCTGCGGGAGCAGCAAGATAGGAGAGAGAGAGAGAAAAAAAGAGAGACAGTGAAGAGCCTGTACTGCATGGCTAGCCAGCTGGGCATCTCTGCAGCACTGAGAGCTAAAGGAAAAGCATGAAAACAAAAAAGAGCAACAAAAATATTTTCCACAAAAGAGAACAAGAGATGGCAAAGAAAAAAAAAAAGCTAGACTGATGCCATTTTCGAGTGGGATGATTTGAGCTTGTTTCATGGCCTCACCAGTCAACTGACTTCTGGGAGAGTGAGATAAATGCTTTTTCGCCTTTTTATCTTCAAGGCTATCTTTTTTTTTTTAGTGTAACATATTTTTATACACCTAGCATGTCCCATGTCTTTTTTTGGTTGTACTTCTGATAAGACAAGTAAATTTTCATGGTCCCTTCAATTTCATACCAAGAGGAGAGCCTGGTCTTGAAAACAATTTTATTACTGTAGTCATAATTACAAAATATTCAGGGAACAGGTATTTTTGTGTGCCAATTCTAAATATGTCATTTGATTTCATGTAAAACAATTCTTTGAGCACTTATGTAATTTTTATGCAAGTATTTTGTGAAGAGCTTTGAAGAAAATTTGCTGTGGGAAACTTGCTGAAATGTATACCATTGGGTTCTCTTGACACCAAGGAATGCAATAAGGGGAAAATTATCATCTGGCTATCCTAGAACTTGAGTTATAGTCCATTGAAGCTTCCAGTTCAGAAACAGGAATAGTACGCACTTTTCTTCGCATTTCTGAAGCAACAACTTCAGGACCCTATAACTTAAGTTCTATGATACACAGGAAGACAATTTTACCCTTACCGCATTCCTTCGTGTCGAGAGAACCCAATGGTATACATTTAGAGTTTCCCACAGAAAATTTTCTTCAAAGCTCTTCACAAAATATTTGCATAAAAATTACATAAGTGCTCAAAGAATTGTTTTATACGAAATCAAATGATATATTTAAAATCAGCGCACAAAAATACATGTTCCCTGAATATTTCATAATTATGACAGCATTAACAAAATTTTGTTTTCAAGACCAGGCTCCCCCGTTAAAGGAACTGTACAACAGCACACCATACCTAGACGACACCATAACTATGCCTGTTTTGTCTTCTTGTATGTTGTCCACATCTGCTGTGTTATTATATCATCCCTTTTTATTTTTATTTTGTTTGCTCTTTTGCTTAGATTTATAGCACTCGACTTCAACTTGTGCTTGCACAGGTGTGTTTCTGTGGATATATGAAAGAAGCTTGCGGCAAAGCTCAATGGAAGAGAAAATCAAAGCTGACGTAAGGGGATATGGTAGGGTAAACTCCCCCCAAAAATCGAATTTTAAATTTTGGCACAGAAAAATCTACTGCACTATGAGGAAAAAAACCTGCGGAAGCGCGTCCTCGAGTGCCCGCTCAAAGCAGTTCAAATGTCGTGCCAAAGTGTGCCGCGCGCCCTGGCGTTTAAAAATGTCGTGTGGAGTTTGGAGGCCGGTTTGTTTATTGTTGTCTTTCGCGTTATTCTTCGTTATGTTGCCGTTTTTTATTTGCTTGTGTGTGTGTGTGTGTGTGTGTGTGTGTATGTGACAAGTAAATAATGTGCGCTAAAAGATAATATAGTGTTGAAAATTTTTACTTTTATAGCAGTTGTGCCGCTAGTGCTGCTCTTGTAGCATGTTTCATCGTTGTTATTGTTTCCATAATTACGGTCGTGATCGCTTCTGTTCGAGTCTCAAACGTAGTACTTGCCCGGAAGATTGCACGATCGCAAATGGAGGGTGGCAAATGGAGCATAAAGAGAAGATTCAAAAATAACTGCTTCACTAGCAAGAAGGGCAGTGAGAAACCGGCACGATGAAGTGCAAGCTTCACGAAACCTGGTGAGAGGATCGGTGGTGAATCCTTTGATGTAGACGGCTCAAGTACAACTGGCTACCGTCTAATCGACCTCGCTGTTCTCCGCAGCTTCTTGCAAGATATTGCTTTAAATAAATAGTGCAACAAGGGAGGAATAATTCTGGAAGGAGCTATTGACAGGTGAGGCGGTTTGGCATCCTCTATAAATGTCACCTACAGCGAGAGCGATGCTTTAAATGCGCTCGAGACATCCAGGCGTACTGCTGGACATCTTTGAAGTAAATCAAAAGTTCATTTATGCACTTCGAACTTGCGGAAAAAGGGGTGGCATCTGGTCGCATCATGTGTGCATCATGTGTGTTTTGTAATATTGCCCTCGACAGAATGGAAAAAGAGTGTGTTGACAGGACAGTATTCTCACTCTGCCGAGAGCAAGGAAGACAACGGATAAAAAGGAACACTAAGAAGGGTATTAGAGACACCTGCAAGAAAGTCAGCAGTATGCGAATATAAAACTTAATTTTTCTCAAATTGCGTTTTTTATGAATTCCTCACATACAATGTACCTTTTCCCAGAAAGTGTTCATCCGATTCCAGTGACACTTTGCACACATTTACTACATCCAGTTGTAAATATTATGAACACAAAAAATGCTACTGATGGTATGAATGAAAACACTGGCAAAAATTACACTGAAAGACACCCCGCTGTGGCTCTGTGTATGCAATAATATTATTTTTTGCAGCACGAACTTCAAAAAGAATATGATATATCTTTAGTTCAGATTTAACTTATGGGTATTTAGAATAACATTGCCTAATATCATCACATTCCTCTTTGTGGCTGCAGAGAAAAGGTACATTGATTTGATTTGATTTGATTTATGGGTGTTTAACGTCCCAAAGCGACTCAGGCTATGAGGGACGCTTTAGTGAAGGGCTCCGGAAATTTCGACCACCTGGGGTCATTTAACATGCACTGACATCGCACAGTACACGGGCCTCTAGAATTTCGCCTCCATCGAAATTCGACTGCTGCAGTCGAGATCGAACCCGCGTCTTTCGGGCCAGCAGCCGAGTGCCATAACCACTCAGCCACCGCGGAAAAGGTGCATTGAACAATTAAACACACCTGAAATTTTGGGCGTGAGCCACAGGAAAATCTAGACATAAACGAAGTGTCTCATTCCATACCCAGGGGCATCTTTTGCGAACACATACAATTTCCTGCTAATATCTGCACTCGTTTCCAGAATATTACTTTAAAACTAATATGTACCATTTACCCTACCATACCTCCTTAACATAATACATTTTTTTACCTGCTATAACACAAAACAAAGGGTCTAATCCGCCTTCTTCATTTTCCTGTGTTGCCACCTCGCGTACAACGCTGGAAGCTCACTGGTAGGGTACTGCGTGCCCAACCCGGCCGGACTGAGTGCCGCTCCGGAGCACGTTTTGTTGGAATCTGTCGACGATGGCATGTCCTGGGCAGCACCTGGTACCTGGAGGATTTCTAGGATTGACTGATGGCTGGGTGCGAAGTCCGAGGCAGGCTGCAGTGCCCATCGAAGAGCAAATTCTTCAGTATCTCCGATCATCCGGCATGCGATGCGAACACCAGCTGAGCAAGGGCCGCCGCTTCAGAGATGAAGGCTACATTCGGAACATAATGTTCAATGAAATATCCTCGATCAGTGAGGTTGGCGTTTTCCGCTGTATATGCCTGCCATTCATGAAAGGCACGCCGTAGTACAGAAAACGACTGGGGACAACAGTTTTCACAAGCAATCGTTGGGCTCAAGCGCTGCCGAATAGCTACACGAGCTATAAAAGCACAAGCGTACTCGCAACAAAGCAGCTCTGCTAGCATTTCACTGTATTTTCCCACAGCACACCGCTGCATAGGTTAAACAAGCATGCGCGTCCATAAAGACGAGCGCGAGAGGTGCACATTGATCCATTCCGGTGATACCACGCAGAGCTCTTCATCATGGATATGATGCGAACACACGCATAACGCACCTTCTTCTGCCTCTTAATACATGGCACATACCCACACGGGGGGATTGGCCAGGGTGTAGTGGCATAAACAAGAAAATTTCCATAGGAGACTATGACAAAATTTTAGCACCATGTGTGAATGCTCAAGTAGCTTCTTTTTCATTGCCCGCTCCATCGCGCGTTGAAAGCGGCTCACAGCACTTGCCCATTTGGCCTTCTTGCTTGAGAAAGCAAAAAGTGTCGAAATGAAGTCTGGGTGCCACGGTGACATTCGAGGCCTTCCTGCCCTTGAATAAAACACTTCGTGATAGACTGCACACGCATTTAAACACAGCACCTCGTCCGTACCTGTCACAAAGTGATTCCCGCACAGTCTTGACGTGCTTGACGCTGCCAAAGGGCGGCCACGATCGTCGAGCCGGCGAACTGCTTTTATCCACGCTTCGCGTCGAGGGCTGTCCCGGGAAGCGCTCGGAAAGCGAAAAACTCCGAGTTTGCTTCCCTTTAAATATTGGACATTGCAGCCGTATGCAACATATTTCGTAGGTATCGCCAAATGTGTCGCGCTGAACGCCCGACGGCTGCAGCAACGCACCCCGCGTAGGAAGCTGGTTTGTTTACACTTCCACGGCCGGTCTTGAGTGGGGCGCGCGACCCTTCCAATATGTTTCGCGACACCGCCGCCAGGGGATGGGCGCATGAGCAGTCGCGTCGTGAAAAAGGCGGATTACATGCCAGCTACAAGGATGGTCATCTCAAAAAGGAGTGCAGCTTGGAAATGGGATAAACCAAAAGCACAAGTAAGGTCTAAAATTACTCCACGAAGCCACTGTGTTGTCTGCCTGTCTGTGACACCATGGGAGCCCAGCACGGGCAAAACAGCTACGAGGTCTGAACTGTTACAGATGAATTTGATTATAATGAAGCTGGATGAAGCAAATTATTCCCTGTATTGGATGCATGCAAATGCACGAATCATACTGAACTGAACAGAGAATTCATCAAGCCCTCAAAGTGTGCAACTAGATTCGAGACCTGACTGCTTTCGTCCCTCCTTCATACACAATACGTACCGAATGAGAGGAAGAATTGCAAGCACCCACATTCCAAACAACTGCTCAGGCAAAGATTATTTTCCAGGCCTTTCTTAACAAGCCTCAACTGTGGTCTCTGCACACTACATGCCTGGACTTGCTCTCTCATCGAACACAAGTTGCATGATTTTGGCCAAGCGAAGAGGCTAAAGAATGTGACGTGCATATTAGAAAAGTACGCATAACTCACTACACTGAACGCCAGAGTATCTGGGAAAACGTTACTACCCTTTACTAACACTCTTGAATAACGTTTGTTTCCTGAATAATTTTTGAAGCAATTGTGAACTGTCTTGACAAATGGTAAAGCCTGTCCTTTCCACCGAGAAGTGCAGGAGTTCGCTGCAGGTTCTTCGTGTATTTGACTCATTTCTCAGCTGTGCTGCCTTCCACTCAGCTCAAACAGCAGAAAGCCCTTGCACAGACTGTTAGTGAAAGTTTGTTCTAGAAGGATTTAATTATATTCATTACTGAATACACTGCACAAATCGTACAGTATGTGTCATACATAGAAAGAACACAAGAAATGGTTAAGCTAACTCTTAATGTGGAGAAAAGCTGTTCTCGTTGTGAAGCAGGAATGTGGCTTCAGGATCCTCTTTTTGGGCTCTCTGCGGCATTTTCTGCTCTGCGGTGAAACCTAAGTCAACCTAGTTAAGAGGCGGTTTAACCGTCTCTTGTGCTCTAAGTATGACACATACTGTACACTCATTTACATGCTGCGGTTTTATTCTGTTTCCATATGTTACAGCATAATTTCAGAGCTCCAACAGTAAACAGTAAGCGTCATTACAACACACAGGTTAAATGCAAATCCAGCCAGAAGACATCTTGGCAATACACTTGTTTGGAAAGCTGGTAGGTGTGCGATGAAAAGCGCAAAATTAAGACGAGGAAGAGAGATCAGATGACAGGAGATCACCACCAACTATTTTATTTAGAAACACGCACATGACTATGTAGATCCCTGCCCATACATAGAACTGCAGGTGCCAGAGAATTATATAAAGATAACTTCATGTCGTTTCATGAAAACCTGCCAAAGATTTTCTGAATTGGACTGACGTACATATCACTCTTGCAGTGAAGCCCTTTCCAGTTCAGGCGATAAACCCCAAGCAGTTCTTAAGCTGCACACCCCAACTCTCCCTGTATATTCTTACCCTTTCAAAAACCTTACATTCATGTTTATGCTACAGTGTACAGGTGCACACATGTATTCATCCCTATGTATAAAGAGTTCAAACTCCTTTGTCCTGCCAACCACACATCTACAAGTCTAGCTCGAAATCTGGAGTCCTGAAAGGAGAGGAATTTCATAACCAATACCTACTAGGCATCAACCACAAGATCAAGTGTCTTGCAACGGGACAAAAACTTGCTGAAAGTGAGGGAGTGCCGAGCTTAGTTTGCATGAAGAAAAAAAGGAAACTGAAGGCGTATGATACCGTTCAAATACATTTCTAAAAAAGATCATACAAAAGCCTATGCATGAACGGTATAATCTATGGTTTCCTACTGGCCTGCAACAGTTCAGCCTTCATTTCTTGAGAGAAATTACAAGTGTGCCCATCATACTAGAGACTAGATATTTGCAGATCCGAGGCTTTAGAACCTCATTTAGCCTTGTTCACCTGAACATTGCTTTGATCACCTGAAGTGGCAAAAAAAGGATGACAAATGGTTCTGCAGGGAACTGGACACTAACAGACTGATTATGTGCATCAATGTTATTTTTGTTAGCTTGTATGATCAGCAACAAAAGTTTACAGGATGAGGGTGTGGAGAAAATAATTTATTTCAGCAAAGTCACGCAAGCCAACTGCTCGACACAAGTGCAAATATGAGAGCATGTGCACACAACGTTCAGTGACATCAAGACAGAGGTACAATAAATTTCTTATCGGGTACACTTACCTCGTAAATGTTTGTTGCTGCCTGTACATACTGCAAACCAGAGCTTTGGCTCAAGCAGTAGGGGCATACTCTGCATTTTTTCTGATTATTTATTTACTCAAATTACTACATATCACTGCGACAGACACTGCTGTAGACTCACATAGGCATATAAAATGAGCGCCTGAATTTCAACAAGATCATGGTCACAACAAAAACGAAAAAAAAAACAATGAAATAGCCATGATGAAAGTAATTAGTATACTAATTAGAACGTGTTATTATTTCCAACAGCATATTCTTCGCTCACTTTATTATGCATTCATTCATAGCCACCTCAATTACTGTTTATCATCGTGGGGTAACACGTACTATACCCATCTTTCTTCTTTGTGTCATCTTCAAAACCAATCTGTTAGAATAATGACATTCAGCTCATACACCGCATCCAGTGCTCCCCTCTACCGCCGGCTCAATATCTTACCTCTCCTTTGTTCACTCCAACTGAAACTAGGTTTATTAATTTATCGCGCTCGTCACAATAGCACTACTCTCCCTATATTTACAGGTTCCTGTTTGTGTAACGTTAATAATACTAGATTCGCTGAACAACATAATCTTTTGCTTCCGAATGTCAAAACTAATTATGGCAAACAGTCCGCTTTATTTTCAGCAATCACTGTCTGGAACTCGCTACCCGCAACCATCAAATCATTCCGCACCGAAGCACAATTCCATAAAAACTTGAAAAACTATGTACTGCATAATTGCCTTCAATTGCCACGCCAGTGAAACCTGTTAGTATTGTGTACGACTTCTATTGCCTGAGTGCTTGTTCTATGTTCTCTTTTTGTGTTTGCAAAATATGTTTTTAAAATTTAGCATGACTAAACTGTTATTTCAGATCTTACTTTTCATTGCACCTGTGTTCCGCTATGTAATTGCTATCTGCGATATATTTATCCTACTTCAAATATGCAATTAATTACAGGAGGTCCCACTGACAGTTTCCACTTTGGGACCTCCTTCTGTAATAATCAATTTATGTACATCTTACCTATGCATCTTTTTCAATAAACTTTCAAACTTTCAAACTGAAAAAAAAAAACAAAACAAAGTACACATAACTATAAGTTTATGTATATAAGAGGAGAGCTTCAAACCCAAATGAAATGCAAAAACATGGCAGAAGCATACAGGTGCATACTGAGCACAATCATCACAGCTATCGTAGCTCGTGGCAAGATGATAAAAAAACAGGAAGCACTCACCTTGAGGGTGAGATAGTTGCAGACAGCCCGAGTCAAGCAGAGCCAAGTGGGGAGCTCGAGGAGCTCTGTGAGCACCTGCTCATCCAGCTCCAAGTGCCGCAGCTCGCAGTGGCCTCGCAGTGTGCTCAACTGGATCTTGTCGAGAGACAGATTCTTGGTAAACCTGAAAAAAAGGACACATCAGATATGTCACCTACAGGTCTCACAGCATCAATGCAAGTGGCGCTAAATATGTTCATATTTTCAACACATCCTGAGAAACGTACATTTCAGGCTGCTGCTCGTGGGTGGCACCAACTATGAAGCTCCTTTCAAAGAACCCAAAGCAAAATGGAAGCTAGGCATGTTGAAGTCACTAAAAAGTGAGCTAGACAGCAGAGATAAATTCTTACAAGCTGGCACGAGACAGATGTTGCTTTTGTAGTAGTGCACAAGCAAACAAGCAAAAGAACCATATTGCACATGTGAAGGAGGAAGCGACAACATGTGCGAAATAGCAACTGCACCGTAAGAAACTAGGGCAACAGTAATGAGAGCAGCCAGGGCACCCAGCGCATCACCAGCTATGACAGCTGTTGAACATGAGCCAATTGCTGCAGCAACCCTTGCAATCAACGTTACAATTCCAGACTGCGACCAAAATGTCGGTGCAATGTTGTTGACTCACTAATCCACACTTTGCAGTGCACGCTGATGTTACGCTACCTAATAAATGGATCGGTGTACAGTTTTTCAATCACTGCCCTTTGCACTACACATTGATTCTGATATCAAATTCGCAATGGCTTCCCTCTATTGCACACCTTCTCAAAAGGTGCCTTCCCGGCTGCTACACTCCGACGCTTGGACTCGCGTCCCCTTGCAGAAACGAAGATTCTGGGGCCTTGGACAAAACCTTCATCACAACGGACCACGGTGAAGGTGCTCCTGAAGTTCTTAAAGGTCTTGGGGTTGAGTTCCCGATTATAAACTTTAACCCTTTGACACGCTATGTACACAATTGTGTACAAAGCAAACCTGCAGCTTTTCTTGAGAGTGATTGCACATAGTGGTGATTTCTTTATTTTGGATGAATTTTGCATCTTTCATGTGGTAAATAGGGCGGTTTTTTATGCTATAATAGGGAATGCCATGAATAAAATTTTGCGAAACAGTGAGCATGGTAGCACGTCATCCGCCATTTTCGTGAAGACATATTTTTCCACCAATAGTGACATCATTTTTTTTTTTGCAATTTCAAGCATAACGTGCACTTTAGAAATAGAAGTTATTGCCATGATCCTTCGGGTGTTTACTTGATAGGTCACAGAATTTCGATGTCACTATCTTCATCAATTATGACACTTTGTATGAAATTTTGCACATCCCTGCAGAAATAGAAGTTATTGCCATGATCCTTCGGGTGTTTACTTGATAGGTCACAGAATTTCGATGTCACTATCTTCATCAATTATGACACTTTGTATGAAATTTTGCACATCCCTGCAGTAAAATAACTACTAGTATTTGGCGCTGGAAAACTAACAAATGGTTTTTTTAATGCCTGAATATACTATTTAGGCAGGAAAATGTTTGTTTTCAATGAAACAAAAAATGAAAGGGTTAAGCTTTAAGTGTGCGCCCTCTGTTCTCTTGTCTTAGTGATCAATGGACACGTAAAAAACTCATTTTGTTGCTGCTTATTCCTTTTTTTCTTCCCTTGTTCCCCTCCCCACATGTAGGGCGGCCTACAGGGCACAGCCTGGTTAACTTCTCTGCCTTTCCGTCCTTCTGTTTCTCTCTTTCTCTCTATCTCAGAAGCATGTGTGTGCAAACACATAAATAACGGAGAAAATGTCAGCAGAGTGAAAGCTGCCACCATTGGGCCGCCAAATATTACAGTGAGATGAAACCAGTGGAATGTGCCTCTTCTTCCTAAACAGAGCTATGCACAGAATGCCTCACAAATTCCTCACAAGTGCTCAACTGTTTCATTAACTGCAGTGCAAGATATTAATGCGAAAGCATTAAATGGCTATGTCCCGAGTTTTGTGTCAGCAAAACTTTCTCCGCACGATTATGTCATCTTGGAAAGGTAAACGTGTAAAAGTTAGATTGTGTTAGATAGTGTGTGACGAGATCTTGAAGTGGGAAACATTTGGTTGATGAATTGCAATTATTTAATTAATTACACTTCAACGACACAATAGCCACGGATATCGACATAGCACCCGGATGTCAAAACAGCCACGGACGTCAACATAGCACCTAGACGTGAAAAGTAAAACAAATAATGTACAAAATAAACAAATAAATACAAACCAGACAAATAAAAATGAAATAAAAAACAGACAGCATACTGGCGTCGTGGAAAAGCCCGCATTCTAGAAAGTTCCATGCTTTCGCATTCCTCCATGTCAGCAGACTTGAGTGCCCTCAGAATTTTTGTTAAATGAGATATGCCGAGTTTCTGAGCGGAGATGTTTAGTCAGACTGCAACAAATGCCCCTCATAATGTGACAAAAATTTAGCTTTACAGGGCTGTGAAAGACCATATAAATGAGATAAGCTTCCATGGGATTTGAATACTGCACCAGTCCCCCAACATGCAATGCTAACAAGCTGTTTGAGCCAGTCACGACATTCGCAGTGCTGGACCAAACTGGTGGAAAATGCTTTCAGTGGTTCGTCAGATGTAGCTTCAGTTTTCCAAAACACATTTTATCAGATGAACGACTGAGCCCAATCTTCGGTGGAAGCAGGAAGCATTAAAACTTATTTCAAGCAATCTTCTCTTGAAGGCCTGAATATTGCTGATGTATAAGGAAGCAAATAAAATAAAATCTGATCCATCTTTTCATTCATTTAAAGTAGTAAAGGTGCCATTCTTAATTGTAAAAGCATACTGTGAATATACAAAAATACTTCAGGTGCTTATTTAAAAGGCGTTTTGGTTTTCCATTCTAGATCTGATGCTCACTAGCTAGTGATGTGAGGTCTACTACGGACTGATGGGCTGGTCTGTACGAGAGGCTGTCTGAACAAAAACGCAAAATAACTTGATCCTGTGTGCCATTTTGCCCTGCTCTTCAGAATACGGGCTGAACAGTATGGGTGTGAAGGTAATGGCCTCGTGATGTGACTCAAGAGACCACTGAAAACAGTGATATTTCACTGCATGCTGCCTTCAGAGCTTCCAAGGCTTTGCTGTTTCTTTTATGGTTCTAAAGTGCTGCCTGCAAGTGAAAATGCTGTGAGCCCACAGGAAATATGGCAGGAGCAGATGGCAGCTAATCGACAGCCATCTGTAATGCAGCTGTATATCACACTAGCCGCCGCGGTGGCTGAGTGGTTACTGCGCTCGGCTGCTGACCCGAAAGACGCGGGCTCAATCCCCACCGCGGAGGTCAAATTTCGATGGAGGCGATATTCTAGAGGCCCGTGTACTGTGCGATGTCAGTGCACGTTAAAGAACCCCAGGTGGTCGAAATTTCCGGAGCCCTCCACTACGGCGTCCCACACAGCCTTCATGTTACCAATGTGCACATGCACTTTTATGTCTTTGCATCCAAGGTTCAATGCCACGTCACCAGCACCTAAGCAGATATGGTCTTGTCTGGCGTAGCTGTATCTTTGTTGCCTATGTCATCATCATAGGATGTCTCACTACACAGCAAAGAATACATGCTGGTATCGGAGTTGTTTTCTTCAAGAAAGACTTCAGTTTTCTCATCCATCAGAAATTTACAGAACATTTGAGCATCCATGCTGCAACATAGCAGTTTCCCGCTCAAAAGAGTCCCTTTCCCATCACTTAATGAAAACAATCAGACCTGCATTTATTTTAAATGCAGTTGACTTTATTCCAATGGATGAAAGCAGTTAGACAAATAAATGCACCTTGCACACCCAGAAAAAGTGAGTTGTTTTTGCATGGACATTCCAGGGTAGAATCATCAGGAGTGCATGTTACTCCATTTTTATAACATGCCCACGCAACTAAGAATGGCATCTGGTCAATGCCATTTTTTTGCTCTATTTAAGACACACTGTGCTATGCTAAATTCTCTGATAAGCTGCACAGCTTTCATGGCTTTCTATTGACATAACGCAACAAAAACCCTGGTTAATGTGGACTCCACCAAAGTAGTACCGGTGGTTAGTTGATAAAGTATACAATCTTTAAGAGTAACTGGCTGGATTCCAAGAGAAGGCAATCATAGCCGGCGGCAGTAGAAACTTAGGTGGGCGGATGAGATTGAGAAGTCGGCGGAGATAAGGTGGCCGCAGCTGGCACAGGACATGGTTAATTGCAGAGATATGGGGGAGGTCTTTGCCCTGCAGTGGGTGTGGCCAGGCTGCTGTTGCTGATGATTCAGAGGTGCGTCACACAAAAGGAACAGTGGACAAGAGAAAGTACAACCCATGTTCCTCATCCATCATTTCCCTCGTGCTGTGCCCTCTTAAAGGGAATCATTCCACTCGTGCGCATTGGCTAGCATGAACAATGGTAGTGGCATATCAACAATAATCTCATGCTGGTTATTAGGCGGTTTATGGGAAACTGAGGACAAATTGAAGCTGGCATGTGTCAACAGGTTACTGCATTCCAATGAGAGAGAGGTTCTGTTCACTGAAGACGGAGCTTTTATGTGAGAGAAAAAGTCGAAAATTGAAATACAGCTGTTGCCACCACAGGCCGCTGTTGCAAGCGAATTGCGACATGCCGAGGCAGCTTCTGGGGTGCAGATCTCTGAGGCTAGGTTACACCTTCATTCACTACCAAACAGTGATCACGGAGCCCTTTCGGGCCTTGACATTAAAAGAGTCGAGTGGCAGGAAAATTTTAAAGCCTAATTTTCTGCCAGACAAGCATCAAGATAGCCAGAATGAGCAGCAGAATCGATTTTTTTTCCGCAAACAATAGAACTGAATGGAGCTCTCCTCAGTGTCCCTTCAAGTAAATCAACAATTTTATTTGTCATGAAAGGCAACTGCAATCTTTCCCAAACATTGCATGCGTACCTATCTCTTCTATATGATGATACTGCAATGGCTTCACCATGACTGAACGGTCAACTCTGAGGGCTGCGTGGGATTCCTTAAAGCACCTTCTTGGAATGCTAAGGCATTTCCTTGAGAGCTCCTAGCTCATTATGCTCGCACCATTAAAAGCTTATTAACACTCCCTATATGATTGTCAGCAGGGGACAATTTCTGTTAAAATCACCTTTCAATAATGTAAGCTAATATACAGTGCACCTCTTTTAGGACAAACTCTGCTAAGCCAATTGATATGATCATTTCAACAATTCAGAAAACTGTTTAGTTCCTAACAGATGCAATCTGAAAACAATCTGGTCAGCGCAAACCATTAATTTGTGCACACTAAGTCTTCTTGTGCAAACCATCTTGCATTAAAGAGCACTAAATAGCCGACCGGTTGATGTCATTGTGTTGTACTACGCAAGGTAAGACAATGTAACAATGAGACTAACCATCTAAACAGCAAAGAACATGACTGCGCTAGTTTGTGCAAGTGGAGATTCAATTTTTGCCTTACAAGATAAGATGCGAGCCACTGGTGACCTTACATGTGACATGAAAATGGATGCACTCTGCTTTTTAAACACAACAGCAGTTTTTTTTAAGTGCATTATGGTTGTGAGCAGTCCTTAGCAAACCGGCAGATGCATGTTATCTGACGAGAAAGCCATCAACTGCTGCAGAGAACCTCAACAACTGAACAGCCGACTGAAGGTGCTCTGTGGGTTTTCTGAAAAATATTTCTCCTTCCAAATACTCAGTGCAGGCACCTTGTTAACTCCCTCTGGTGTAAGTCATTAATGGCTTACTAATAGAGACTGTTATGTCTTACACAGTGTGAAATTCTGGATGTTCCTGTTAAGTTAGACATTCACAGCCCTGTCATATCAATCCTAAATGGATTTTAGAGTACTTGGAATTTCTGTAACACTTCTAGAGTAGTCAAAGATATTAGACATTAGCTTGACTACTCTTCTTGACCCCAGCACTAAGGACAAGTAATTCTTCAGATGGAGGTATCCTAAACTAAAAATAACATTATCTTGAATTTATGCATGCACTTTTCCAATGCTAACGCATGCCTAAGCACAAAATTTTCCAATAATGAAGCGAATCAGACAACCATATTAAACCCGCCTGATGGACACAATGTTCTCCCAGAAGATTTACCAAAATCTGCGAGATGCATTCTTCATGCAGGATAATAATAGGAAAAGTTTTTATTTTGAACAACACAGAGTGTTCAATACTTGACTATCCTTTGTGCGAATAAACATGGCAATTATAATGCCTGCAGGTGTAAATCAATGGCGGCTTGATCTACTCCTAAAGAGCACGATGGTCTCTGTTCTGCCCAACACTTGCAAAGCCCCACCAGCTTAATCCGCAAGAACACAAGCATGCATTAAACCAATGGCAAGCATTATAGAAGAAATGGCACAAGTGTTGTAGTGAAACTCAACCCAAAATGCACTGAGATGTTCCAGTGAGCACATCAATGGTATAAAATTTTTAATTTCTTATGCAACGCCAACAGATGACTAGAGACTAGAAACAAAAAGGCACATAGATGTTCCATGTCATACAGACACACCCAAGGGCTCAAGTGCTCTTCCAAATGTGCACTATGAAGTTAACCTCCATTAAGAAAGCCAAAGTGCACTTGCCAGATTTTGCCCGGCAGGAATGCCAACAAGACAGTAAATAGACAGTGGAAGATGGAAAACTGTTTACATGTGCTAAGTGAGCATGAAAGCTGCAAAGGCAGCACCTAGCACACATACTTGTCATTTCTCATGGGCACTACTGAAAGACAGCAAATGACATATATGGCAGGAATATACTCCCTAGCAATCATGTATATGAGAAATGCCAATAAGCTTGCATGGTGGCAACATGAGGCCAGTGTTCGAAAGGCGAGATCGCCTGGTTGGCCATCGCAGGGAAAGCCATAGAATTATACCAGAACTACGAAGCAAAGTCGGCGGACTCAGCCTCCCGCCGGAAGAGATACTACAAAAAGGATTTCAACACAACGGAAACAGTGCTACAGGCGCAGGAAAGAACTTCTGCCAATTGGACAGCATATATCGTTTATTGATTATTTTTTTTAGGAGCTTCCGCCTAAGTGATGACCCATTTTCCGCAAACCCTTTGACGCACGTACCCGCGCTTATAGGATGACGTGCCCTTCAACTGCTGCTGGACAGAATACAGAATGCATAATGCGAGGCTGCAAGATCGCGCTCTGGGATGGGCGCTGAAAATGTGCGCCGACGTCGCTTAAGAGATGCGCGACAGCGGCGTCGATTCATCTCTGAAGGAACAATGTGTCTTGCGCCCCAGACTACAACACGCGTAGCAGCTGGCCCCGTTATAGTTGCTCGGGAGAAACAATAGACAACAGCGTTGCGGACTCGGTAGCTGGAGGTAGCAACTTCTGCGTGCCACCGCGTGGGCGTGAGGCCAAAACCGTCAGCTTATAATTCCGCGCGTCTCGTACGCATCCCGACGGCGCAAAATATAGCTCGAAAAACAGTTCGCAGCAAGCAAGGCCAGCGCGACTGCGTATTAGCATCGAATTTCCTGCCTATTCATCCGCACCTGCAAATGTTTGGCATGGGATGCGTTTCCCACACATACGGCAGCGTCAGCAACAAACGGGTCCGTTACGAAACACGCCAGCAACGGCACCAAAAGCGCTCGCTCGCAGGCGTGATACAGATCCAGTTGTGTGACGCGCGGCACACATCCGCGACAAGCGGAGCGAGACTGAACACATCAGTCGCACTTTCGCACGGAAGCACTCCCGCGGCACACGGGCAAGCACTGCACTCAGCTGTGAGAGACGTCGGAATGAACAGGCGCGATCACGCAGCGTTGTACTCACTTGGAGAGGTGCTTGAGAATTTGATTCTTTATGATGGACACCATCGTCGTGGCAGTGGAGATAAATAAACGCCCCGGAGAATTTTTTTTCCCTCGTTTTCTCACGACTCCAGTCCGCGGTATATACAGCAGCAGCAGCAGCAAGGTCGCCGCGGACCCACGGCGCCTTTCATAGCTGCCGACGGCAGCGCAGGGCGAGCGACGACGAAGCACCGGTCACCCCGGCTGTCCCGTCGGTTTCGCCCACGGGCGCAACGGGCGCGGATGGCATCGCTGGTCCGGTTCACGCCCGAGTGGGCCGGGCGCACAGCTGATGGTGCCGACGGCGGGGTCAGTGAGCTCTGACGAGACCGCTGCCGCGACGATGGGCCAGCCCGGGCAACGACACAGCGCCCGGAGATTTTCGACGAGCGGCACTTCGCAGCGCCATGGCTGTCAGACTCGCTGGTGCGCGCTGCAACCGCTAGAACGATCACCACAGCTGTTTGCCTCTCGCTTCGGCATGGATGGATGCAGTTCGCGATTGAAGTTCGAAGAAATAGGGACACGGTGTGGACAGCAAACGAAAACGTTTCATTTTTGCGGAAGCTGCACCTAAAAAGCGATATTTCCGCTACCTGTGATATGTTTTAAAAATTCTGAACCGCTTATCATTCATTGCATACATTTACAGTGGTTTAGCTGAAAACCACGAGATGGCGCCAGAGTGTCTAACAAAATAGGAAGAAAGACCTTTGGAGCGTAACGCGCATGGAGCTTTTATTTCCCGCCATTGTAACGCGTACGAAGAGTACGAACCGGCTATGTCCCTAGTCCCTAGTATTCTAGGGACCATAGAACCGGCGTAGCGCACAAAACGGCTCGTATGCTCCCGGCGAGGTTTACGTGTCCACCGAGCACTGAGACAGTTACTGCGCCGTCTCCTTTCCTCAAAAACCACTAATTTGAATCGTTCTTCCAAGGCAGCGGTTGCGCACCTTTGTTCTACGGCGTTAGTGCTGCTGTGTGGCGATATGTTCTAAATAATTAGGGCAGCATTTACGAACGGAATTTTTACAAATATTACCACGAAACGGCCGTCTTTGATACTGATTTAAATTCGCTCAGCATATTTCGGTATTGCTTATTTATTTCTGAGAACTTGTATTCACCCCTCTTGAAATAATCTTACAAAGATCTGCATGCACGTATTCGTTTTACAGGGATGTGCAATTAGGCCCATGTAAACATATAGGTAATTAGGTATATACACCTTTTGTCAAAAGTAGATCCCGACAGTTTGCTCCTTTGTGCTCCTGTGCCATGATGTGCGGCTGTCGCTCTCACGTTTCTAAATGTAAGGACTAGCGGTGGCTCAGTGGTTAGGGCGCTCGACTACTGAGCCGGAGTTCCCGGGTTCGAACCCGACCGCGGCGGCTGCGTTTTTATGGAGGAAAAACGCTAAGGCGCCCGTGTGCTGTGCGATGTCAGTGCACGTTAAAGATACCCAGGTGGTCGAAATTAATCCGGAGCCCCTCCACTACGGCACCTCTTTCTTCTTTCACTCCCTCCTTTATCCCTTCCCTTACGGCGCGGTTCAGGTGTCCAACGATATATGAGACAGATACTGAGCCATTTCCTTTCCCCCCAAAAACCAATTATTATTATTATTAAGGACTAGCACGGGCCCTACAACTGCCCCACTACGTGGGTTAGAAGCAAACATTTGACAAAGGCTGTACATTTGATCATGATGCAAGTGGAAGTGTTTGCAGGTCTAATTGATCCATTCTGACATGAGTATAAAGCAGCACGAATGAAGGTGTCCTGTGCAGGCGTCCACGCAGCTTTGGATGCGAGTATCCTTCCTAGTCAGGCGAGGTCCGCTGGCATGCATGAGAAGGCAACATGTATAATTTGAAACCAGAACATTAACTCTCTTGACGACAGCAATTATTGCTGTATTCAATTAACAAAACGTCACAGGTGAACCTGTTCAGTTATAAAACGCAAAATGCCGTCGTCGGAATATGTACCCACAGCGGTGGCTCAGTGGTTAGGGCGCTCAGCTACTGAGCCGGAGTTCCGGATTCGAACCCGACGGCGGCTGCCGCGTTTTCTTGGAAGTGGAACGCAAAAGCTAGGTGCCCGTGTACTGTGCAATAGAGAGTTTTAGTTTCACGTACGTAGAGGGTTCACGTACGCAAATGTGAGAAGTCTACGTAGCGTGCACGCAGGTGGTTTGAAACCCTTATAGTTACACGTACGCGAAACACGCCGCGCGTTACGCCTAGCGCCATCTACTAAGAAACACAGACACTGGTTGTAGCCAAAATCATCCAAGACAAGTCATTAAGCGAAGCCATTCATAGCGAGACGGTTGCTATGACGACGACCAACGCTACTTCGTCAGGCTTAACAGCTGAAAAATTGCCCTTCTGTCTGAAAAACAAAAGCCATTTGTCGCTTGAAACCTTATGCGAGGGTAAGAATGGGCAAATCGAAGGCGAATACAACAGTTTAGAACACCATATCGCGTCGATGGATTAGCGACGAAGCTGTTATCGCTGTGAAGCGGCGGGCAGGGCGCCGCCATGTTTGTCAACGCTACGTACGCGAGCAACGCAGAGACCGCAACGTAAAAATCCGAATCTCACGTACGTACGTGAGACTCGCTCATACGCTTTGCGTTCTGCGCATGCGCACTGGTCACCCGTAAGAGCTCTACGTACGTGAAGCCTCTACGTACGTGAAACAAACTCTCTAATATGTCAGTGCACGCTAAAGATCCCTAGCTGGTCGAAATTATTCCGGAGCCGTCCACTACCGCACCTCTCTTCTTTCACTCCAATCTTCCTCCCTTACCTCACGGCGCGGTTGAGGTGTCCGCTGAGAAGTGAGACAGTTACCGTGCCTTTCACTTCTTGATAACCAATTATAGTCGCGATATTTATTTAGTTAACTTCAGTAAAACGAGCTTTTGGGCTAGTTGGTCGCATTATTCTATCGTTACTGCAGCGAAGAACGTCCGTGTGTTGTGTGTTTCCTCTCTACGCGAACGAGTTTAATCGCGGCAGTTATGATACACGAATTAGTTATTTTCACTGATCAACAACTCACTACGAGTGCATACGTAGCTCAGAGGGCTTTAGCGAAAGCTGGCTATTTAAATACGGTAGGTGTAGAGGTTTGCATGCTCTGCATGCCCTAACGATGACAGTGTGTTTTCAAAGGACGACTGTCGCGTGCTCCAAATTGAGACCTAAATCCCAGTTTTGGTCCTGCAAAGGTTACTTCCCAGCGTCAGGGAACCTAATAAGCCTGCTAGGCTTTCTATTTGATCACTTAATTACTATTAGTTTAATAGCCAATTAGAAATATCGCTACGGCCGCCTTTGTCAATCAATCGAGGGCTCCTCCGCTACGGAGTCAAACACTGCGCTTCTAGTGATTTGCCCACGCATCCTGAGGGGGTTGTACACATGTGCACACCCTTGTTATTCTGAAGGCACCCCCTTAATTAGCCCTACGTGACACATAACCGATAGAAAGAAAAATAAAAATCACTAGCGCTTCTCCTCTACCTTCAAACCCCCTCCCCACTAAAGATATAGACCTGCTCCTATTTTTAATTCCTAGAGAAACCTCTGCGCCATACTTTCCAGATATTAGGGAGTTTTAGTACAGTCGTACGGTAAATACACTGCCTACGGCAACTACGATATATACGGTAAATCTGGCTAAGCAAGCACTGCAACTATAGCAACGGCAACGTGTTACCGCATCGGCCGTCCGGTAGTGCTAAGACATTCTATCGCAGGCATTTTCTGGCTCTCAAATCATTCAGCCCCGAAAAACAGTGCTAGGTCAGTCGGGTTGATCCTTGCCCGGCACGTAGGCACGCGGAATGACCACAATGATCAATGATCGTACCAGACATGGATGATCGTCCACAATGACAGTGATAATGATTGTGCCTGCCTCCTTTGTTTCAGTGCGGTAGGCGTCGTTACATATATATGTGTGCTTTTAGGCAAAACTCTAGATCCTCTACCCTTTCTGGCGCAATGGTGCAGCGGTTAAGCGATGCGCCACTGCCCTGCGATAGCATGCGCTCCTGGCGGTGGGACTTGTGCAACCAAGGTTGCTCTTCCCGAACGACCAATCCTTAATTTAACCGCCACCTGCCGCGGTGGGCAGTTTGCTCACTAGCCGATGGGCAGGTTGTGATGGTGCCGCAAGGTCACGTGACATAGGTGGTCCACCTATTTCCTAGGTTGCTCTCTGGGAATCACCTGACAGTCATGCTCGTGATTTTTCGCTCATAACGCCGACGCCGACGACGCCTCACACATCGTGTACCATGAGGGCTCCCGAACTGAGCGACGATTACATGTGATGATCATTGTTGAAGTTTTTATAGGACACGGGCCTTATGGGTCAGTGCAATCACTTAAATCATTGACTCAGGCGGAGCAATTGGCGACGGGCCTCTTTAAGGCCAATCCCGCCTGCATATTTACGCCACAACCACTACCAACGCTGACGCCGTCAACACCGACACGGAATTTTCTGAACAGCGGGGCCTTTAACGGTATCGCATTAAAAGCGAAACCTCATATATATTCAATCACCCATTATACTCCAGGTGAAATTATCGTTCAAGCTAACGCAACACCGCAGCTATATAAGGGATTAAAAATCACCGTCCGCCTTTCCCCTTTAAACTCATGCACTGGAACGAGCCAGGAAAAAAAATTGAGGTTATTAGGCGGGACCACACTCCACCCATGACTACGTCACGCGGCATGGTTGCTTAGTTTTCATATTTTACCACTCGCTTTCCCGCCTTGGCACAGATCCGCATAAGGCACTACACGACGGCGCTATCCGTTTCGTCGATTCCGGAAGCGGACAGTATACACGGGGGACAGCACAGGCGGAAAAGGGCGAGCGCCTTAACCTTCTCTGATTGAGGTCTGCAGTGGCTGCAGTGAAACTAGTGGCATATTCCAATTGGCAATATGGAGCAGCTCTCCGAAACCGCGAATGAGCCAGATATACGTCGCGGACCATCAGAACTCAGGATCTGAGTCCAATTGCCCATTGTGTTTCAATGGGCAACGCTCGTCGGTTTCGCGGGGCAACACATATATAGCTCCGGATCGCCGTTTGAAATAGGCCATTAAACTGTGTGCAAAAAATCTTCTTTCATTTTTTTTTACTAATGTGGGGGCGGTTTTGTGTCAGCAAAGCGTCGTAGTTCTCTATGGTGCCGTCTACTGCTTATCTCCATGGTGCAGTTGCGGTAGTGGATAGCTGCGGTGTCCGGCAACTGGAGAGCAGCGCGGGAAGGGCTACCAGGACGCGGGTTCCAGAATTTCCCGGTCCGCCGCTTCTCACGTAGGCTGCTGCTGGACGATCAGAACGTCACTCGTCACGTGACCTTTCCGTCTGCGGTCCGACATGCATGCGATGTGCTAGGGGGACTGGAAGGGAGCGACGCGTCAACGTGTCAAGCAGGCCGCGACCACGGGCTTTAGTCACCTCCGCCTGCTTCGCCTAGAGGGAGAGACGATGTTCTTGGTGATGGTGTAGGATATGGGGGTACGCGGCGCGTGCAGTAATCTCTCAAGGAGGAAATGGTCGCTGCGCCGAGTTTGGGGGGATTGGAAGGAGACTGGTGAAAAGGATGAAGAGATGGGGCAGAGGAGGGAAATGGAAGAGCGAGAGCAAGACGACAGACAGCAGGGGCTGAAAGTTAGAATCGTTCGAGTAGTTGCGCGTCTTCGCAGCTGCCGCCGTGGCTGAGTGGTTATGGAGCTCGGCTGCTGACCCGAAAGACGCGGGTTCGATCCCGCCCGCGGCGGTCGAATTTCGATGAAGGCGAATTTCTAGAGGCCGGTGTACTGTGCGATGTTAGTGCACACCAAAGAACCCCAGGTGGTAGAAATTTCCAGAACCCTTCACCACGGCGTCCCTCACAGCCTGAGTCGCTTTGGGACGTCAAACCCCGAGGACCAACCAAACCAAGTTTCGAGCCTTCGAAAAATCGAAACAGGTAGTCTAAGGCGCGCCGTGTTATACAGCGTGGGCCAGATTGGAAGAAC
Organism: Amblyomma americanum; assembly: GCF_052857255.1. Taxonomy (NCBI): domain Eukaryota; kingdom Metazoa; phylum Arthropoda; class Arachnida; order Ixodida; family Ixodidae; genus Amblyomma; species Amblyomma americanum. Next base: position 76,054,507 of record NC_135500.1, on the reverse strand, counting down.
ATGTGTTATCTGTGTCATAGGGCAATCCATGTTTCATGTAGCAAGTTTTAAGAACTCTTCTTTGTCACTCGAGTGTAGTGCAGATGCGCAGTAGATGCTCGAGTGTTTCGACAGCACCGCAGTCTTTGCAGCAGGGCGAGCCAGTACCGCGAAGTCTTTACATCCGCTCGCCAGAACATACGAAGGAGTGTGGAGCGATCAATAAGGCTGAAATCTCGAAGGCGTAGCAGCCTAGGTGGATTCCCAGCTGCGACGGGGGTATCGGGATGTTGGATGGTTCGCGTTCGGATGATGTCGCGCACCGCATCAAAACGTGTCACAGCTTCGCTGATGCGAGTGTTGGCATCGTCTGCCCTTTTGGCGAGCTCGTCAGCGTTCTCATTTCTGCTTATTGCGCATATCGCAGCCATTCTCTTGAGCACGGCGAAGCTTCCCTTCTAAAGTTCGGAGCACTGGGAGATTGTGCAGGGTTTGTCTTGTTTAGTAGTTGCGGTTTTTGGAGAACCAATGGCAGCATTTCACAACTGACTTAAAGGGACTCTGTAAGGGGCTCTAATAACGTTGCGGTATGCCTGGGATGTTAAAGCCGCTTCACGAATATTGTCCATAATGAATATTTTTAATGCACTTTGTAGAAGCTGTTATGTGTAATAAAAATTTGAATTTCAGCGTGTTTGCGCACTTCCCTCTTCTCTCGTCACTTTTTGCATACTGGAAGGTGGGGCTCCTCCGCCGGCCCCACCTCCGGGGGCGGAGCTTCCTGACTCGGCTGAACTACGCGACTTATTAGCCGCGGCCTGACATCTGTAAGAACCTTACCAATAGCCATCTCTCAACTTGCATACGCAGGTGCGAGCGACGGTGAAGGGCGCGAGCATGAAAATATCGCCGGGAGAGAGGGAAGCTTTATTAAGGGACTCGCACGTGATTGTGGGTTGTCTGGTGCGTGCAGAGGTGTATTACTCGGCTGACGTGTTCATGACAACACAATGCAGTAATTGAGTGACTTGATGTGCTCTCCTTGGAAGGTGTTTCAGAGCACCTTTAACGCGAGCCGCATGACATCCCATGGAAGGGTTCGCGCGAGCGGCCGGCACCGGCCGTCGCCACGAGGCTCGCGACTGGGAATTTAAGAAAATGATTTGTAATTTATCGGCTCGCTTTTGATAACTTGTACGCGGCAGGAGCGCTCAGTGTCCTTTACACGACCTAAAGCGCACATTTTTGTAGCCACTTTCCAAACCACTTCATGGGACTTTTAAGGCGTGCGGCGATTTTCTTAAAAAGCAAAATAGAATAGCAGATGCAAACAGCAAATTAGGGGTCTATATTAAAACCCGCATTCTTTTATCCAGTCAAAATGTTGAAACTATGAGTGTGCGAATATTTAAATTTTCGAACGCGAATGGAACACGAATAGGAATAATGCATTTGGATATCGAATCGCATATCTGTTCAGTATTTTTTTTTATCAGAATCAGAACGTTTATTCACGCAGAAATTGATACACAAAATGCTGTGTAGTCATCTGGATCCTTAGCCGCTATGGCTAGTGATGGATCCATTACAAACATTGTCAGAGTTAAACAATCACTATATGGAGCATTGCTATGAGCAACAACACGTGTTTAGCTTGGTGCATCAGATTGCTTGTTAAGGTAGTGGCGTTTTAGTTTAGAAACAAAGTTGGACGTGTATTTCATGTAACACGGCACGGTATTCCATATTTTAGCCCCGATAAAAGAAATTGAGCGCCGCCCGTATATGTTGTGAGCTATGGGTAAATTAAAATTATTGTGCTGTGCCTGCCTAGTGTCACGTTTGGGAGAGATGAATATGGAAGAAGGATGTGGAGAGTTCGTGCTAATTATCTGGCGGACTAAAATGGCCGTTTTGTACTCACGTACATTGGTGAAGGGCATTTTGTTTAATTCATCAAAAAGAGGTTTGGATGGTATTGCTCTCGGTGCATATGATATTATTCTGACAGCCCTTTTCTGGAGAGTGCTAACTTTTGCTAAGTAAGATGCGAAGGTGAAACCCCAGGATTCAATGCAGTATATTAAATGGTTATGGAAAACGCTGAAATATATCATTCGTAGTGTGTTCTTGTCAAAATGTTTTTGTGCTTTAATTAGTGCATAGCACCCAGAGGTTAACTTTTTGCATAAGTTTTCTATATGAGGTGCCCAGTGTAGATTCTCATCAAGAGTTACTCCTAAATATTTGTAGCTTTGAACCCGTTCAATTGGTAATCCATCGAGATGCAGACTACATTCTACGGGGGTAGATTTACGACGGGAGGTGAAAGCAATGAACTTTGTTTTTTTAACATTTAGCGCTAGTTTGTTAGTGCTAAACCAGTTTGCTGCTTTTTGGAGGCTATCATTTGCAAAGTGGTGCAAACACGAAGTTGCCTTAAAGGAAGCCTACGAGTTTAGTAATTAGTAATCACCAAAATAAGCTAAAAAAACCAGTGCGCAGCGTGAATAATTATTTATAAACAGATCTGTGTCGCCAGTTTCGGTCTCGGTGAGCGCCAGCTCTGGATGTACGTTGACGTTACGGTTGACCTGCCAACCTGGGCTACCAAACTCTGCTGAATCAAGTCGGCGTCGCCGCCAAGCACTGCTTGTTCCTGTAAACGAACACTGGGTTCGCTGAAGTCACAGTAATTGGGGCAAGTGCACCTTGACGCCACTCGATTTGGGTGCAAATGCCGACCGGCTGATCGGAGAACATTCAAAATAATTAGGTTTATGGAGGTTTAACGTCCCAAAGAGACTCAGGCTATGAGGGACACCGTAGAGGAGGGCTTCGGATGATTTCGACCACCGGTGGTTCTCTAACGTGCGCTGACATTGCACAGCGCACGGGCCTTTAGCATTTCGCCTCCATCGAAATGCCACCCCTGCGTCTTTCAGGTCATCAGCCGACCGCTATAACCACTGAGCCACCGCGGCAGCCTTAAAAAAAAAAGTTCCATTCAAAACCTGCCACTGAAACTTGCTACAAGGCATCTCCTTACGTCTATGAGACAAAATCGTATCGTTCGTTTGTGTTAGGTTTGGCTTTTATTTATCTATTTATAGAATACTGCAGACCCTAAGATGGGGCCAAGGAGGAGGGGCAAAAAAATTAATAAAAAGAAGCGCTGCAAATTACATCCCAGAAAACTAACATATGGGTAATAGGACGTAGTAAAGAACAAGGAAAAAAAAACTCAGCAGCTATCAATAAGCAATGTTGTCAATTGCATCGATGCTGTTTACAACCTCAGGTGGGAGTTCATTCCATTGAGTTACTGTGCGAGGAAAATATGAGTATTTGAACGCATTTATTCTAGCGCTGTACGGTACTAGCGATTCCGTGTGACGATGCCGTGTTAGTCGCAAGCAGCCATACGCAAGCAGCGATAACTTTAATAGAACACAGGGCAAATTTTTTTGCATTTTATACATAAAAACTTGAGCAGTAAAATGAATCAAAATAGTTATTATATCAAGAATTGTCATTGTAAATATTTCAGGGAGCGAGAACAATTTTTGTACCTAAGCAAAAACGCGCGAAATCGCACGATTTCACTCATTTCGGTTCATTGAAAACCTAGATATAGAACAAATATGTCTACAATGTTTCACTAATAATTCATTCGCAGGAATAGTTATGCATAGCTAGCTAGGTAGGTAGGTAGGTAGGTAGGTAGGTAGGTAGGTAGGTAGGTAGGTAGGTAGGTAGGTAGGTAGGTAGGTAGGTAGGTAGGTAGGTAGGTAGGTAGGTAGGTAGGTAGGTAGGTAGGTAGGTAGGTAGGTAGGTAGGTAGGTAGGTAGGTAGGTAGGTAGGTAGGTAGGTAGGTGGGCTGCAGGTAGGTAGGTGAACTTTAATGAATAAAATCAGGGGAATGTTTCTTGAGGCTTGTGGGTGGGGGGTCTTCATTCCAGGGCTCCGCTGGCTTGGGCTGTCCGACGGAGCTGCTTTATGAGGGCTCTTTTGTCCTCGATACGATCGCTGGTCAGCATCGCCTCACACCGCTAAAATGACGTGTACTACGACTGTAAGTGCATGGTTCGGCTTCGCCCCGCATCCCGACGAAATGTGGAAGGGTGTTGGGCGGTCCTGGCACCATGTAAATGTGTCAGCGTATAGTGTTGGGTGCATGAGGTGAAGTTTTGTGGAGAAGAGGGAAACTGTTTGTTTGGGCATGATGCCAGGAGACAGTGTCCTGGGTGTCTAATTTTTTATGAGGAGGAGGGTATTCTCGGCGTTGGAGATGTTGGAACTCTAAGCGCTCGTTGTACGTGGAGAGAATTGGGATGAATTGGAATGCGCTGGATGGCCCCGCTCGGTTAATTGCTGCTCGAGCTAAAGCGTGCGCCCTTTAATTTCTCTGTAGTCCCTCGTAGTCCCCCGTACGTAATATGGTGGGATTTATTGAAGGGTTGGCACCCATTGGTCTAGCGACGTGTCTTGGGACGCGTCCTCGCAGGAAGTTTCGGCAGGCTTGCTGTGAATCCGTGATCACATGAGCGCGGCGCCTTTGCGCGTCGCAGTGCCGTATGGCAAGTGCAACAGCGGCGGTTTCCGCCACCGCTGGAGAGTCGACTATGACGGAGGCAGCGAGCGCCGGGAGAATTTGGACTTTATCGCTACAACCGCGTATTTATTGTGTTCTAGGTATGCCGCGGCGTTCACATACACCGCGCTGCATGGCGGAGATGGCAAGTCGCTTACGTAGGTGGGAAATTCTTGCTTTGCGCCTGCCGGCGTGGACATCTCTGAGCATATGCTTCGGTACTGGAGCTACTTTGATTTTATTTCTTTGTAGTTTCTCTAGGGAGGATTGAGAATCCAGGGCTCGTATGTCCGCTGTCGTGCCTACATGCCAAAGAAGGGCGTGGCCGGCTTGTGTTTGTTGGAGTCGGACTGTTTGCGATGTGAGGACTGCTTCCTGGAGTTCGGAATATGTGTCGAAAAGGACAAGAGCGTGAAGTTTTTCTGTTGAGGTGCTGGGCGGAAGATTAAGCGCCGTTTTGTAAATCCTCTCTTATGATGGTGTCAATCTGTTGCTCTTTTTCTTTGGTGGCCTTGTGAAAAGGAAGTCCATATGTTATTGTACTGAGCACTAGCGCTTGGACTAATCGCATCTTTTCCTCTCTGCGCATTCCTTTACGATGTCGGGTGATATGTCTTATCAGGCCGGTTATTTGAGCAGTGGCGGTTTTAAGCGTTCGAATGGTGTGGGTAGCCTTGAGGTTGCTCTGGATTCAAAGTCCAAGTATCCGGATAAGCTCCACTTCTTTTATGGGCTGCCCTTGCATCGTAAGGTTGATCGGGCTCCGTGATTTGCATCGTAGATTATGCGTCCGTATTACTTCGGAATTCTCTACAGGAGCAGTGAAGACCGCTTTCAGAGGCAAAAACTTCCACTACTTGGGCTGCTTCCTGTAGCGTGGTTTCTTTGTAGCCTAAGCAGCCGTTAGTGGTCCATATCGTTATATCAACAGCGTACAGCGTATATCCGATATTGGGGAGTGTTTATAGTTGCTGAGCGAGTTTGAGTATCGCGATGTTGAAGAGCAGGGGTGATATGATAGAGCCCTGCGGCGTGCCTTTGCGTGGCATTTCTGGAACCTCGGAGCGTGTTTGGCCTATGCCTATCGTCGCTGTGCGTTCCGTGAGGAATGTTCGTACGTAGGAAAAGACGTTTTCGCCACAGTAAAGGTCGATGATGCCTTGAAGGATTGCTTCGTGCCAGATGTTATCGAGGGCGCCCTTAAGATCGAGGGCCAAAACGAGGTTCTCGTGAGGTTTAGGGATATTTGCGAGGACCTCCTCTCTTATTAAGAGGAAAGCGTCTTGAGCGTAGAAACCCGGCCAAAATCCGATCACCGTGGGGAGAAAGAGGTCGGTGTACTCGGTGGAAGGCGGGTGGGGACGACCCGTTCGTAGAGTTTGCGTAAACAAGACGGTAATGAAATTGGGCGTAGTGCGTCCAATGTAGGCCTCTTGCCTGTTTTGAGAATAGTGATAATGTCAGCGTGTCGCCAGTCCTGGGGCAATACTTTTTGTCCCATAGGTGGCTGTTGAGGTAATCCGTGACGACCTGAATATCAACCAAATTGAGATTACGAATGATAGCATTTGACGGCCTCATCTGTGCCAGGGAACTGGTTTGCAATTGTTTGAACCGTTCGGTTTGTAGCCCATTTGGTTTTGTCGGGTTCAATCTACTACACATGATTGTCCATGTCTGGGCAATGTTGAGGGTGCCCTTCAGGGATGAACAGAACTGGGCCCAATTTCGTTTTATCAATTGCATCGAGTATTCTTGGGCTTCTTCCGTGATAGAGGCCATGCGAAGATTTCTTTGATGAGACGCTGACGTTTCCAGCGTTTAATGAGCTTTTCTCTCTCTTGCCATACCTGGACGAGATGTTGATCTATATCTGGAGCCGCGGCTGTACGCTGGGTTACTTGAGGATGGGTTGCGTGTGCTTCCCTCAAGTGTTGTGTCCATTCTCGGATGTTGGCGATCCCTCCTTCGGTGGCTGGGCTTTTTCGGAAGTTGTCCCAATTTCTGATTTTGGCGTCTCCGAGTATTCTCCTGTGCATGGGCGTGGAGATGGCTGTACAGAGAATATAGTGGTCACTGCCTAACGCCTCGCCTATAGATATTTCTAGGTGTCCGTGTGGACACTCTCCGCAAAGGAGAGATCCGGTGTGGTGTCTCCACAAACGCTATTGCCAATGCGGGTGGGTGTAGTGAGGTCTGCGGCCAGGTCGAGACCTTCCCTGTATGTTGCTTCTAAGAGTTTGGTTTATGGGTTTGGTTTATGGGGGTTTAACGTCCCAAAGCGACTCAGGCAATGAGGGACGCCGCAGTGAAAGGCTCCGGAAATTTCGGCCGCCTGGGGTTCTTTGATGTGCACTGACATCGCACAGTACATCGGCCTCTAGAATTTCGCCTTCATGGAAATTATAAGAGTGAAGAACCTTTCGGGGTGTCTCTGTTATATATCCCCAAGCTGTGCGAGGTGCGTTCATGGCCCCTACTATAAACAGTTGGTTGCTGCCAGCTTTCTTGGAGCATGCTTGAATGATTTTGTCAAATCGCGCATGTCTTGCTCAAGGCGGGCTGTAGACGCTGGCAATAAAGATGCTGTTCTTGCCTCTTTTTCAGAGGTGGGATTTCCAATATTATGTGATCAATTTCGGTGGTTGTGGTCAAGAAGGTTACTGAAGTTATGGGGTTGGCTACGTGCACCGCAACTGGTGTATAGGCCGGATCGTATATTAGGTAGTATCCTCTCATAGGGGGTGGGCGAGCTCCTATCTCCTGGATGCAGATCACGTCCGGTGGTAGCGGATGCTGCTGAGCGAAAAGTTGTATTGAAGAAATTTTCTTGTGAAGGGAACGACAGTTCCGCTGCCAAATTTCCAGCTGATGGCGGGTGTCGCGTGAGCTATTAGATGACGCTGCCATCGGGACGGCTTTCGGCGTTGCTGACATCATTAGCGTTGTTAATGGCGCGTCTGTAGGGCTTGGAACGAGAGTTATCCAAGCTATTTTCTCGGTTGCACGAGCCGTGTTCCAGTAGTTCAACGCTACGCTTTAGTTCCTCTATGGCTTGTCCGTGTTGTGGTAGTTAGGTAACATTTGTTGTTCTTGGGTGGTGAGCTGTTGTACTCGTGTGTCAATCGCGTATACCCGCGATTCAATTGCCTGCAAAGTTGCCATACTGAAAATTTCCATACGATGAATCCCATATATCCACACGTTTCCATATGGATTTATGGAGTCAGTATGGAGCAAATGGAGTCGGTATGGACTATATGGGAAGCAGTTATGGAAACTTACTGACACCATATGACGCCAACTCCTCTTGTATGGAAATGGTTTGGAATGCTTATGATCGAACACCGTGCAGACAAGATATCATTCCATATATTTCTTCATGTATTATGTACTCCATATTCTTATAATTCCATACGAGCAGCTCGTATGGAACCTTTCACGGTAGGCATGTTTGCGTATGAAGTGATTGCAAAAAAGTGAGTTTCGAGAAAGCAACAAAAAAGGTTCTGATTTACTACAAATACCCCAATGCAATGTCCAAGAGGGTGAAATGCAGCACAACAGTAGCTCTGCTCTCGTGGTTTTTGCGGAATCAGTAGACTGATGGAAGGATTTCCAGACACGCTGCTCTTCACCTGTTAGCCAAGCTCTCAGTGTATGCGAATCAGGTTTGATCCCAACATGGTTTTTTGCGAGGAAACACGATGACGCCCCGCTGTGAGGAATTACTACCAAATCGGATACTCATATGCTCGTCTCGCCGTTAACAGTGGCTCTTTCAAGGTTTTTAGTGCCTTTTCAGGAGTTTTTCGTTTTTTTTCTCCTTTTCCTGCTAATATTGCTGCTTACAGACAATTGAAGCACTCCTAAACACTTCGACCATTTACTTGCAGAACTGATCCATCGCTTTTTGAAGTAATCATGCCCGCCCATATATATTTCTTCACATTTTTTTCCTCGCTTTTGGTTGCCGAGCTATCAGGGGTCACATTTTATCCGTCCATTTGGAAGGGGGGTGGGGGGCGTGTTGTAGTCGCTGTCGTGGAAAGATATCCCGTCTGTATTTTAGAACTAAGCTTTCCTTTCGACTATGCGGAAGTTAATTCTTTGCGCTGATCTAATCTTAGACATTAATGGGTATTGCTTTCGCTCTAATGCACCCTATGGTGCAAAAGTTTACTATTGCTAACTCTAAAATTTGCAATCTCGTCTCGGAACCGATGAATTTGGGAACTTCATTGGTGACATATTATAACGTGCTTCGTGCGGCATTTGGGTTAGTGGCATATTATCTAGGTATACTGTTCAAATGGAGAATTGAAACAACAATTCGTGCAGAAAATCGCGATGAATTCCTATAGCAACGGCTTTGTTAATCTTTTCAACATCACATCTGCCAGTACAAGTCAAGCTTTCCTGTCACTGTTATGCCTGCTGTTCACCGGAGGCTATTATTTCTGAAAAAAAAAAGAAATTTGCAGTACAGACCCAGGCCTTTTTGACACGCTAGTCCAAGTACATTACTGGGGTAGTCTTCTACGTGTAGTCCCACCGCAAAATATATACGGTATATTTGTAGCTAACTGTCATTCGTTCGGCGTCCCCATAGCCTGAGTCGCT